>NC_091317.1:17584598-17654598 GCF_038502225.1 Cherax quadricarinatus
TCACCTGGACACGTGTGTACCATCACCTGGATACGTGTGTACCATCACCTGGACACGTGTGTACCATCACCTGGACACGTGTGTACCATCACCTGGATACGTGTGTACCATCACCTGGACACGTGTGTACCATCACCTGGACACGTGTGTACCATCACCTGGACACGTGTGTACCATCACCTGGACACGTGTGTACCATCACCTGGACACGTGTGTACCATCACCTGGACACGTGTGTACCATCACCTGGATACGTGTGTACCATCACCTGGATACGTGTGTACCATCACCTGGACACGTGTGTACCATCACCTGGATACGTGTGTACCATCACCTGGACACGTGTGTACCATCACCTGGACACGTGTGTACCATCACCTGGACACGTGTGTACCATCACCTGGACACGTGTGTACCATCACCTGGATACGTGTGTACCATCACCTGGATACGTGTGTACCATCACCTGGACATGTGTGTACCATCACCTGGACACGTGTGTACCATCACCTGGACACGTGTGTACCATCACCTGGATACGTGTGTACCATCACCTGGACACGTGTGTACCATCACCTGGATACGTGTGTACCATCACCTGGACATGTGTGTACCATCACCTGGACACGTGTGTACCATCACCTGGACACGTGTGTACCATCACCTGGATACGTGTGTACCATCACCTGGACATGTGTGTACCATCACCTGGACACGTGTGTACCATCACCTGGACACGTGTGTACCATCACCTGGATACGTGTGTACCATCACCTGGACACGTGTGTACCATCACCTGGATACGTGTGTACCATCACATGGACATGTGTGTACCATCACCTGGACATGTGTGTACCATCACCTGGACATGTGTGTACCATCACCTGGACACGTGTGTACCATCACCTGGACATGTGTGTACCATCACCTGGACATGTGTGTACCATCACCTGGACATGTGTGTACCATCACCTGGACACGTGTGTACCATCACCTGGACATGTGTGTACCATCACCTGGACATGTGTGTACCATCACCTGGACACGTGTGTACCATCACCTGGACACGTGTGTACCATCACCTGGACATGTGTGTACCATCACCTGGACACGTGTGTACCATCACCTGGACACGTGTGTACCATCACCTGGACACGTGTGTACCATCACCTGGATACGTGTGTACCATCACCTGGATACGTGTGTACCATCACCTGGATACGTGTGTACCATCACCTGGACACGTGTGTACCATCACCTGGATACGTGTGTACCATCACCTGGACATGTGTGTACCATCACCTGGATACGTGTGTACCATCACCTGGACATGTGTGTACCATCACCTGGACATGTGTGTACCATCACCTGGACATGTGTGTACCATCACCTGGACACGTGTGTACCATCACCTGGACACGTGTGTACCATCACCTGGATACGTGTGTACCATCACCTGGACACGTGTGTACCATCACCTGGACACGTGTGTACCATCACCTGGATACGTGTGTACCATCACCTGGACACGTGTGTACCATCACCTGGACACGTGTGTACCATCACCTGGACATGTGTGTAACATCACCTGGACACGTGTGTACCATCACCTGGACACGTGTGTACCATCACCTGGACATGTGTGTACCATCACCTGGACATGTGTGTACCATCACCTGGACACGTGTGTACCATCACCTGGACACGTGTGTACCATTACCTGGACACTTGTGTACCATTACCTGGACACGTGTGTACCATCACCTGGATACGTGTGTACCATCACCTGGACACGTGTGTACCACCACCTGGACACGTGTGTACCATCACCTGGACACGTGTGTACCATCACCTGGACACGTGTGTACCATCACCTGGACATGTGTGTAACATCACCTGGACACGTGTGTACCATCACCTGGACACGTGTGTACCATCACCTGGACATGTGTGTACCATCACCTGGACATGTGTGTACCATCACCTGGACACGTGTGTACCATCACCTGGACACGTGTGTACCATTACCTGGACACTTGTGTACCATTACCTGGACACGTGTGTACCATCACCTGGATACGTGTGTACCATCACCTGGACACGTGTGTACCACCACCTGGACACGTGTGTACCATCACCTGGACACGTGTGTACCATCACCTGGATACGTGTGTACCATCACCTGGATATGTGTGTACCACCACCTGGATACGTGTGTACCATCACCTGGACACGTGTGTACCATTACCTGGACACGTGTGTACCATCACCTGGACACGTGTGTACCACCACCTGGACACGTGTGTACCACCACCTGGACACGTGTGTACCATCACCTGGGCACGTGTGTACCATCACCTGGACACGTGTGTACCATCACCTGGACACGTGTGTACCATCACCTGGACACGTGTGTACCATCACCTGGATACGTGTGTACCATCACCTGGACACGTGTGTACCATCACCTGGATATGTGTGTACCATCACCTGGACATGTGTGTACCATCACTTGGACATGTGTATACCATCACCTGGACACGTGTGTACCATCACCTGGATACGTGTGTACCATCACCTGGACACGTGTGTACCATTACCTGGACACGTGTGTACCATCACCTGGACACGTGTGTACCACCACCTGGACACGTGTGTACCATCACCTGGACACGTGTGTACCATCACCTGGATACGTGTGTACCATCACCTGGACACGTGTGTACCATTACCTGGACACGTGTGTACCATCACCTGGACACGTGTGTACCACCACCTGGACACGTGTGTACCACCACCTGGACACGTGTGTACCATCACCTGGGCACGTGTGTACCATCACCTGGACACGTGTGTACCATCACCTGGACACGTGTGTACCATCACCTGGACACGTGTGTACCATCACCTGGATACGTGTGCACCATCACCTGGACACGTGTGTACCACCACCTGGACACGTGTGTACCATCACCTTGACACGTGTGTACCATCACCTGGACACGTGTGTACCATCACCTGGACACGTGTGTACCATCACTTGTGTATAATTTCCACAATTTTTAATTAAAAATCTGGATTAACAAAATTGTTTGACGCTCTACAGGGTCTCCCTACCTGGTCCAGACCCGGTCCAGCACTGGTCCAGACCCAGACTAGTCCTAGTCCAGTGCCAGACCAGCCCTGGTCCAGACCCAGACCAGTCCTGGTCCAGACCCAGACCAGTCCTGGTCCAGACCCAGACCAGTTCTGGTCAATACCCAGACCACTCCTGGTCCATACCCAGACCAGTCGTGATCCAGACCCAGACCAGGCCTGGTTCAGACGCAGACCAGTCCTGGTCCAGACCCAGATTAGTGCTGGTCCATACCTAGACCAGTCGTGTTCCAGACCCAGACCAGTCCTGGTTCAGACCCAGACCAGTCCTGGTCCATACCCAGACCAGTCATGTTCCAGATCCAGACCAGTCCTGGTCCAGACCCAGACCAGTCCTGGTCCAGACCCAGATTAGTTCTGGTCCAGACCCTGATTAGTCCTGGTCCAGACCCAGATTAGTCCTGGTCCAGACCCAGATAAGTCCTTGTCCAGACCCAGATTAGTCCTGGTCCAGACCCAGACCAGTCCTGGTCTAGACCAGAGACCAGTCCTGTCTAGGTTACTAGACTTAACACCCTCCCTCTTGTGTCTATCTTTAATTCTCCAGAATAATCCACCCTTCCCTTCCCTTCCCTTCCCTTCCCTTCCCTTCCCTTCCCTTCCCTTCCCTTCCTTTCCCTTCCCTTCCCTTCCCTTCCCTTCCCTTCCCTTCCCTTCCCTTCCCTTCCCTTCCCTTCCCTTCCCTTCCCTTCCCTTCCCTTCCCTTCCCTTCCTTTCCTTTCCCTTCCCTTCCCTTCCCTTCCTTTCCCTTCCCTTCCCTTCCCTTCCTTTCCCTTAACTTCCCTTCCCTTCCCTTCCCTTAACTCCCCTCCCCTTCCCTTCCTCCTTCACCCTTTCATCAGTGTCTACTTCTTCCTTCTCTTTACTCTCCTTCACTCCTCTTACACTTTCTTTACCCACAGATTTCTCCCTTACTTTATTCTCTCCTTCCTTCAGTTTCCTCGTCTTTATTTCCTGCCTTTATCCTTCCTTCTATCTTTCATCACGCTGCGACTCTTCTCAGCCTTCCTACTTCTTCCTTCACCGTCTTCCTTCACCGTCTTCCTTCACCGTCTTCCTTCACCGTCTTCCTTCACCGTCTTCCTTCACACTGTTTCTTTACTCCTCTTTTATCCTTCTGTCTCTTACATGTTTAATACAAGTAAAGTTTGAGAAGAAGTTTTTAAAGCATTTTCAGCCATAAATGTACAAAAAAGTTAATAATTGAGGACTTGGTCTCTCTCTCTCTTTCTCTCTCTCTTTCTCTCTCTCTTTCTCTCTCTCTTTCTCTCTCTCTTTCTCTCTCTCTTTCTCTCTCTCTTTCTCTCTCTCTTTCTCTCTCTCTCTTTATCTCTTTCCCGCTTTCTTAAGAGAAAAATCTAACTCAGTATTTTATTAAGGGTAGGAGGCATAACCCAAGTGCCTTGGATGAAGAACCCTTCGCCGCCATCAAGGCACTCCTCCTTGAGCAGGTCTGCTAGGACAGACCAGGTCTTTTGTGGTCTGCTTCAGCCTGCTGTGGCCTGCTTTGGTCTGCTGTGGCCTGTTGTAATCTGCTGTGATCTGCTGTGATCTAATGTGGTCTGCTGTGGTCTCTGTTTGGGCTGGTTGATCTTTTGCAACACTGGTTGGTACCAGTGTTGGTCTTGATACTGGCCCTCGTGTGGTCTCCTGCATCTAGTTCGGTCCTCGGTCTCTGCTACGGTCTACGGCCTCCATGGTCTTAACTTCGAGACCAGTGATCCCTGGTCCGGGTTTTTCACAGACGGTCACAGATTAGTAATCTCTGGCAAGAGACTCTGCATGAGGTTACAGTCGGTCCTGGACCATTAACAAGGGAGACGGTCTGCAAAACACAAAATCGCAAATATGCGGTTGTTGGAACTGATACACTAATACACTGATACACTAATACACTGATACACTAATACACTGATACACTAATACACTGATACACTAATACACTGATACACTAATACACTGATACACTAATACACTGATACACTAATACACTGATACACTAATACACTGATACACTAATACACTGATACACTAATACACTGATACACTAATACACTGATACACTAATACACTGATACACTAATATACTGATACACTAATATACTGATACACTAATACACTGATACACTAATACACTGATACACTAATACACTGATACACTAATACACTGATACACTAATACACTGATACACTAATACACTGATACACTAATACACTGATACACTAATACACTGATACACTAATACACTGATACACTAATATACTGATACACTAATACACTGATACACTAATACACTGATACACTAATACACTGACACACTAATACACTTCAGAATTTACGCATATACACTTGTTGGAAGTATTTATACTCCCAGAGGAGTATATCTCTCAGCATATTTACACTGAGAGAAGTATATCTCTTAGAGTATTTACACTGAGAAGAATATATCTCTCAGAGTATTTACACTGAGAAGAGTATATCTCTCAGAGTATTTACACTGAGAAGAGTATATCTCTGAGAGTATATGCACTGAGAAGAGTATCTCTCTCTTTGTATATAAGCGTAAAGATGTATATCTCTCTCAGTATATATATATATATATATATATATATATATATATATATATATATATATATATATATATATATATATATATATACATATATCTTTATGTGCAAAGATAGAGGTAAATATCTCAGTGTATATACACTAGACGATGCCTGCCTCCCAGTGTATATACGTTAGACGGTGCCTGCCTCCCAGTGTATATACGTTGAGAGGTGTGATTCTCTGATGGTAGTTCTCTCTGTGTATATGCACTGTGTATATACACTATGGATATACACTGAGAGCTTAATTAAACAATATTTTATGCATTAGGAAAGGTTTTTGACTGGTGGGGTGCAGTCGAAATTTTTAATGGCCATCGTGTAGACGATAGGCTTTAAACCTAGCTAATCAGTCATGAGAGGGGAGTGAGAGAGAGAGAGAGAGAGAGAGAGAGAGAGAGAGAGAGAGAGAGAGAGAGAGAGAGAGAAGCGGACTGAGAGTAAGAGAGGAGTAGAATAAGCGTGAGAGTGACAGGTAAAGAAGGGAGAGAGTGAACGGCAGAAGAGGAAGAGAAAGTCAGCCATTATTTCAGGATGAGAAAGGGAGTGAGAGGGAGAGAGAAAGAGAGTGAAGGAGAGAGGGAGAAAGTAAGCGAGACAGAGAGGGTGAGAGAAAGAGAGGGCCTTCTCGCTAATCCCAGGAGGTATTTGTCAAGGGAACGACCAGAAGTAACCTGTTCCAACATTGTTAACCTGAACCTCACCCTCACTAAGCTGAACCTTCCCCTTACTAAGCTTAACTTTCCCCTCACTAAGCTGAACCTCCCCCTAACTAAGCTTAACCTTCCCCTCACTAAGCTGAACATTCCCCCCTCACTAATCTGAACTTCCCCTCACTAAACTGAACATCCCCCTCACTAAGCTGAATATCTTTCTCACTAAGCTGAACCTCCCCCTTACTAAGCTGAACCTTCCTTACACTAAGTTGGAAATCTTCCACATTAAGCTGGTTCTCCCCCCACACTATACTGAACCTCGCCCAACACTAAGCTGCGTTAAGCCCACTCTAAGCTGGTCCTGTCTCACACTAAGCTGGACTTTCCTCTGACTAAGCTGATCCTTCTCCACACTGTGCTGGACCTCATACACATTAAGCTCGATCTGCCCCACATTAAGCTGGACCCCCCCAGTACTAAGCTGGACAAGACTTGGAGTAATTACGTAATTCAAGTCAATTATATTTTCACTTAGTGTTCCAGGTTTTCAATTACTTTTACATTACATTACCATTCATCTACAATCCTGTGAGACACTGCAACTTCTTGGGATCTTAATACTTGGGAATTCTTCGCTTGCCTAACCCTTGGGCACGACCTACTTCCACATTGGACAAATGTGACACCACCTATGACTGCTGCACCTCTCCTGCCTACGGTTTATAAGCTGCTTCTCCGCACATATGCCGTATTCTATTCAAGATTGATGGACTGACCACATCGACTCAAGGTTGAGGGACTGATTTCCTCATTCTCCTACTGTTCTTCAAGATTCTCCTTTGTATGGACTGATGAAGCCACTGTGTGGCGAAACGTTTCCTCAATAAAGATACCCAAGAGTTGCACATGTGTCTAATTTATCAACATGTCGGTTCTCTGAACCATTCAACTATATTTTCAATTACAGTTCCAGGTTTTCCATTACATTTTCGCTTACTGTTCCAGGTTTTCAATTACATTTTCACTTACTGTTCCAGGTTTTCAATTACATTTTCACTTACTGTTCCAGGTTTTCAATTACATTTTCAATTACCATTTCAGGTTTTCAATTACATTCTCACTTAACATTCCAGGTTTTCAATTACATTTTCACTTACTGTTCCAGGTTTTCAATTACATTTTCAATTACCATTTCAGGTTTTCAATTACATTTTCACTTACTGTTCCAGGTTTTCAATTACATTTCCACTTAACATTCAGGTTTTCAATTACATTTTCACTTACACTTACTTGATGAGAAAAATTTTAAATTTTTATTACAATAACAATTATTATATACTTTGTATTAACTCTTCAATTACTTCAATTACTTGTTAAATGCTGGAAATAATAATGGAATATTAATGGAAATATTAGTAAATAATGGAAATGTAATAAGTAATGGGAATAATAATAAGTAATGGAAATAATAATAAGTAATGGAAAAAATAATAAGTAATGGGAATAATAATAAGTAATGGAAATAATAATACGTAATGGGAATAATAATAAGTAATGGAAAAAATAATAAGTAATGGGAATAATAATACGTAATGGAAATAATAATAAGTAATGGAAAAAATAATAAGTAATGGGAATAATAATAAGTAATGGAAATAATAATACGTAATGGGAATAATAATAAGTAATATAAATAATAATAAGTAATGGAAAAAATAATAAGTAATGGGAATAATAATAAGTAATGGAAATAATAATACGTAATGGGAATAATAATAAGTAATATAAATAATAATAAGTAATGGAAATAATAATAAATAATGGGAATAATAATAATTTGACTTTATATTTTGTATTTAAATATAACTACATGAACAATGAACAGGAATACCATTAGTTAGGTTTTCAGAGTCAAACAGATGGCGAACATGTTCATAACATGGCCAGAAGATGTTCATAACATGGCCAGAAGATGTTCATAACATGGCCAGAAGATGTTCATAACATGGTCAGATGTTCATAACATGGCCAGAAGATGTTCATAACATGGCCAGGAGATGTTCATAACATGGCCAGAAGATGTTCATAACATGGTCAGGAGATGTTCATAACATGGCCAGAAGATGTTCATAACATGTTCAGAAGATGTTCAAAACATGGACAGAAGATGTTCATAACATGTTCAGAACATATTCAGAACATGTTCATAAGAAATTCATAATATCTGTTACACTAAATCAGCCTTTAAAGTTCTAGGAAAATTACAGGTAACTAAATAAGCTTCGTTATACGTAACGTATTTTACTGTGTTAAATCTTAGACATAATGTTTAATATATATATATATATATATATATATATATATATATATATATATATATATATATATATATATATATATATATATATATATATATATATATATATATATATTTTTTTTTTTTTTTTTTTTTTTTCATTTAATACGATGTAAACAAGAAATCTGCACCCTGATACTGAACAAAAAATAAGAACAAAAATTTTGTAGTGAATTGTTGCGGAAAGTTGCAAATGATTTATTTTCATACAGTAACTTGCACAAGTTACATTCATTTTCATACATTAGAGTTCATTAAGATTCACTGCACAAATAACCCGCACATAGGAGAAAGGAGCTTGCGACGACGTTTCGGTCCGACTTGGACCATTTACAAAGTGACACTAACAGAAAGGAGAGAAGAAGGGAGTATATATAGAAGGAGGCAGTATATAGAGCCCAGCTGGCAGGGACGTCTGTCCCTGCCAGCTGGCCTATGTATACTACCTCCTTCTCTCCTTTCTGTTATCTTCATATTTCTAAATGGTTATAACTGTGACCATAATTTTTAAAAGGGTGGGCCGGAAAGCCAGAAGAAGGCCTCGGTCAAGTGACCAAAAGCTCCAACGGTGGATCGTTATCTGACTAAGACCCGCGTCAGGAAACACTTGTCCTGTTTCCTGACAAACCTGACCTAATCTTCTTTCTGTTATTGTGAATTTGCAAATGGTCCAAGTCGGACGAGATGTCGTCGTAAGTTCTTCTGTTCTATGAGCGGGTTATTTGTGTATCGTTCCAGCCACAATATTGTGCCTTTTCTTTGTTTAATTAGGAGAAGTTTGGTGCGGTAGGTTGCAGGTCCCTGCCTTGCTAAACGCTCTCTGTGACGGTGAGGTGGACTAACAACCAGTCATTTCTCTCGCTGGTATCTTCAGAGGCAGCATCTCTGGAGGAGAATCCCATCCTCTGCGTCGAATGAAACACAGTCTTACATCGAGTGAAGCACAGTCTTACGTCGAATGAAGCACAGTCTTATGTCGAATGAAACACAGTCTTACGTCGAATGAAGCACCATCTTCCCTCGAATGAAGCACAGTCTTACGTCGAATGGAGCACAGTCTTACGTCGAATGAAGCACAGTCTTACGTCGAATGAAACACAGTCTTACGTCGAATGAAACACAGTCTTACGTCGAATGAAGCACAGTCTTACGTCGAATGAAACACAGTCTTACGTCGAATGAAACACAGTCTTACGTCGAATGAAGCAGTCTTACGTCGAATGAAACACAGTCTTCTTGTACATATATTACACACACAGGTAGCAATTCCAAGTCGTGTTTTACCTGCCTGTAACTAAAATCTCATGACAAGAATGTTGACTTAGACACTTGTACAGCACTTGAGTATCTGTATTGTGGAAGCGTTTCTCCAACCAGTGGCTTCCTCAGTCTGATACAGAGAAGAATGATTGAAGATCGGAAGGAGTTTGATGTGGTCAGTCCCTCAGCCTGGAGGGACTGATTTATAATATAATTTAAAGAGGGATGAACTTGGTAACAATCAGTTACAATTGTTTTTTTTAATCTGAAAGTTCAATCATAATTACAATTAATGAAAACTAATTACATTCAGCTTCGGTTGCAATTACTTTTACTCCAAGACTGAACTGAACCTCGCACAATACTAAGCTGAAACAGAAACACAGGAACAAGGAAACACGGGGTCAAAGAAACACGGGAACAAAGGAACACAGGAACAAGGGAACAGCAACAGGGGAACAAAGAAACACGGGAACAAAGGAACAAAGGAACAAGGGAACAGCAACAGGGGAACAAAGAAACACGGGAACAAAGGAACATGGCAACACGGGAACACAGCAACAGGGGAACACCGGAGCAAATATTGGAACAAAAAGCAAATAAACAAGGAAATACGGTAACAAAGAAACACGTAAACATGGAAACACTGGCACAGAAACACGGCAGCAAAGAAACACGGGAACATAGAAATAGGGCAACAAAGAAACACGGAAACATAGAAATAGGGCAACAAAGAAACACGGGAACATAGAAATAGAGCAACAAAGAAACACGGGAACATAGAAATAGGGCAACAAAGAAATACAGGAACACAAAAAGAAACAACAACCAGAAGGACAGGGGAAAGAAAACACCACAAACACAGGAACAAACAACTAACAAACAACAAACAAAAAAATAAACAAACTTGACAAACACAGGAACAAACAACAAACTGGACAAACACAGGAACGAAGTCAGAAAAACAGGAGCTCTGAGCCTTCCTTTCAGGAGTCGAAGCAGCGAGAAATATGGCTGGTGAATCATCTCTAGTGGGAGGGAGGATGGTAGGGATGGTTGAGGTATGGTAGGGATGGTGGGAGGATGGTAGGGACGGTGGGAGGATGGTAGGGATGGTGGGAGGATGGTAGGGATGATGGGAGGATGGTAGGGATGGTTGAGCGATGGGAGGGATGGTGGGAGGATGGTAGGGATGGTGGGAGGATGGTAGGGATGGTGGGAGGATGGTAGGGATGGTTGAGGGATGGGAGGCATGGTGGGAGGATGGGAGGGTTGGTGGGAGGATGGTAGGGATGGTGGGAGGATGGTAGGGATGATGGGAGGATGGTAGGGATGGTTGAGCGATGGGAGGGATGGTGGGAGGATGGTAGGGATGGTGGGAGGATGGTAGGGATGGTGGGAGGATGGTAGGGATGGTTGAGGGATGGGAGGCATGGTGCGAGGATGGTAGGGATGGTGGGAGGATGGTAGGGATGGTGGGAGGATGGAAGGGATGATGGGAGGATGGTAGGGATGGTTGAGCGATGGGAGGGATGGTGGGAGGATGGTAGGGATGGTGGGAGGATGGTACGGATGGTGGGAGGATGGTAGGGATGGGGGGAGGATGGTAGGGATGGTGGGAGGATGGTAGGGATGGTTGAGGGATGGGAGGCATGGTGCGAGGATGGTAGGGATGGTGGGAGGATGGTAGGGATGGTGGGAGGATGGTAGGGATGGTGGGAGGAAGGTAGGGATGGTTTAGGGATGGGAGGGATGGTGGGAGGATGGTAGGGATGGTGGGAGGATGGGAAGGATGGTTGGTGGATGGGAGGGATGGTTGAGGGATGGGAGGGATGGTGGGAGGATGGTAGGGATGGTGGGAGGATGAGAGGGATGGTGGGAGGATGGGAGGGATGGTGGGAGGATGGGAGGGATGGTGGGAGGATGGGAGGGATGGTGGGAGGATGGTAGGGATGGTGGGAGGATGGTAGGGCTGGTGGGAGGATGGGAGGGATGGTGGGAGGATGGGAGGGATGGTGGGAGGATGGTAGGGATGGTGGGAGGATGGTAGGGATGGTGGGAGGATGGTAGGGATGGTGGGAGGATGGTAGGGATGGTGGGAGGATGGTAGGGATGGTTGAGGGATGGGAGGCATGGTGGGAGGATGGTAGGGATGGTGGGAGAATGGTAGGGATGGTGGGAGGATGGTAGGGATGGTGGGAGGAAGGTAGGGATGGTTAGGGATGGGAGGGATGGTGGGAGGATGGGAGGGATGATGGGAGGATGGGAGGGATGGTGGAGGATGGGAGGGATGGTTGAGGGATGGGAGGGATGGTGGGAGGATGAGTAGGGATGGTGGGAGGATGGAGGGATGGTGGGAGGATGGGAGAGATGATGGGAGGCTGGGAGGGATGGAGGGAGGATGGTAGGGTTGGTGGGAGGATGGTAGGGATGGTGGGAGGATGGAAGGGATGATGGGAGGATGGTAGGGATGATTGAGCGATGGGAGGGACGGTGGGAGGATGGTAGGGATGGTGGGAGGATGGTAGGGATGGTGGGAGGATGGTAGGGATGGTGGGAGGATGGTAGGGATGGTGGGAGGATGGTAGGGATGGTTGAGGGATGGGAGGCATGGTGGGAGGATGGTAGGGATGGTGGGAGGATGGTAGGGATGGTGGGAGGATGGAAGGGATGATGGGAGGATGGTAGGGATGGTTGAGCGATGGGAGGGATGGTGGGAGGATGGTAGGGATGGTGGAAGGATGGTAGGGATGGTGGGAGGATGTTAGGGATGGGGGGTGGTTGTTAGGGATGGTGGGAGGATGGTTGGGTTGGTTGAGGGATGGGTGGAATGGTGGGAGGATGGTAGGGATGGTGGGAGGATGAGAGGGATGGTGGGAGGATGGGAGGGATGGTGGGAGGATAGGAGGGATGGTGGGAGGATGGGAGGGATGGTGGGAGGATGGTAGGGATGGTGGGAGGATGGTAGGGATGGTGGGAGGATGGGAGGGATGGTGGGAGGATGGTAGGGATGGTGGGAGGATGGTAGGGATGGTAGGAGGATGGTAGGTATGGTTGAGAGATGAGAGGGATGGTGGGATGATGGTAGGGATTGTGGGAGGATGGGAAGGGTGGTGGGAGGATGGGAAGGGTGGTGGGAGGATGGTAGGGATGGTGGAAGGATGGTAGGGATGGTGGGAGGATGGTAGGGATGGTGGGAGGATGGTAGGGATGGTGGGAAGATGGTAGGGATGGTGGGAGGATGGTAGGGATGGTTGAGGGATGGGAGGGATGGTGGGAGGATGGTAGGGATGGTGGGAGGATGGGAGGGATGGTGGGAGGATGGGAGGGATGGTTGAGGGATGGGAGGGATGGTGGTAGGATGGTAGTGATTGTGGGAGGATGGGAGGGATGGGGGGAGGATGGGAGGGATGGTGGGAGGATGGGAGGGATGGTGGGAGGATGGTAGGGATGGTTGAAAGATGAGAGGGATGGTAGGATGATGGTAGGGATGGTGGGAGGATGGTAGGGATGGTGGGAGGATGAGAGGGATGGTGGGAGAAAGGGAGGGATGGTGGGAGGATCGTAGGGATGGTGGGAGGATAGTAGGGATGGTGGGAGGATGGTAGGGATGGTTGAGATGAGAGGGATGGTGGGATGATGGTAGGGATGGTGGGAGGATTTGAAGGGTGGTGGGAGGATGGGAAGGGTGGTGGGAGGATGGTAGGGATGGTGGAAGGATGGGAGGAATGGTGGGAGGATGGTAGGGATGGTGGGAGGATGGTAGGTATGGTTGAGAGATGAGAGGGATGGTGGGATGATGGTAGGGATGGTTGAAGGATGGGAAGGGTGGTGGGAGGATGGGAAGGGTGGTGGTAGGATGGTAGGGATGGTGGAAGGATGGTAGAGATGGTGGGAGGATGGTAGGGATGGTGGGAGGATGGTAGGGATGGTGGGACGATGGTAGGGATGGTGGGAGGATGGTAGGGATGGTTGAGGGATGGGAGGGATGGTGGGAGGATGGTAGGGATGGTGGGAGGATGGGAGGGATGGTTGAGGGATGGGAGGGATGGTGGGAGGATGGTAGGGATGGTGCGAGGATGGGAGGGATGGTGGGAGGATGGGAGGGATGGTGCGAGGATGGGAGGGATGGTGGGAGGATGGTAGGGATGGTTGAGAGATGAGAGAGATGGTGGGATGATGGTAGGGATGGTGGGAGGATGGTAGGGATGGTGGGAGGATGAGAGGGACGGTGGGAGGATGGAAGGGATGGTGGGAGGATCGTAGGGATGGTGGGAGGATGGTAGGGATGGTGGGAGGATGGTAGGGATGGTTGAGATGAGAGGGATGGTGGGAGGAAGGTAGGGATGGTGGGAGGAGGGAAGGGTGGTGGGAGGATGGGAAGGGGGGGTGGGAGGATGGTAGGGATGGTGGAAGGATGGGAGGAATGGTGGGAGGATGGAAGGGATGGTGGGAGGATGATAGGGATGGTTGGAGGATGGGAGGAATGGTGGGAGGGGGAGGGATGGTGGGAGGATGGGAGGGATGGTGGAAGGATGGGAGGGATGGTTGAGGGATGGTAGGGATGGTGGGAGGATGGTAGGGATGGTGGGAGGATGGAAGGGATGGTGGGAGGATGGGAGGGATGGTTGAGGGATGGGAGGGACGGTTGAGGGATGGGAGGGATGGTGGGAGGACGGGAGAGATGGTGAGAGGATGGGAGGGATGGAGGAAGGATGGTAGGAATGGTGGGAGGATGGTAGGGATGGTGGGAGGATGGGAGGGATGGTGGGAGGATGGGAGGGATGGTGGGAGGATGAGAGGGATGGTGGGAGGATGGGAGGGATGCTTGAGGGACGGGAGGGACGGTTGAGGGAAGGGAGGGATGGTGGGAGGATGGGAGGGATGGTGGGAGGATAGGAGGGATGGTGGGAGGATGGGAGGGATGGTGGAAGGATGGGAGGGATGGTGGGAGGATGGTAGGGATGGTGGGAGGATGGTAGGTATGGTGGGAGGATGGGAGGTAAGGTGAGAGGAAGGGAGGGATGGTGGGAGGATGGGAGGGATGGTGGGAGGATGGTAGGGATGGTGGGAGGATGGGGGATAATGGGAGGTTGGGAGGGATGGTGGGAGGATGGGAGGGATGGTGGAAGGATGGTAGGGATGGTGAGAGGATGAGAGGGATGGTGGGAGGATGGGAGGGATGGTGGGAGGATGGTAGGGATGGTGGGAGGATGGGGGATACTGGGAGGGTGGGAGGGATGGTGGGAGGATGGGAGGGATGGTGGAAGGATGGTAGGGATGGTGAGAGGATGAGAGGGATAGTGGAAGGAAGGGAGGGATGGAAGAAGAGAAGGAGGATGGAAAGGATGGAGGGAATATGGGAGGGATGGTGGGGGATGGTGGGACGATGGGAGAGATGGTGGTAGGATGGGAGGGATGGAGGGAGAATGGGAGGGATGGAGTGAGGATTGGAGGGATGGAGAGAGGATGGGAGGGATGATGGGAGGACGTAAGGAATGGAGGGAGGATGGGAGGGATGGAGGGAAGAGGGTAGGGATGGTGGGAGGTTGGGAGAGATTGAGGGAGGATGGGAGAGATGATGGGAGGCTGGGAGGGATGGAGGGAGGATGGGAGAGATAGTGGGAGGGTGGGAGGGATGGAGGGAGGATGGTAAGGTTAATGGGATTATGGGAGAGATGATGGGAGGGTAGGAGAGATTGTGTGAGGATGGGAGGGATGGAAGGGAGGAAGGGAGGGGGAGAAGAGGATGGGAGGGATGGAGGGACGAAGGGAGGAAGGGAGGGGGAGGGGAGGAAGGGAGGGATAAAGGGAAGTATTGCTGCAAACGGAGACTGGAATAGTGAAGGCGGAAGAGGAGAGACGAGGCGGATAAGAAGTGAGAGGGGAAGGAAGAGACAGGATGGAGAGGAAGAAAGAAAACGGGGAGAGGGATAATAACAAAGAAAGAGGGAATAAGAGAAAAGAGGAAAAAGAAGAGAGAATGAGAGATGGAAAAATGGGAGAAGACAGAAGAGAGAAAAAAATAAAGTTGGGAAAGAGGCAAGAGAAAAGAATAGGAAGCAAGAAAATTAAGGAAGGGAAGAAAATGAAAGAGAAGAAAGCCAACAGAGAAGAGGGAAATAAAAGAGTGAGGAGAGGTAAGGAAATGGGAAAAAGGGAAAGAGAGGTATGTGTGTGTGTGTGTGTGTGTGTGTGTGTGTGTGTGTGTGTGTGTGTGTGTGTGTGTGTGTGTGTGTGTGTATGTGTGTGTGTGTGTGTGTGTGTGAATGTGTGAATGTGTGTGTGTGTGTGTGTGTGTGTGTGTGTGTGTGTGTGTGTGTGTGTGTGTATGTGTGTGTGTGTGTGTGTGTGTGAATGTGTGTGTGTGTGTGTGTGTGTGTGTGTGTGTGTGTGTGTGTGTGTGTGTGTGTGTGTGTGTGTGTGTGTGTGTGTGTGTGTGTGTGTGTGTGTGTGTGTGTGTGTGTGTGTGTGTGTGTGAGTGTGTGTGTGTGTGTGTGTGTGTGTGTGTGTGTGTGAGTGTGTGAGTGTGTGTGTGTGTGTGTGTGTGTGTGTGTGTGTGCGTGTGTATGTGTGTGAGTGTGTGTGAGTGTGTGTGTGTGTGTGTGTGTGTGAGTGTGTGTGTGTGTGTGTGTGTGTGTGTGTGTGTGTGTGTGTGTGTACTCACCTATTTGTACTCACCTATTTGTGGTTGCAGGGGCCGAGTCTTAGCTCCTGGCCCCGCCTCTTCACCGGTTGCTACTGGGTCCTCTCTCTCCCCGCTCCATGAGCTTTATCAAACCTCGTCTTAAAACTGTGTATGGTTCCTGCCTCCACTACGTCATTTTCTAGGCTATTCCACTGCCTTACAACTCTATGACTGAAGAAATACTTCCTAATATCTCTCTGACTCATTTGTGTCTTCAACTTCCAATTGTGGCCTCTTGTTTCTGTGTCCCCTCCCTGGAACATCCTGTCTTTGTCCACCTTGTCTATTCCACGCAGTATTTTATATGTCGTTATCATGTCTCCCCTGACCCTCCTGTCCTCCAGTGTCGTCAGGCCGATTTCCCTTAATCTTTCTTCATAGGACATTCCCCTTAGCTCTGGAACTAACCTTGTCGCAAACCTTTGTACTTTCTCTAGTTTCTTGACGTGCTTTATCAAGTGCGGGTTCCAAACAGGTGCTGCATACTCCAGTATGGGCCTGACATACACGGTGTACAGTGTCTTGAACTATTCCTTACTAAGATATCGGAATGCTGTTCTCAGGTTTGCCAGGCGCCAATATGCTGCAGCAGTTATCTGATTGATGTGTGCTTCCGGAGACATGCTCGGTGTTATACTCACCCCAAGATCTTTCTCCTTGAGTGAGGTTTGCAGTCTTTGGCCACCTAGCCTATACTCTGTCTGTGGTCTTTTGTGCCCTTCCCCTATCTTCATGACTTTGCATTTGGCAGGATTAAATTCGAGAAGCCATTTGCTGGACCAGGTGTCCAGTCTGTCCAGGTCTCTTTGAAGTCCTGCCTGGTCCTCATCAGATTTAATTCTCCTCATTAACTTCACATCATCTGCAAACAGGGACACTTCTGAGTCTAACCCTTCCATCATGTAGTTCACATATACCAAAAATAGCACTGGTCCTAGGACCGACCCCTGTGGGACCCCGCTCGTCACAGGTGCCCACTGTGATACATCATTACGTACCATGACTCGTTATTGCCTCCCTGTCAGGTATTCTCTGATCCATTGCAGTGCCCTTCCTGTTATATGCGCCTGATGCTCTAGCTTCTGCACTAATCTCTTGTGAGGAACTGTGTCAAAGGCCTTCTTGCACTCCAAGAAGATGCAATCAACCCACCCCTCTCTCTCGTGTCCTACTTCTGTTATTTTATCATAAAACTCCAGAAGGTTTGTGACACAGGATTTGCCTTCCGTGAATCCGTGCTGGTTGGCATTTATTCTCTTGTTCCGTTCCAGGTGCTCCACCACTCTCCTCCTGATAATCTTCTCCATAATTTTGCATACTATACACGTCAATGACACAGGTCTATAGTTTAGTGCCTCTTTTCTGTCTCCTTTTTTTAAAAATGGGAACTACATTTGCCGTCTTCCATACCTCAGGTAGTTGCCCAGTTTCCAGGGACGTGTTGAAGATTGTGGTAAGTGGCACGCACAACATATCTGCTCCCTCTCTAAGGACCCACGGGGAGATGTTGTCCGGTCCCATTGCCTTTGAGGTATCGATGTCCCTTAGCAGTTTCTTCACCTCCTCCTCATCTGTATGTATGTCGTCCAACACTTGTTGGTGTATTCCTTGCTGGTGTCCCCATCTGGTCTGTCCCCCCAGAGTCCTTCCTGTCTCTACTGTAAATACTTCCTTAAATCTCGTGTTGAGCTCCTCACATACCTCTTGATCGTTTCTTGTGAGTTCTCCACCTTCTTTCCTCAGCCTTATCACCTGGTCCTTGACTGTTGTCTTCCTCCTAATGTGGCTATACAGCAGTTTCGGGTCAGATTTGACTTTCGATGCTATGTCGTTTTCATACTGTCGCTGGGCCTCCCTCCTTATCTGTGCATACTCGTTTCTGGCTCTTCTACTAATCTCCTTGTTTTCCTGGGTCCTATGCCTCCTGTACCTTTTCCATTCTCTGTTGCACTTAGTTTTTGCCTCCCTACACCTTCGGGTAAACCAAGGACTCGTTTTGGTCTTCCTATTATTTCTGTTTCCCTTGGGAACAAAACTTTCCTCTGCCTCCTTGCACTTTGTTGCCACATATTCCATCATCTCGTTTACTGATTTTCCTACCATTTCTCTGTCCCACTGAACCTCCTGCAGGAAGTTTCTCATACCTGTGTAGTCCCCCCTTTTATAGTTTGGCCTGTCCCCTTCAGTTCCTGTTACCTTCTCCACTTGTAACTCTACTATATAATCAAAACTCAGAACCACGTGATCGCTAGCTCCAAGGGGCCTCTCGTAAGTGATGTCCTCAATGTCTGAACTGCTCAGGGTGAACACAAGATCCAGTCTTGCTGGCTCATCCTCCCCTCTCTCTCTGGTTGTGTCCCTGTCATGTTGATGCATGAGGTTTTCAAGTACCACATCCATCATCTTGGCTCTCCATGTTTCGGGACCCCCATGTGGCTCCAGGTTTTCCCAGTCGATCTCCCTGTGGTTGAAATCGCCCATTACCAGTAACTTTGCTCTGCTCGAGTGAGCTCTTCTTGCCACCTCAGCCAGTGTGTCCACCATCACCCTGTTGTTTTCTCGTACTCCTCTCTTGGCCTCCTGCAGTTCTGTGGTGGGTTATACATCACTCCAATGACTACTTTATGTTCTCCGGACTGAATTGTACCTACAATGTAGTCTCTTTCTCCAATCATGTCCATGCCTTCCATTTCCTCAAATCCCCATCGGTGTTTTATGAGCAGTACAACCCCTCCTCCCCCTCTACTCCTTCTATCTTTCCTCAGGATCTGATATCCCGTTGGGAAGATTGTGTCTGTTATTGTCTCAGCGAGTTTTGTTTCTGTGACTGCTATGATGTCTGGGGATTTTTCACTGATTCTTTCGTTCCACTCCTCATGTTTATTCGTTATTCCATCCGCGTTTGTGTACCAAACTTTCAGTTTCTTTTCTATCATTGTGGTCATGCAAGAATATTGGGGTTGGGGGAGCGAGAGCCTTGGTGGGGGCCTATATGGGGCTGTGGTGTAGGTGGGGTTTGTGATGATGGGGGTGGGGTCAGAATGCCCATAAGGGACAGCTGTTGGAGTGAGGTTTGTGATATGGCGTTGGTGGCAGAGGGAACAGTGAGTGGGTTGTAGTATAGGTTGCTCAGTTGCGTTGGGAATGTCACGTTTGGAGTCTTTTGATGGGAGATTCTGTGGGGTGTGTTTGCCCTTCCTCCTGTGTCTGGGTCCTGCTCATCTTTGTCAGTGCCTCTCGTTCCTCCTTGCGTCTCTGTACCCTCTCTTTCAGTGTAGTCCTTTCTTCTTGTGTTCTGTCGCGGTCAAGGTATACTCTTTTGTACCCATGTTTGTCCCTCACTCTTGCTTTCTCTTGCAGAATCCTGGTTCGAACTGATTCTTCCTTGAAAATTACTTTGACAGGCCGTATCCTTCCACTCGCAAACCATCCAATTCTCTGAAAATTTGTCACCTGGGTCATATCGCTCTCACCTATTGTTTTCATGATGCCTTCAACCATTTTTTTCTCCTCCTGTTTTATTTCTTCGAAGTTGTCCCCCTTGGTTTCTTGGAGCCCATACACAAAAACTGACCTCGCTCTTTCCTCCTCCCACTGAGTCTCCATCTGCTTCCTCTGAGGCATTTTATTTCCTTTCATTGACATGTTCTTGCCTTCAGTCCCTGTCATATCTGAAACTTCTATTCTCAGTGAACTGTCTTTCATGACCAGCTGTCCCTTGCTACTGCAGTTAGCTGTTAGAGTCTCTGCATATAGCATACATTCATTGTCTTCGGACCTGTCATTTGATCTTAGTGTGCTCCTCGTCTTTTCCCTGGCCCCACGTGGGTCTGATAGGGCCTTCACGTACGGCATGTCTCCTTTGTTGCTTACCATCCCCTTGTCTGCACCTGACATTGAATTTCCTGATGTCACATCTGAATTGTCATTTGTCTCTCTAATCTGTTTCCGGCTTTGCAGTTTCTCTTCTAAGCACTGTATCCTAGCTTCGGCTGCTAAGACCTGTACTTCCCACTTCCTGCACTCTTCAGCTATCTGCTCCTCCATTTTCTTACCAAGCTCCACTATCTTCCTTCCCCACTCTTATTCCCTTTTTTGGAGCTCTAACTCCCAGTCTTTCCTCCCTGGTTCGTCCACCAGATCTCTGGTTTTCCGTCCTCTAGGGCCACCCATTTTTTTTTTTTTTTTTTTTTTTTTTTTTTTTTTTTTTTTTTTTACCACAGACAGAAGGCTAGAGGAGGGAGAGGGTGAGAGCGGGAGAGCGAAAGGGTAGAAAGAGGGAGAGAGAGAAGAGAGTATGGGGGTGAGGGATAAGACCAAGGGGGAGAGAGAGAGAAACATGAGGGGGGAGAGAAAGGGTAGAGAGAGGGAGAAAGAGAGGGATAGAGAGAGAGAGAGAGAGAGAGAGAGAGAGAGAGAGAGAGAGAGAGAGAGAGAGAGAGAGAGAGAGAGAGAGAGAGAGAGAGAGAGACAGACAGACAGAGAGAGGAGAAAGGAGGGTGAGGGAAAAGGCTATGAGAGAGAGAAATGCGAGGAAGGGGTAGAAATATAGAAACAGGGAGATGGAGAGAGAAGCCTATAGAGAGAGAGGAGGGTGAGGGATAGGGTTGGTTATGGGAGTGAGAGAGAGAGAGAGAGAGTAGGGGGAAGGGGAGGGAAAAAGGCACCAATCACTGGATGAATCCAAAGTCAGCTGTGTGGTAGCACTGGACATTGCTGGCGCTTTCGACCGGGTGTGGCACAAGGGCCTCTTAGCAAAACTTCAAGCACTGGGAATTGCAGGCTCTATGCTATGTCTCCTCAGTGACTACCTTCATGGTAGATCTCTAAGTGTAGTTCTCAATGGAACGGAATCAGCAAGACATCCTATTGGGGCAAGTGTTCCACAAGGAAGCGTGCTGGGTCCATTGTTATGGAATGTCTACTTCAACGACCTTCTTCATCTCATCCCAGAATCACATGCATATGCAGACGACTGTACACTGACATTCACTTATCCAAGAGAAGAAATGCCAGCTGCTCTAAGCTACATCAATCACCAGCTGAGAGCTATATTAGCTTGGGGAAATAGATGGCAAGTAACATTTGCACCTGAGAAAACGCAAATGCTGATCGTCTCTAGGCACCATGATGGTAATGCTGGTGCAGTAGTAAAGATGAATGGGAGGGTGTTGGCACCTGGAGAAGAAGTTGATATCCTTGGGGTGAAATTTGACTCCATACTAACCATGAAGAACCATGTTGTAAATCTTGCAAACAAGGCAGCCAGGAAGCTTACAGCACTTCGCCGTATCTCCCATCTGCTTGGCAGTAGGGGTTGCAAGATCCTGTACGAGGCACAAGTACGCTCGCACCTTGAGTATGCTCCACTTTCTTGGTTTGCCTGCCCCCCTCCCTCTCATCTGCGACTGCTTGACAGAGTAGAGAACAGAGCAAGACGTCTCATCTCTCGCCTGGACCCGTCCTGGATAGATCTATCATTTCAGCAGAGCCTTCAACATAGGAGGGATGTGGGGGGCCTTACTGTTATGTACAAGGCCAATATTGTCAAAATACCACACTTGGATCCACTTCGAGGACAGCGTGAAACAAGCTTTTATGCCACAAGACGGGCAGAAAGCAGCAACTTCACTCTGGCTGTACCCTTCTCCAGAACATCACTCCATCTGAGATCATACATACCCAGGATGACTCGAGTATGGAACACATTCGTACAGGATAATGATGTCAACGAGATAAAGTCAGTTGATCAAATGAAAATGCTGGCCCACAGATGGCTCCAACTTCATCCTGTTTCCTACTTGTATGTCTCATAACAATAAAAATGCTTTCAAATGAGCTGATGTAGGTAACAGCTTTTAGCTTGCCAATAAAGTTTGGAATCCTTAACCTGTAAATAGCTGTCAATAAAGCTAGGGATCCTTAACCTTGTCAAACCCTGTGTAAAAAAAAAAAAAAAAAAAAAAAAAAAAAAAAAAAAGGCTATGAGAGAGAGAAACGCGAGGGAGGGGGAGAGAGAAAGATACGAGGGAGGAGGGAGTGAAGGCAAGAGCGGGGGAGGGAACATTAAAATGGTATAAAATACCGACAGGTTGTTAGGTAAGACACATATGCAACAGTCAGGTATCTTTATTTCGAAACGTTTCGCCTACACAGTAGGCTTCCTCAGTCGAGTACAGAAAAGTTGATAGAAGCAGAAGATACTTGAAGACGATGTAATCAGTCCATCACCCTTAAAGTTTTGAGGTGGTCAGTCCTTCAGTCTGGAGAAGAGCATTGTTCCATAGTATGAAACAATATGGAGATGAAGTGACAGGATGGAGCCTTATATAGCGCCAGGAGGTGAGATGTAGGTCACTAGAAGAGGTAAGAATGCAGATGTTGGGAGGTCAGGTCCCTCTCAAATCCAGCCGTTCTCACTAGTAGAGGTTGAAACAATATATTGTTTCAGACTATGAAACAATGCTCTTCTTCAGACTGAAGGACTGACCACCTCAAAACTTTAAGGGTGATGGACTGATTACATCGTCTTCAAGTATCTTCTGCTTCTTTCAACTTTTCTGTACTCGACTGAAGAAGCCTACTGTGTAGGCGAAACGTTTCGAAATAAAGATACCTAACTGTTGCATATGTGTCTTACCTAACAACCTGTCGGTATTTTATACCATTTTAATGTTCAATCTGTCAGACACTGCAACACAAGGGTATCTTGGTACAGACCTGCAATCAACTTCGACAACCTCTACTAGTGAGAACGGCTGGATTTGAGAGGGACCTGACCTCCCAACATCTGCATTCTTACCTCTTCTAGTGACCTACATCTCACCTCCTGGCGCTATATAAGGCTCCATCCTGTCACTTCATCTCCATATTGTTTCATACTATGGAACAATGCTCTTCTCCAGACTGAGGGACTGACCACCTCAAAACTTTAAGGGTGATGGACTGATTACATCGTCTTCAAGTATCTTCTGCTTCTATCAACTTTTCTGTACTCGACTGAGGAAGCCTACTGTGTAGGCGAAACGTTTCGAAATAAAGATACCTGACTGTTGCATATGTGTCTTACCTAACAACAGCGGGGGAGGGGAAAGGTCTGTGGGGGAGGGAAAGGTGTGTGTGGGGGGGGGGGCACGCGGTCAAATTCCAAGGATCAGCTGTGTGAATGAGTGGGTGTGTGTACTCACCTAGTTGTGGTTTCAGGGGTCGAGACTCAGCTCCTGGTCCCGAATGTGTATGTGTGTGCGCGCGTGTGTGTGTGTGAGCACGTCAGTTGTTTATGTCCCAGAAATACATTTCACCTCTGTGTATCCGTAATACTAATAAGATACCATTAACACTGAGAGTAATTCTAATAATTATAATACTAGCGTGTGTTAACGAGTCTTTCTTTCACCCAGTTATGTACTACCTTTTACTACATGTGTACCCAATACTTGCTTCTCAGATTGTACTGTCTTTGTGTCCTAAAACATTATCTCTCGAAACTGTATGTGTATGTGTGTGTGTGTGTGTGTGTATGTGTGTGTGTGTGTGTGTGTGTGTGTGTATGTGTGTGTGTGTGTGTGTGTGTGTGTGTGTGTGTGTGTGTATGTGTGTGTGTGTGTGTGTGTGTATGTGTGTGTGTGTGTATGTGTGTGTGTGTGTGTGTGTGTGTGTGTGTGTGTGTGTGTGTGTGTGTGTGTGTGTATGTGTGTGTGTGTGTACGTGTGTGTGTGTGTGTGTGTGTGTGTGTGTGTGTGTGTGTGTGTGTGTGTGTGTGTGTGTGTGTGTATGTGTGTGTGTGTGTGTGTGTGTGTGTGTGTATGTGTGTGTGTGTGTGTGTGTATGCAGGTTAGAGCTGCTGGTCTACAATTTAAGGCCTCTTGTCTGCCCCTCACTGTTTTATATACAGAAACGAATTTTTTACATTTTCCAATTTTCTGGCAGCTGTCCTGACGGGACAGAGGCGTCGAATACCTTCAGTATTGGGTTACATAGTTGTGTTGCCCGTCTCTCTGTACCCTTGTTGATGTGTCATCTCGTCACGTTGCTTGTGTCATATCCAGCTCTTGTAGAAGTCTTATCACTTCTTTTGTTGTATTGATGTTGTCTAGTACCTGTTGGTTTGTCAACACTGCCTTACGGCAGTTGTAAGCTTTCCTCTGTGAAGATTTCTTTGAATCTTTGGCTAATTACTTCACAAACATCTCTGTCATTCTCGATTAGTGCCCCTTTATCCTTTCTCAGTTGCCCTTTATTTCTTAAGAGGTTGTGGAGTAACTCTGGGGCCTTTGACACTATATCATACACAAGTAACCCGCACATAAAAGAGAGAAGCTTACGACGACGTTTCGGTCCGACTTGGACCATTGACAAAGTCACACTAACCAGAGGTGGAGTAGGACGGCTATATATAGGCAGGAAGAGGTGATGGTAGTAGTAGTAGTAGTACAAGAATGGTATATAATACCGACAAGATGAAATTAAGACACATGCGCAACACCCGGGCATCCCTATCGTAGACGTTTCGCCATCCAGCCAGCCACTGGATGACGAAACGTCCACAACAAAGACAACCAGACGCCGCACATGTGTCTTAATTTCATCAGTAGTTGTAGTAGTAGTAGTAGTAGTAGAGGTAGTAGTAGTGGTAGTGGTAGAAGTGGGAAATAAGGAGGACGAGCCAGTTAAATACAATGGAAGGGGAGCACTGCAAGAGAGCTAGGTGCCCACTGAGGGAGAGCAAGCGCACAGAGGTGCGTGAAAGGGGAAGTGGGAAATAAATGAAGAAGGAACAGAAACACGAGACAGAAGAGAGAAAGACAACCCAGAGGAGAAAAGGAAATAGGAAAGGGGAAGAGGGAGAAGAAGAAAAAGAAAAAGAAAAAATAAGGAGTTAGGTTAAGTCACGGGTGTTCTGAAGTTTGGAGCATTTTACAATGTAGTGGGAGAGGAAGGCATCTACAGAGACGAAGCCAGGGCTAAGGTTCATACAAGGAAAGTTGTGTATTAGAGAGGATTCAACTAGACGGCGACTGTTCGAGTTGGAAGTAGGGAAGACAGTTTTAGCAGAAGACCAGTCAATAGGATGGCTATGATCTCTGACGTGACAGAAAAGAGCATTGTTAGTGTCGGCAAGCCTAACACTATTTTTGTGCTCCTTAAGTCTGTCAGAAAGAGATCGACCAGTTTCTCCGAAGTATTGAAGAGGACAGGAGGAGCAAGAAATAGAGTAGACACCAGGAACACCTTTAGAGGGATGATAAATTAGACACATGTGCAACTCTTGGGTATCTTTATTGAGGAAACGTTTCGCCACACAGTGGCTTCATCAGTCCATACATAGGAGAAACTTGAAGAACAGGAGGAGAATGAGGTAATCAGTCCCTCAACCTTGAGTCGATGTGTTCAGTCCATCAATCTTGAGTAGAATACGGCAGATGAGCGGAGAAGCAGCTTATAAACCGTATGGCAGGAGAGGTGTAGCAGTCATAGGTAGTGTCACATTTGTTCATTGTGGAAGTAGGTTGTGCCCAAGAATTAGGCAAGCGAAGAATTCCTAAGTATTAAGATCCCAAGAAGTTGCAGTGTCTGACAGGTTTGTAGATGAATGGTTCAGAGAACCGACATGTTGATAAATTAGACACATGTGCAACTCTTGGGTATCTTTACTGAGGAAATGTTTCGCCACACAGTGGCTTCATCAGTCCATACATAGGAGAAACTTGAAGAACAGGAGGAGAATGAGGTAATCAGTCCCTCAACCTTGAGTCGATGTGTTCAGTCCATCAATCTTGAGTAGAATACGGCAGATGAGCGGAGAAGCAGCTTATAAACCGTATGGCAGGAGAGGTGTAGCAGTCATAGGTAGTGTCACATTTGTTCAATGTGGAAGTAGGTTGTGCCCAAGAATTAGGCAAGCGAAGAATTCCTAAGTATTAAGATCCCAAGAAGTTGCAGTGTCTGACAGGTTCTTCAAGTTTCTCCTATGTATGGACTGATGAAGCCACTGTGTGGCGAAACGTTTCCTCAATAAAGATACCCAAGAGTTGCACATGTGTCTAATTTATCAACATGTCGGTTCTCTGAACCATTCATCTACAAACCTGTCAGACACTGCAACTTCTTGGGATCTTAATACTTAGGAATTCTTCGCTTGCCTAATTCTTGGGCACGACCTACTTCCACATTGAACAAATGTGACACTACCTATGACTGCTACACCTCTCCTGCCATACGGTTTATAAGCTGCTTCTCCGCTCATCTGCCGTATTCTACTCAAGATTGATGGACTGAACACATCGACTCAAGGTTGAGGGACTGATTACCTCATTCTCCTCCTGTTCTTCAAGTTTCTCCTATGTATGGACTGATGAAGCCACTGTGTGGCGAAACGTTTCCTCAATAAAGATACCCAAGAGTTGCACATGTGTCTAATTTATCAACATGTCGGTTCTCTGAACCATTCATCTACAAACCTGTAGAGGGAGGAGAGGTATGAACGAGATTAGTGCGAAGAGTGTTAGTCTGGCGGAAGGTAAGCTTGATGTCTAAGGGACGGAGAGAATTGTTGAGATTAGAAAGACCGGAAATGTAGGGAAGGCAGAGGATACAAGAGTTCCCAGGAGTAGAGAGTTTGGGAGAGAAGAAATTGCGTTTAGCACGTGAGAGAGCAGAGTCTATGAAATGGGAAGGGTAGCCAAGACGGGAAAACGAATTATGAAGAGTGGAAATTTCTGCTGGAAGGAACTGAGGATCACAGATGCGGAGGGCACGGAGAAAGAGGGAGATAAGAACACTTTTCTTGACAGGGGAAGCATGATAGGAAAAGTAGTGAATGTACATGCCACTGTGCATAGGTTTTCGGTAAACGGAAAAGGAAAAACCTGTATCTGAGCGGTGGACATGGACATCAAGGAAAGGAAGCAAGGAATTAAATTCCCATTCAGCTTTAAACCTAATGGAAGGGGCAAGATTATTAAGAGCTTCAAGAAAAGGTTGGAAGAGACTGGAGTCATGAGGCCACAGAGCAAAGATGTCATCCATATAGCGGAGCCAGAGTGAAGGTCGCACATCGAGGGTAGGAAGAAGAACAGTCTCGAAGTATTCCATGTAAAGATCAGCAAGGACAGGAGAGAGAGGAGAGCCCATAGCGACACCGAAGGTTTGAGAACAATATTTCCCTTGGAAGGAAAAGGAGTTAGAGTCCACACAGAGGCGGATAAGATCAAGAAAGACATCAGTAGGTATAGGGAGATGAAGAACCCCTACATGGGCCTTCTCTCTAAGGAAATCAAGGACATCATCAAGAGGGACATTGGTGAAGAGGGACTCAACGTCAAGACTAAGCATCTTGCAGGTTGGGAGAGAGCGAACCCGTTCAATGAAGTCTTGAGAGTGACGGAGGTGGGCAGGAGAAAAAGTACCAAGAAAGGGAGTGAGGGTTTTGGCCAGCCAAGAAGCAAGAGAATAAGAGACAGAACCTCTAGAGGATATGATAGGACGAAGAGGAATATCAGGTTTATGAGTTTTGGGAAGGCCATAGAAATAGGGAAGAGAGGGACAGATGACACGAAACCGTTGAACAAGGTCAAAGTCAGGAGGACAGAGGTCAGAGAGAGTCCTTAGTTTTTTGTTGAAAGTTCTCTTGATGCGATCAAGAGGGTTGGAAACGAGAGGAGTGTAGGTACGTTAGTCAGAGAGCAAGACATCAGCTTTACGGAGGTAATCCTCGTGATCAAGGATAACTACTGATTTACCTTTGTCAGAAGATAGTATGACAATGTTAGTGTTGGATTTAAGAGAAGAAAGGGCAAGTCGGTAACGGTGTGGAAGGTGGTGATTCTTAGAAAACAGACTAACAAGAGCAGGAAGGAGAGCACCACGAAAAGTGGACAAGTCAGGAAGATTACGGGAGCGAGACTGACGAAAGGAATCAAAAGAGCTAATCAGGGAAATACCAGCGCGAGGAGTAGGCGAAGTGGCAAAGGAAAGACCAAAACCGAGAAGTTCAAGCTCATACTGAGAGAGTGAGACAGAAGACAAGTTAGTAACACAGTCAGTGAGGGAGAATTTAGACCAAGGGCTAGCTGAGATGAGACGTTGAAGTTTATTGTGTAGTATGGAAGAATGAATTTGTGTATTCAGGCAGAAATTTCCACTCTTCATAATTCGTTTTCCCGTCTTGGCTACCCTTCCCATTTCATAGACTCTGCCCTCTCACGTGCTAAACGCAATTTCTTCTCTCCCAAACTCTCTACTCCTGGGAACTCTTGTATCCTCTGCCTTCCCTACATTTCCGGTCTTTCTAATCTCAACAATTATCTCCGTCCCTTAGACATCAAGCTTACCTTCCGCCAGACTAACACTCTTCGCACTAATCTCGTTCATACCTCTCCTCCCTCTACAGATGTTCCTGGTGTCTACTCTATTTCTTGCTCCTCCTGTCCTCTTCAATACTTCGGAGAAACTGGTCGATCTCTTTCTGACAGACTTAAGGAGCACAAAAGTAGTGTTAGGCTTGCCGACACTAACAATGCTCTTTTCTGTCACGTCAGAGATCATAGCCATCCTATTGACTGGTCTTCTGCTAAAACTGTCTTTCCTACTTCCAACTCGAACAGTCGCCGTCTGGTTGAATCCTCTCTAATACACAACTTTCCTTGTATGAACCTTAGCCCTGGCTTCGTCTCTGTAGATGCCTTCCTCTCCCACTACATTGTAAAATGCTCCAAACTTCAGAACACCCGTGACTTAACCTCACTCCTTATTTTTTCTTTTTCTTTTTCTTCTTCTCCCTCTTTCCCTTTCCTCTTTCCTTTTCTCCTCTGGGTTGTCTTTCTCTCTTCTGTCTCGTGTTTCTGTTCCTTCTTCATTTATTTCCCACTTTCCCTTTTACGCACCTCTGTGCGCTTGCTCTCCCTCAGTGGGCACCTAGCTCTCTTGCAGTGCTCCCCTTCCTTTGTATTTGACTGGCTCGTCCTCCTCATTTCCCACTTCTTCCACTACCACTACTACTACCTCTACTACTACTACAACTACTGATGAAATTAAGACACATGTGCGGCGTCTGGTTGTCTTTGTTGTGGACGATTCGCCATCCAGTGGCTGGCTGGATGGCGAAACGTCTACGATAGGGATGCCCGGGTGTTGCACATGTGTCTTAATTTCATCTTGTCGGTATTATATACCATTCTTGTACTACTACTACTACTACCATCACCTCTTCCTGCCTATATATAGCCGTCCTACTCCACCTCTGGTTAGTGTGACTTTGTCAATGGTCCAAGTCGGACCGAAACGTCATCGTAAGCTTCTCTCTTTTATGTGCGGGTTATTTGTGTATCGTTCCAGTCACGGTATTGTGCCTTTTTTTGTTACACTATATCATGTACAAACTTTCTTGCACCCTCCTTTCTAATCCTTGAATATTCGCTCTTAGCTCATCTGTTTGTCTCTTGGTTTCCTGCATTTTGATAAGTTTCGTATTTTTTCCAAACACTCTTGCCCCTTCCCTTGGCTTGTCTACATTCTGTATTAAACCATGGTGGATTCTTTTCGTTTTTTTCTGTTTTTGTTCATGGTTGTTATTAATGTCACTTTCGTCTCATAACACTTTGACTCAATTACCTCTATCACATCTTGCACACTGCTGCCTTCAGTTTCCTTTCCCATTCCACTTCTCTCAGAGAAATTTTCGTGGTATCTTATTTCCCTCTTCTACAGTCCCAGTTTCTCATACTTTATTCTTCCCTTTCTTCCATTATTTCCCTTTCCAATAGGTATGGAAACTTAGTAACACATGGGGGTTGGGTTCTATTTGCTCTCCATAATTAATTTCCACTATGTCATATTCATTTAGGGTGAAGACCACATCAAGCCTCGCTGGATCATTTCCTTTCCCTCACTCTTCTTGTATCCTTCACATGTTGCTTCAGAAACTTCTTCATTCCTGTCTCCATAAACTTCGCTCTCCAGGTTTCTGGTCCTTCTTGAAGGTCCCAGGTTTCCCAGTCAGTCTTCTAGTGCTTCAAGTCTGCTGGTTTTAGAGGTTTAATTCTCCTGTTTTTACCTCTGTTCTTGCTTCCAGTTTGTCAGTCATTTCTCTGTTATTTTGATTATGCAGTTACCTTTGTCTTTCCAAATGCTACAGTACCTGTGTGTGTGTGTGTGTGTGTGTGTGTGTGTGTGTGTGTGTGTGTGTGTGTGTGTGTGTGTGTGTGTGTGTGTGTGTGTGTGTGTGTGTGTGTGTGTGTGTGTGTGTGTGTGTGTGTGTGTGTATGTGTGTGTGTGTGTGTGTGTACTTACCTATATGTAGTTGCAGGGGTCGATTCACAGCTCCTGGCCCCTGCGTCTTCACTAATCTCTACTAGGTCCACTCTCTCCCCACTCCAAGAACCTTATCATACCTCTTCCTCAAGCTGTGTATGGATACTGTGTGTGTGTGTGTGTGTGTGTGTGTGTGTGTGTGTGTACAGCAGCAGACTTACACTGTTGTTTGGATATGCTGCAGCAACAGTAATTACCGCGCCACCATCCTGTGCTCTGCTTCAAGGCCTGGAAGGCTGAAGCAAAGGCACTCTCATGAATGAGTGCGTGACCATGAATGAGTGATGAGGGCCATGAATACGTGACGAGGGCCATGATTGAGTGGTAGGGTCCATGAATAAGTGATGTGGGCCATAAATGAGTGATGAGGCCATGAATACTTGATGAGGGCCATGAATGAGTGGTGGGGTCCATGAATAACTGCTGAGGGCCATGAATGAGTGGTGTGGTCCATGAATAACTGCTGAGGGCCATGAATGAGTGGTGTGGTCCATGAATAACTGCTGAGGGCCATGAATGAGTGGTGTGGTCCATGAATAACTGCTGAGGGCCATGAATGAGTGGTGTGGTCCATGAATAACTGCTGAGGGCCATGAATGAGTGGTGTGGTCCATGAATAACTGCTGAGGGCCATGAATGAGTGGTGGGGTCCATGAACAGTTGAAGCTGGGATCCTCTCCCTTGCTAAACTGGGATCCCTTCTCGCTAAGCTGGGATCCCTTCTCGCTAAGCTAGGATCCCTCCTCGCTAAGCTGGGATCTCCCCTCGCTAAGCTGGGATCCCTGATCGCTAAGCTGGGATCCCTCCTCGCTAAGCTGGGATCCCTCCTCGCTAAGCTGGGATCTTCCCTCGCTAAGCTGGGATCTTCCCTCGCTAAGCTGGGATCCCTCCTCGCTAAGCTGGGATTCCTCCTTGCTAAGCTGGGATCCCTCCTCGCTAAGCTGGGATTCCTCCTCGCTAAGCTGGGATCCCTCCTCGCTAAGCTGGGATCCCTCCTCGCTAAGCTGGGATCTTCCCTCACTAAGCTGGGATCCATGATCGCTAAGCTGGGATCCCTCCTCGCTAAGCTGGGATCCCTCCTCGCTAAGCTGGGATCCCTTCTCGCTAAGCTGGGATCCCTCCTCGCTAAGCTGGGATTCCTCCTCACTAAGCTGGGATCCCTCCTCGATAAGCTGGGATCCCTCCTCGCTAAGCTGGGATCCCTCCTCGCTAAGCTGGGATCCCTCCTCGCTAAGCTGGGATCCCTCCTCGCTAAGCTGGGATCCCTCCTCGCTAAGCTGGGATTCCTCCTCACTAAGCTGGGATCCCTCCTCGCTAAGCTGGGATCCCTCCTCGCTAAGCTGGGATCCCTCCTCGCTAAGCTGGGATTCCTCCTCCCTAAGCTGGGATCCCTCCTCGCTAAGCTGGGATCCCTCCTCGCTAAGCTGGGATTCCTCCTCACTAAGCTGGGATTCCTCCTCGCTAAGCTGGGATCCCTCCTCGCTAAGCTGGGATCCCTCCTCGCTATGCTGGGATCCCTCCTCGCTAAGCTGGGATTCCTCCTCACTAAGCTGGGATCCCTCCTCGCTAAGCTGGGATCCCTCCTCGCTAAGCTGGGATCCCTCCTCGCTAAGCTGGGATCCCTCCTCGCTAAGCTGGGATCCCTCCTCGCTAAGCTGGGATCCCTCCTCGCTAAGCTGGGATTCCTCTTCACTAAGCTGGGATCCCTCCTCGCTAAGCTGGGATCCCTCCTCGCTAAGCTGGGATTCCTCCTCACTAAGCTGCGATCCCTCCTCGCTAAGCTGGGATTCCTCCTCACTAAGCTGGGATCCCTCCTCGCTAAGCTGGGATCCCTCCTCGCTAAGCTGGGATCCCTCCTCGCTAAGCTGGGATTCCTCCTCACTAAGCTGGGATCCCTCCTCGCTAAGCTGGGATTCCTCCTCACTAAGCTGGGATCCCTCCTCGCTAAGCTGGGATCCCTCCTCGCTAAGCTGGGATCCCTCCTCGCTAAGCTGGGATCCCTCCTCGCTAAGCTGGGATCCCTCCTCGCTAAGCTGGGATCTCTCCCTACCACCATCTAGCTCTGCTGGAACGAAGCCTTTCAAGCGGCCGCCCACATTTGAAGCCAGAGTGGAATGCTTGACCAAATCCTCATCGCCTTGTTGAAAATAGCATTTGACTGAAGAAACCTACTGTGTAGGGCGAAACGTGTCATCAATCAAGATACCCAGCTGATGCACATATGTCTTTATCTTCAAACTCATCGCCTTGTTGACAGTCTCACAACTCAGGCTCCATCATATTTTTGCCCGATACGCTAAACCCATCTGGTCTGATTGTCTGTAACAGAAGGAAAAATAGATAACCTTTCTACCCACTGCTAAAATTTGATATGAGTATAGCAAAGAATAGCGGGACAGTGATGTCCCCATAATACGGAGAGAAACATAGCTAACTTTTGTTCCCACTACTGATTTATGATGTATTGAACTGTGGTACACTGGTGGTGGTCTCAAATTTTGTTAATTTAAAAAAATGAGGTTGATTCCTGACACACTTGTATAGTGTATCAAATGTTATGTAAATACGGAACTATGCGGTTCGTTGCTGTTGTTATGTTTCGCCCACCAGGGACTAAGCTTTTTCACAATAAATGCCATAAACCGCATTTTGTCTCTTATTCACGCGCTTAGAGAGCCACATGATCATGCAGCCTCCAGCAGCAACAACATCATTGATCAAAAATACATTGAAAAATATTATTATCACAGGAGATAACAACAACTAAAAGTATGAAACGAGAGAAAAACATAGCGGACGAATTAGCATAACAAAAAGAATGAAGATACTAAACAAGAAAGAACTTCGAAGGAACCAGCACAAAATAAAACAAGAATAAGACAATAACAAAAGAAATACAGAGGCAAGAAAACGACAAAGAGGAACAAACGAGCCAGAAACAAAAGTCAGGAACAATACCAGAAGAAAAGGAAACCCAGAAGCCAGTCTGAAGGCTGGCGAAGGAGGCACCAACATGGAAAATCTGCATAGTTTAACATTCTCCCGGGAGGATGAGACAGCCAGGAAGCCCTGGTAGAACGACGGGAGGAAGAACAGGAGCGAGGGAAGGAGGAAGAACAGGAAGTAGGGAAGGAGGAAGGGAGGGAAGAAGAGCAGGAAGCAGGGAAGGAAGAAGAACAGGAGGAAAGGAGGGAGGAAGAACAGGAGGATGGGAGGGAGGAAGAACAAGAAGTAGGGAAGGAGGAAGAACAGGAGAAAGGGAGGAAGAGCAGGAGGGAGGAAGAGCAGGAGGGAGGAAAAGCAGGAGGGAGGAAGAGCAGGAGGGAGGAAGAGCAGGAGGGGGGAAGAGCAGGAGGGAGGAAGAGCAGGAAGTAGGGAAGGAAGAAGAACAAGAGGAAGGATGGGAGGAAGAACCGGAGGAAGGGTGGGGGGAAGAGCAGAAGGAAAGGAACACCAAAAACCAGCAAGAGTGAGGGAGGAAGAGAGGAAGGGGGAAAGTAGATGAGTGGAGGAAGATTGATGAACAGAGGGCGAGAGGGAGGTAATGGAAAACAGATACAGGGATGAAAGGAGGAATGGAGGGGGGACAAGGATAAAGAGAGGAAAGGAGAGAGAGAGAGTGATAGATAAACAGAAGAAGACAGGGAGGAAATACCTTTGAATGGAATGATAAGTGAGAAGGAAGAGATAAAGATAAAAAAAATGCTGGGAAAGAATAAGATATGATTACAAGAAGAGGAGATACGAGAGACAGTCGTGGAGAGGGAAGAGACACAGACCGCAATAAACATGGAAGAAGGAAATACGAAACAACAAAAACTAACAGTATTCAGAACTCCAATATCAACCAGTCATTAACAACGTTTCGTGGTCCAAATCGGACCGAAACGTCGTCGTAAGTTTCGGTCTCTTACTTGAGGGGTTATTTGTGTACTGTTCCAGTCACGGTATTGTGTCTTTTTCATTCCTTAAGAACAACGTTTCGCACAAAACTCATTTACTTACTTATTTACTTAATCAAAGCATCATGACTTAAGCAAGCTCTAGACTGAGAGGAATTGACGTTCCAGTGTTCCACTAGCAACGTGTCTTCACAGTTCTGGAGGAAAGTAACTCACAACTGCTAGACATAACAACAGCCTGAAGGATCAGTCTCAGGCCGGTTTCTAGTCACAATAATCCAGTATGTACAAGACTGATGTGCTGATTCTAACCCCAAAAAATGAAATCGGACGATAGATAATGAAAACAGATAATTTATGGTTGACTTTCCCCTAAGTATGCGATATAATTACTGGTTCATAATACGCTAGCTGACAGGCGATCTTAACAATGACATGCCACGGGGAAGGGGGAGGTGGGAAATATTCAGTTTCTCTCCATCTTAAGCGGTTTTTACAAACAGGTCCTTACAAACAGGTTTTACCAAACAGATCATTACAAACAGGTTCTAACATACAGGTAATTACAAACAGGTTTCTCAAATACGTATTTCCAGAGATTTGCGAGGAAGCTTGTCTGTATGATTACCGTATCTATTTCATATATATATATATATATATATATATATATATATATATATATATATATATATATATATATATATATATATAAGAAAAAAACTTGAAGGAAATAATTGTTTTTTTTTTAGGGGATTCTGTTGTATTTCCCACATAGTGCCTAATTACATTTCAATAAAATTTATATTATAATCTCTGAAAGATAGAAGAAAATTCAGCGTTTATAGTTTTTCTCTTTTCTTCCCCAAAATTGGGACGTAATCCTCAGCGGGTGATGACAGCGTTGCCATCTTTCTCCAGATATTTCTGCATATATACAGCACAGAGATTTTGCAAATGTATATGTAAATTATTATTTAGAGTTTTAATATAATAATAAAATAAGAACGCCACATATAACAATAATAATAATAGTAATAATAATAATAATAATAATAATAATAATAATAATAATATTATTATTATTATTATTATTATTATTATTATTATTATTATTATTATTATTATTATTATTATTTTTATTTTTTTATTATCACACTGGCCGATTCCCACCAAGGCAGGGTGGCCCGAAAAAGAAAAACTTTCACCATCATTCACTCCATCACTGTCTTGCCAGAAGGGTGCTTTACACTACAGTTTTTAAACTGCAACATTAACACCCCTCCTTCAGAGTGCAGGCACTGTACTTCCCATCTCCAGGACTCAAGTCCGGCCTGCCGGTTTCTCTGAATCCCTTCATAAATGTTACTTTGCTCACACTCCAACAGCACGTCAAGTATTAAAAACCATTCGTCTCCATTCACTCCTATCAAACACGCTCACGCATGCCTGCTGGAAGTCCAAGCCCCTCGCACACAAAACCTCCTTTATCCCCTCCCTCCAACCTTTACTAGGCCGACCCCTACCCCGCCTTCCTTCCACTACAGACTGATACACTCTTGAAGTCATTCTGTTTCGCTCCATTCTCTCTACATGTCCGAACCACCTCAACAACCCTTCCTCAGCCCTCTGGACAACAGTTTTGGTAATCCCGCACCTCCTCCTAACTTCCAAACTACGAATTCTCTGCATTATATTCACATCACACATTGCCCTCAGACATGACATCTCCACTGCCTCCAGCCTTCTCCTCGCTGCAACATTCATCACCCATGCTTCACACCCATATAAGAGTGTTGGTAAAACTATATTCTCATACATTCCCCTCTTTGCCTCCAAGGACAAAGTTCTTTGTCTCCACAGACTCCTAAGTGCACCACTCACCCTTTTCCCCTCATCAGTTCTATGATTCACCAAATATCTGAATACATTCACCCCCTCCATACTCTCTCCCTCCAATCTGATATCCAATCTTTCATCACCTAATCTTTTTGTTATCATCATAACCTTACTCTTTCCTGTATTCACTTTTAATTTTCTTCTTTTGCATACCCTACCAAATTCATCCACCAATCTCTGCAATTTCTCTTCAGAATCTCCCAAGAGCACAGTGTCATCAGCAAAGAGCAACTGTGACAACTCGCACTTTATGTGTGATTCTTTATCTTTTAACTCCACGCCTCTTGCCAAGACCCTCCCATTTACTTCTCTTACGACCCCATCTATAAATATATTAAACAACCACGGTGGCATCACACATCCTTGTCTAAGGCCTACTTTTACTGAGAAATAATTTCCCTCTTTCCTGCATACTCTAACTTGAGCCTCACTATCCTCGTAAAAACTCTTCACTGCTGTCAGTAACCTACCTCCTACACCATACACCTGCAACATCTGCCACATTGCTCCCTATTCACCCTGTCATACGCCTTTTCCAAATCCATAAATGCCACAAAGACCTCTTTAGCCTTATCTAAATACTGTTCACTTATGTGTTTCACTGTAAACACCTGGTCCACACACCCCCTACCTTTCCTAAAGCCTCCTTGTTCATCTGCTATCCTATTCTTCGTCTTACTCTTAATTCTTTCAATAATAACTCTACCATACATTTTACCAGGTATACTCAACAAACTTATCCCCTTATAATTTTTGTACACTCTTTTGTCCCCTTTGCCTTTATACAAAGGAACTATGCATGTTCTCTGCCAATCCCTAGGTACCTTACCCTCTTCCATACATTTATTAAATAATTGCACCAACCACTCAAAAACTATATCCCCACCTGCTTTTAACATTTCTGTCTTTATCCCATCAATCCCGGCTGCCTTACCCCATTTCATTTTATCTACTGCCTCACGAACTTCCCCCACACTCACAACTGGCTCTTCCTCACTCCTTCAAGATGTTATTCCTCCTTGCCCTATACACGAAATCACAACTTCCCTATCTTCATCAACATTTAACAATTCCTCGAAATATTCCCTCCATCTTCCCAATACCTCTAACTCTCCATTTGATAACTCTCCTCTCCTATTTTTAACTGACAAATCCATTTGTTCTCTAGGCTTCCTTAACTTGTTAATCTCACTCCAAAACTTTTTATTTTCAACAAAATTTGTTGATAACATCTCACCCACTCTCTCATTTGCTCTCTTTTTACATGGCTTCACCACTCTTTTAACCTCTCTCTTTTTCTCCATATACTCTTCCCTCCTTGCATCACTTCTACTTTGTAAAAACTTCTCATATGCTAGATTTTTCTCCCTTACTACTCTCTTTGCATCATCATTCCACCAATCGCTCCTCTTCCCTCCCGCACCCACCTTCCTGTAACTACAAACTTCTGCTGAACACTCCAACACTACATTTTTAAACCTACCCCATACCACTTCGGCCCCATTGCCTATGCTCTCATTAGCCCATCTATCCTCCAATAGCTGTTTATATCTTACCCTAACTGCCTCCTCTTTTAGTTTATAAACCTTCACCTCTCTCTTCCCTGATGCTTCTATTCTCCTTGAATCCCATCTACCTTTTACTCTCAGTGTAGCTACAACTAGAAAGTGATCTGATATATCTGTGGCCCCTCTATAAACATGTACATCCTGAAGTCTACTCAACAGTCTTTTATCTACCAATACATAATCCAACAAACTACTGTCATTTCGCCCTACTTCATATCTTGTATACTTATTTATCCTCTTTTTCTTAAAATATGTATTACCTATAACTAAACCCCTTTCTATACAAAGTTTAATGAAAGGGCTCCAATTATCATTTACACCTGGCACCCCAAACTTACCTACCACACCCTCTCTAAAAGTTTCTCCTACTTTAGCATTCAGGTCCCCTACCACAATTACTCTCTCACTTGGTTCAAAGGCTCCTATACATTCACATAACATCTCCCAAAATCTCTCTCTCTCCTCTACATTCCTCTCTTCTCCAGGTGCATACACGCTTATTATGACCCACTTTTCGCATCCAACCTTTACTTTAATCCACATAATTCTTGAATTTACAAATTCATATTCTCTTTTCTCCTTCCATAACTGATCCTTCAACATTACTGCTACTCCTTCCTTTGCTCTAACTCTCTCAGATACTCCAGATTTAATCCCATTTATTTCCCCCTACCGGAACTCCCCTACCCCCTTCAGCTTTGTTTCGCTTAGGGCCAGGACATCCATCTTCTTTTCATTCATAACATCAGCAATCATCTGTTTCTTGTCATCCGCACTACATCCACGCACATTTAAGCATCCCAGTTTTATAAAGTTTTTCTTCTTCTCTTTTTTAGTAAATGTCTACAGGAGAAGGGGTTACTAGCCCATTATTATTATCATTATTATTATTATTATTATTATTATTATTATTATTATTATTATTATTATTATTATTATTATTATTATTATTATTATTATTATTATTATTATTATTATTATTATTATTATTATTATTATTATTATTATTATTATTATTATTATCATTATTATTATTATTATTATTATTATTATTATTATTATTATTGTTATTATTATTATTATTATTATTATTATTATTATTATTATTATTATTATTATTATTATTATTATTATCATTATTATTATTATTAATACTAATTATTATTGTGCTCTCCTAGACTGTGTTGTGAACTCCTCGACTGTCATGTGCTCTCCTAGACTGTGTTGTGCTCTCCTAGACTGTCATGTGCTCTCCTAGACTGTGTTGTCCTCTCCTAGACTGTCATGTGCTCTCCTAGACTTTGTTGTGCTCTCCTAGACTCTCATGTGCTCTCCTAGACTGTGTTGTGCTCTCCTAGACTGTCATGTGCTCTCTTAGACTGTGTTGTCCTCTCCTAGACTGTCATGTGCTCTCCTAGACTGTGTTGTCCTCTCCTAGACTGTCATGTGCTCTCCTAGACTGCGTTGTGCTCTCCTAGACTGTCATGTGCTCTCCTAGATTTTGTTGTGCTCTCCTAGACTGTCATGTGCTATCCTAGACTTTGTTGTGCTCTCCTAGACTGTCATGTGCTCTCCTAGACTGTGTTGTGCTTTTCTAGACTGTCATGTGCTCTCCTAGACTTTGTTGTGCTCTCCTAGACTGTCATGTGCTCTCCTAGACTGTGTTGTGCTTTTCTAGACTGTCATGTGCTCTCCTAGACTGTGTTATCCTCTCCTAGACTGTCATGTGCTCTCCTAGAATGTGTTGTCCTCTCCAAGGTTGTCATGTGCTCTCCTAGACTGTGTTGTGCTCTCCTAGACTGTCATGTGCTCTCCTAGACTGTATTGTCCTCTCCTAGATTGTCATGTGCTCTCCTAGACTGTGTTGTGCTCTCCTAGATTGTCATGTGCTCTCCTAGACTGTGTTATCCTCTCCTAGACTGTCATGTGCTCTCGTAGACTGTGTTGTGCTCTCCTAGACTGTCATGTGCTATCCTAGACTTTGTTGTGCTCTCCTAGACTGTCATGTGCTCTCCTAGACTGTGTTGTGCTTTTCTAGACTGTCATGTGCTCTCCTAGACTGTGTTATCCTCTCCTAGACTGTCATGTGCTCTCCTAGAATGTGTTGTCCTCTCCAAGGTTGTCATGTGCTCTCCTAGACTGTGTTGTGCTCTCCTAGACTGTCATGTGCTCTCCTAGACTGTGTTGTCCTCTCCTAGACTGTCATGTGCTCTCCTAGACGTGTTGTGCTCTCCTAGACTGTCATGTGCTCTCCTAGATTTTGTTGTGCTCTCCTAGATTGTCATGTGCTCTCCTAGACTGTGTTGTCCTCTCCTAGACTGTCATGTGCTCTCCTAGACTGTGTTGTGCTCTCCTAGACTGTCATGTGCTCTCCTAGACTGTGTTGTGATCTCCAAGACTGTCATGTGCTCTCCTAGACTGTGTTGTTCTCTCCTAGACTGTCATGTGCTCTCCTAGACTTTGTTGTGCTCTCCTAGACTGTCATATGCTCTCCTAGACTGTGTTGTGCTTTCCTAGACTGGCATTTGTTCTCCTAGACTGTCATGTGCTCTCCTAGACTGTCATGTGCTCTCCTAGACTGTCATGTGCTCTCCTAGACTGTCATATGGTCTCCTAGACTGTGTTGTGCTCTCCTAGAATGGCATTTGCTCTCCTAGACTGTGTTGTGCTCTCCTAGACTGTGTTGTGCTCTCCTAGACTGTCATGTGCTCTCCTAGACTGTGTTGTGCTCTCCTAGACTGTAGACTGTCATGTGCTCTCCTAGACTGTGTTGTGCTCTCCTAGACTGTGTTGTGCTCTCCTAGACTGTGTAGTGCTCGCCTAGACTGTGTAGTGTGTAGTGCTCTCCTAGACTGTGTTGTGCTCTCCTAGACTGTGTTGTGCTCTCCTAGACTGTGTAGTGCTCGCCTAGACTGTGTTGTGCTCTCCTAGACTGTGTAGTGCTCTCCTAGACTGTGTTGTGCTCTCCTAGACTGTGTTGTGCTCTCCTAGACTGTGTAGTGCTCGCCTAGACTGTGTAGTGCTCTCCTAGACTGTGTAGTGCTCTCCTAGACTGTGTAGTGCTCGCCTAGACTGTGTAGTGCTCTCCTAGACTGTGTAGTGCTCGCCTACACTGTGTAGTGCTCGCCTAGACTGTAGACTGTCATGTGCTCTCCTAGACTGTGTAGTGCTCGCCTAGACTGTGTAGTGCTCGCCTAGACTGTGTAGTGCTCTCCTAGACTGTGTAGTGCTCTCCTAGACTGTGTAGTGCTCGCCTAGACTGTGTAGTGCTCTCCTAGACTGTGTAGTGCTCTCCTAGACTGTGTAGTGCTCTCCTAGACTGTGTAGTGCTCGCCTACACTGTGTAGTGCTCGCCTACACTGTGTAGTGCTCGCCTAGACTGTGTAGTGCTCTCCTAGACTGTGTAGTGCTCTCCTAGACTGTGTTGTGCTCTCCTAGACTGTGTTGTGCTCTCCTAGACTGTGTAGTGCTCTCCTAGACTGTGTTGTGCTCTCCTAGACTGTAGACTGTCATGTGCTCTCCTAGACTGTGTTGTGCTCTCCTAGACTGTGTTGTGCTCTCCTAGACTGTGTAGTGCTCGCCTAGACTGTGTAGTGCTCGCCTAGACTGTGTAGTGCTCGCCTAGACTGTGTAGTGCTCGCCTAGACTGTGTAGTGCTCGCCTAGACTGTAGACTGTCATGTGCTCTCCTAGACTGTGTTGTGCTCTCCTAGACTGTGTTGTGCTCTCCTAGACTGTGTAGTGCTCGCCTAGACTGTGTAGTGCTCGCCTAGACTGTGTAGTGCTCGCCTAGACTGTGTAGTGCTCGCCTAGACTGTAGACTGTCATGTGCTCTCCTAGACTGTGTTGTGCTCTCCTAGACTGTGTTGTGCTCTCCTAGACTGTGTTGTGCTCGCCTAGACTGTGTAGTGCTCGCCTAGACTGTAGACTGTCATGTGCTCTCCTAGACTGCCTTTTGCTCGTCTAGAATGTGTTGTGTTTTTTAAGAATGTCTTCTGCTCTCCTAGACTGTGTTGTGATCTAGACTGTGTTGTGATCTCCTAGACTGTACTGTAATAATATTTATTCTTAGAAGTACATTATACAACTTTTACAGACCATAGCTGACATCAGTGACATACTACATAGAAAGCCCCTGCTTATGCAGATTATTATTATTATTAAAGATTAGCCGGTATTCTCCCGGCCCGGGCCTTTTCCAAGTGGTGGCCCGGCCTTGGCTCCCTCTTTAGGGAGTGTCTGAGACCTAAGTCTCCCATGGGAGGAGGCACAAGTACCTCCTCATCTTTGGGACCAATTGTCCCCAGGCCTAGCCACAAGCTAGGCCTCTCTGGTCTGCCATCCCCGCCCCAAGGGGGCAAATGGGAATGACAGTCTTATGAGCTGTAAGCTCGGGCTCAGGCACCTACCCTACCCTAGAAGGGCTAGGCATGGTATCGATCGCTTATGCAGAGTATTTCGGGAAACTTAGGTTAATTTTGTCCCCAAAATGCGACCCACACAAGTCGGCTAACACCCACAGGCCTACTTGCTGCTAGAGGAACAGGGACAGCAGGTGTCTTCAGGTTTTCACCGCACCAGGGATCGAGCCACGCACCTCAGTGTGCGAGCTGAGTGAGGTACCAGCCGAGCAACGGGACACTCGTACAAAGTTCAGCCTTCCAAGTGGACCTCTGCGATCATGTTCATCTGTATTGCTAAAACCAAAACCAAAATAATCAACTTAACTTCTAGCACTATTATCAATCAAACATCTTCAGGAAACCCGTAGTGGAAGGAAATTAGCGTTGTGGTAGACACCATTTCAGTGGGCCATGTTGCAAAAGAAAGTATGTGGAAGGAGACTTACTGAAATCTTAAGCCACATATCACGTAACACGTTACACGTGCCTGATAGAAGACTGCAAAAACATTTTTGTCATCCATCGCAACGAGACGTACATGTCTCTCAGTGCGTATACATTGTATATGCAGCCTTGGTGATCCCTCATATAGTCGATTGGTTTAAGACAAATTGTGGATATCTAATAGACTTAACGTAATACCAGACAAGTCATCAGGGTCTCAGACCAGCACAGCAGACACTGTTTCCAGGATTCACTCATCGCTACCACAACAACATAGCTCAAAATACTGGAAGCTTCATTAATTCGGAAACTCTCGCACAATGTATTCTAGCCAAGCAAAACATAGCCATTACTCAGCCCCGCCCTGTCTCTCACAACACCTCACCTTCACCACTGTTTATACTGCCTTACTCTCTCTCTCTCTCTCTCTCTATATATATATATATATACATATATATATATATATAATATATATATTATATATATATATATAATATATATATATATATATATATATATATATATATATATTGCATTAATACACCACTGGTGTGCGAAACATCGCTTTAATACGTTGCTCTCGTGTTCCCATTGACATACAGTACTAGTCAAGCATGATGGATATACACCGAGAGTGTGTAAAGATGCCGTGTATATCTCTCGTTGTATATACATCGAAGAACGTTCAAGAAGGATGCATATTCTGTGTATATCCTCAGAGAGAGAGGTGCATAGTTCTCAGTCCACATACACCGTGTGGTGTTTATTCCTCAGTGTATATACACTGAGATGCATATATACTGTCATTGCACATACACCGAGATGTGTATATGCGCTGAAAATTTATCTTAATTCTCGTTTAAACTCTTTAAGTTTTCTTGGTGTTAGAGCACAGGTTAACGACCCCTCGTGTCCTTGACGGGCCATGACCTTCGTAAACTATCTTGACCAGAGAGGCAGTGTCCCCTCATTTCCTCAGATCAAGAACCCTTCACCGGCCTCAAGGCACCCTCCGTGAAGACTAACCTAAACTAAAGAAGCCGTTACATACAATTTAATGAAGGGATTCAAGGTCTTTGCCTCGACTCTACTAACGTCAGGCTTTATAAGAAGGGATTAGTTAGACACTTGTGCAAGACTTGCGTATCTTTACTGTGGCAACGTTTCGCCAACCAGTGGCTTCCTTAGTCAAATACAGAGAAGGAGTTTGAGGTAAACAGTCCCTCAGCCTGGAGTTGATGTTTTCAGTCCAGGGACTGATTGCCGCAGACACCCTCTGATCTTAAACCATTCTTCTATGTATTGGACTGAGGAAGCCGCTTGTTGGCGAAACGTTTTCAGAGCAAAGATACCCAAGTGTTACACAAGTATCTAATTCATCAACCTGTCGGTTCTCTGAACCAATTATCCACGTTTATAAGGAAGGATATTAGATGAAGGCTTCCTGGAGGAGGTTTACTGATGCAGGATTTATAGGCCAGGTTTTCCAGTGTAGAAATTGTAAGGTAGGATTTCTGTTGCATGATCAATGGGAGAAACTAAAGTACTGTGAGTACACGTACTGATATGTTAGCACTGATAGACTGTAGGAATAAAACATGGTATGCACAATGAAGACTTTTACTGAAGGAGACGTATCACCATCGGTGGCCCTTACTTTCCTAGTACAGAGATAGCTGCAAAACAAGACCGAAACGTGTCTAGTAAACGTTTCCTAAATGTATGAGCTTGTGCTCATTCAACTGTTTTCGGCGTCAAAATAACTTCTGCCTTTATTACTCCGTCAATAAATGTTTGTATTGTGCGTGTAAGTGTTATTCTCACAATGTGCAAAGTATGGGGCAGGTTGTCGGGTGCAGGAATTGTGAAGCCCGCTACCTAGTGTAGGATTTGTGGGACACGCTTTCTGCTGCAGGATTTATGGAGCACGCGTTCTGATGCAAGATTTGTGGGGCAAGATTTCTAATGCAGGATTTGCCAGATGTACATTTGCTGCAGAGTTTATTCCGTTATGCCTCTCAGGGGAGCCTCTCGGTATCATCCTCAACACTAGGTCCTCATCGAATGAGGTTTGTAGCCTTTGCTCGCCTAGCCTGTACTCCGCTTCAGGTCTTCTTTGTCTCTCGATAACTGTCATAACCTAGCATCATCTGGGATCGCATTAAATATGTGATTATCTGTTTGTACTTTTTCATATTCTCTTCAGTTTTTATTTTCCTCATTAACTTCACATCATCTGTGAATACAGATACGTACAGCGTGTCTTTACGTGCACTAGAAACAGAACAGATCTCAGTAATAATCATTGTGGAACCCCACTTGTTACAACTGCCCAGTGTGAAACCTGTAGCTTATATACCAGTCTCTTGTGTGGTACTGTGTGAAATACCTTATAGTCCAAGAATTTGCTGTTCGTCCATTCCTCTCTATCTAGCCTCGCTTCTGTGGTCTTGTCACAGAACTCAAGGAGATTTGTGAGAGAGGATTTACTATCTCTAAAAGCATGCTGGTTCTTTTTCATCAACCCGTTCCTGTCCAGGTGTTCAACTACTCGTCTCCTGATTATCCTCGCTATAAGCTTGCATACTGTGCATGTTAATGACACTGACCTGTAGTATGATGATTCCTGGCTGGCCCTTTCGTTCAGTGCTGGGAGTATACCTGCTGTCTTGAACACCTCTGATAGTTTACTTGTAACAATTGACTTACTGAAGACTGTGATTAGTGGTTCAGAGAGTGATCCTGCTTCCTCTTTTCAGATTCCACGGAGAGAGAAATTTTCTGGACTCACTGCCTTTGAATCATTTAACTCTGTCGTTTCTTCCTCTCTTTCCCAGTTGCGTGCAGTGTGTCCAGTACTCGTTGGTGGGCTCTCTCTTCGATTCTCTGCTAATGTCGCAATTTCATCCAAGAATAATTAATTCTTTAATTCATCTCCTTGTAGACTTCCTGATCATTTCTCTTGAGCTCTCCTCCTTCCTTCTTCAGCCGTGTTACATTTTCTTTTACTGTTGTCTTTCTTCTGACGTGGCTGTATAGAAACTTTAGCTCAGATTTGGCTTTCCATGCTATGAGGTAGAGCCTGGCTCTATCGCATACCATGCCTGTCTGGCTCTTTTGCTCTCTTCCCTGTTTTCTTCTGCTTATTGCTTTATAAGTTTTTGCCATGCCTTTGCATGTGTGTGTGTACTCACCTATTTGTGGTTGCAGGGGTCGAGTCCTAGCTCCTGGCCCGTGTGTGTGTGTGTGTGTGTGTGTGTGTGTGTGTGTGTGTGTGTGTGTGTGTGTGTGTGTGTGTGTGTGTGTGTGTGTGTGTGTATGTGTGTGTGTGTGTGTGTGTGTGTGTGTGTGTGTGTCTCTATGTCTCTGTGTGTGTGTTTGTCACTGCCTCTTCCACACCGTTGCTTTGGGTGTGGCACGTGTCATGGAAGGGTGAGTGTGAGAGGAGGGAAGGGGAGAAGGGAAAGGAGGGGAGGGGGGAAGGGGGGAGTCACCCTGGGTTGTCATGGAAACAGAGGGGAGGGGCAGGGCGTGTTGACCCCAGCAGCGGATTAAGTATTGGTGCGAGAGATCTGCCGATCTATTTCTGACACGCAGATTGAAACAGATCGACTGAGGGGTTCAGTGAGGGGGAACTGCGGGGTTCAGAGAGGGGAACTGAGGGGTTTAGTGAGGGAAACTGATGGGTATATTTAAGGAAACTGAGGGGTTTAGTGAGAGGAAACTACGGGGTTCAGTGAGGGGGTTGGAACTGAGGGGGGTTTAGAGAGGGGGTATCGTGAGGGAACTAAGGGGTTTAGTGAAGGGAACTGAGGGGGTTTAGTGAGGGGACGCTCAGTGAAGTTGAGAAAGAGAGAGAGAGAGAGAGAGAGAGAGAGAGACAGACAGACAGACAGACAGACAGAGACAGACAGACAGACAGACAGACAGACAGAGACAGAGACAGAGAGAGAGAGAGAGAGAGAGAGAGAGAGAGAGAGAGAGAGAGAGAGAGAGAGAGAGAGAGAGAGAGAGAGAGAGAGAGAGAGAGAGAGAGAGAGAGAGACAGACAGACAGACAGACAGACAGACAGACAGAGACAGAGACAGAGACAGAGAGAGAGAGAGAGAGAGAGAGAGAGAGAGAGAGAGAGAGAGAGAGAGAGAGAGAGAGAGAGAGAGAGAGAGAGAGAGAGAGAGAGAGAGAGAGAGAGACAGACAGACAGACAGACAGACAGAGACAGAGACAGAGACAGAGAGAGAGAGAGAGAGAGAGAGAGAGAGAGAGAGAGAGAGAGAGAGAGAGAGTAGTTTTAAAAGTCTCAAGTAATAATCAAGTGAAGCAGCAGCAAGGTGGCAGGAAGTGAGGAATTAATGTGTGAACTTTGAAGCCCTTGCTCGTGTTTACTAAATTTGTCTACGCTTGTTTGGTACCTTCCCCAAGTGCACCTGCTGTGTGTACACCTGCTGTGTGTACACCTGCTGTGTGTACACCTGCTGTCTGTACACCTGCTGTGTGTACACCTGCTGTGTGTACACCTGCCGTGTGTACACCTGCTGTGTGTACACCTGCCGTGTGTACACCTGCTGTGTGTACACCTGCTGTGTGTACACCTGCTGTGTGTACACCTGCTGTGTGTACACCTGCCGTGTGTACACCTGCTGTGTGTACACCTGCCGTGTGTACACCTGCTGTGTGTACACCTGCTGTGTGTGCACCTGCTGTGTGTGCACCTGCTGTGTGTACACCTGCAGTGTGTATACCTACCGTGTGTACACCTGCTGTGTGTACACCTGCTGTGTGTGCACCTCCTGTATGTGTGCACCTGTTATATGTGTGTACCTGCTATATGTGCACCTGCTGCATGTGTGTACCTGCTTTATATATGTACCTGCTGTATGTGTACACCTGCTGTATGTGTACACCTGCTGTATATGTGCACCTGTTATATTTCTGCACCTCTTTCATGTGTGTACCTGCTGTATGTGCACCTGCGGTATGTATGTACCTGTTGCATGTGGGCACCTGCTGTATATGTGTACCTGCTGTATGTGTGCACCTTTTGTGTGTACACCTGCTGTATGTGCACCTGCGGTGTGTGCACCTGCTGTATGTGCATTTGCTATTTGTGCACCAGCTGTATGTGCACCTGCTGTGTGTGCACCTGCTGTATGTGCACCTGCTGTGCGTGCACATACTGTATGTGCACCTGCTGTATGTGCACCTGCTGTGTGTGCACCTGCTGTATGTTCACCTGCTGTGTGTGCACCTACTGTATGTGCACCTGCTGTATGTACACCTACTGTGTGTGCACCTGCTGTGTGTGCACCTGCTGTATGTGCACCTGCTGTGTGTGCACCTGTTGTGTGTGCACCTGCTGTATGTGCATCTGCTATTTGTGCACCAGCTGTATGTGCACCTGCTGTGTGTGCACCTGCTGTATGTGCACCTGCTGTACGTGCACATATTGTATGTGCACCTGCTGTATGTGCACCCGCTGTGTATGCACCTGCTGTATGTGCACCTGCTGTGTGCACCTGCTGTATGTGCACCTCCTGTGTGTGCACCTGCGGTGTGTGCACCTGCTGTATGTGCATCTGATATTTGTGCACCAGCTGTATGTGCACCTGCTGTGTGCGCACCTGCTGTATGTGCACCTGCTGTGTGTGCACCTACTGTATATGCACCTGCTGTATGTACACCTGCTGTGTGTGCACCTGCTTTGTGTGCACCTGCTGTGTGTGCACCTGTTGTATGTGCATCTGCTATTTGTGCACCAGCTGTATGTGCACCTGCTGTGTGTGCACCTGCTCTATGTACTCCTGCTGTGTGTGCACCTGCTGTGTGTGCACCTGCTGTGTGTGCACCTGCTCTATGTACACCTGCTGTGTGTGTACCTGCTGTGTGTGCACCTGCTGTATGTGCACCTGCTGTGTGTGCACCTGCTGTGTGTGCACCTGCTGTTTGTGCACCTGCTGCGTGTGCACCTGCTGCATGTGCACCTGTGGTGTGTGCACCTGCTGTGTGTACACCTGCTGTGTGTGCACCTGCTGTGTGTGCACCTGCTGTGTGTGCACCTGCGGTGTGTGCACCTGCTGTGCGTGCACCTGCTGTGTGTGCACCTGCTGTATGTACACCTGCGGTGTGTGCACCTGCTGTATGTACACCTGCGGTGTGTGCACCTGCTACAAGTATATACGAAAAATTACAGACATCTTTCATGCTTCTCATGGCTAACTTTTACTTTTATTTACTACCTCCACTAACACCACCACATGCACTACCACCATCACCACCACCACCATCACCACCACCATCACCACCACCATCATCACTACCACCATCACCATCACCACGACCAACACCACAACAACCACCACCACCATCACAACCACCACCAACAACAACAACATCACCACCATCACCACCACTATCACCATCAACACCACCACCATCACCACCACCAACACCACTACGAACGCCACCACGAGTACCACAGGTGGAGTGCCAACACTCGGGCAACTAGAGTACATAATACCTATGCACTTGCCGTCTGTCACCCACGCTTGTTAAAGCTGCACTCATCCCGATATTATTGTGTCAGTGTGGCACTCTGTGACTGTGTGTGGCACTCTGTGACTGTGTGTGGCACTCTGTGACAGTGTGTGGCACTCTGTGACTGTGTGTGGCACTCTGTGACTGTGTGTGGCACTCTGTGACTGTGTGTGGCACTCTGTGACTGTGTGTGGCACTCTGTGACTGTGTGTGGCACTCTGTGACTGTGTGTGGCACTCTGTGACTGTGTGTGGCACTCTGTGACAGTGTGTGGCACTCTGTGACTGTGTGTGGCACTCTGTGACAGTGTGTGGTACTCTGTGACTGTATGTGGCACTCTGTGACTGTGTGTGGCACTCTGTGACTGTGTGTGGCACTCTGTGACTGTGTGTGGCACTCTGTGACTGTGTGTGGCACTCTGTGACAGTGTGTGGCACTCTGTGACTGTATGTGGCACTCTGTGACAGTGTGTGGCACTCTGTGACAGTGTGTGGCACTCTGTGACAGTGTGTGGCACTCTGTGACAGTGTGTGGCACATTGTGACAGTGTGTGGCACTCTGTGACTGTGTGTGGCACTCTGTGACTGTGTGTGGCACTCTGTGACAGTGTGTGGCACTCTGTGACAGTGTGTGGCACTCTGTGACAGTGTGTGGCACTCTGTGACAGTGTGTGTCACTCTGTGACAGTGTGTGGCACTCTGTGACAGTGTGTGGCACTCTGTGACTGTGTGTGGCACTCTGTGACTATGTGTGGCACTCTGTGACAGTGTGTGGCACTCTCTGACAGTGTGTGGCACTCTGTGACTGTGTGTGGCACTCTGTGACTGTGTGTGGCACTCTGTGACAGTGTGTGGCACTCTGTGACAGTGTGTGGCACTCTGTGACAGTGTGTGGCACTCTGTGACAGTGTGTAGCACTTAATGATGATGTGTAGTAGTCTGCGATGGTGTGTAGTAGTCTGTGATGGTGTCTAGTAGTCTGTGGTGGTGTGTAGTAGTCTGTGAAGGTGTGTAGTAGTCTGTGATGGTGTGTAGTAGTCTGTGAAGGTGTGTAGCAGTCTGTGATGGTGTGTAGTAGTCTGTGAAGGTGTGTAGTAGTCTGTGAAGGTGTGTAGTAGTCTGTGATGGTGTGTAGTAGTCTGTGAAGGTGTGTAGCAGTCTGTGATGGTGTGTAGTAGTCTGTGAAGGTGTGTAGTAGTCTGTGAAGGTGTGTAGTAGTCTGTGGTGGTGTGTAGTAGTCTGTGAAGGTGTGTAGCAGTCTGTGATGGTGTGTAGTAGTCTGTGAAGGTGTGTAGTAGTCTGTGATGGTGTGTAGCAGTCTGTGATGGTGTGTAGTAGTCTGTGGTGGTGTGTAGCAGTCTGTGGTGGTGTGCAGTAGTCTGCGATGGCGTGTAGCAGTCTGTGATGGTGTGTAGCAGTCTGTGATTGTGTGTAGTAGTCTGTGGTGGTGTGTAGCAGTCTGTGGTGGTGTGCAGTAGTCTGTGATGGCGTGTAGCAGTCTGTGATGGTGTGTAGCAGTCTGTGATGGTGTGTAGTAGTCTGTGATGGTGTGTAGTAGTCTGTGACGGTGTGTAGTAGTCTGTGATGGTGTGTAGTAGTCTGTGGTGATGTGTAGTAGTCTGTGATGGTGTGTAGCAGTCTGTGATGGTGTGTAGCAGTCTGTGATGGTGTGTAGCAGTCTGTGATGGTGTGTAGCAGTCTGTGATGGTGTGTAGTAGTCTGTGACGGTGTGTAGTAGTCTGTGATGGTGTGTAACTTTCTGTGGTGTTTAGCAGTCTGTGATGGTGTGTAGTAGTCTGTGATGGTGTGTAGCAGTCTGTGATAGTGTGTAGCAGTCTGTGATGGTGTGTAGCAGTCTGTGATCGTGTGTAGTAGTCTGTGATGGTGGGTAGCAGTCTGTGATGGTGTGTAGTAGTCTGTGATGGTGTGTAGTAGTCTGTGATGGTGTGTAGTAGTCTGTGATGGTGTGTAGTAGTCTGTGATGGTGTGTAGTAGTCTGTGATGGTGTGTAGTAGTCTGTGATGATGTGTAACAGTCTGTGCTGTTTAGCAGTCTGTTATGGTGTGTAGCAGTCTGTGATGGTGTGTAGCAGTCTGTGATGGTGTGCAGCAGTTTGTGATGGTGTGTAGTAGTCTGTGATGGTGTGTAGCAGTCTGTGATGATGTGTAACAGTCTGTGGTGTTTAGCAGTGTGTGATGGTGTGTAGCAGTCTGTGATGGTGTGTAGCAGTCTGGGATGGTGTGTAGCAGTCTGTGATGGTGTGTAGCAGTCTGTGGTGTTTAGCAGTGTGTGATGGTGTGTAGCAGTCTGTGATGGTGTGTAGCAGTCTGTGGTGTTTAGCAGTGTGTGATGGTGTGTAGCAGTCTGGGATGGTGTGTAGCAGTCCGTGATGGTGTGTAGCAGTCTGTGATGGTGTGTAGCAGTCTGGGATGGTGTGTTGCAGTCTGGGATGGTGTGTAGCAGTCTGGGATGGTGTGTAGCAGTCCGTGATGGTGTGTAGCAGTCTGTGATGGTGTGTAGCAGTCTGGGATGGTGTGTAGCAGTCTGGGATGGTGTGTAGCAGTCCGTGATGGTGTGTAGCAGTCTGGGATGGTGTGTAGCAGTCTGGGATGGTGTGTAGCAGTCTGGGATGGTGTGTAGCAGTCCGTGATGGTGTGTAGCAGTCTGTGATGGTGTGTAGCAGTCTGGGATGGTGTGTAGCAGTCTGGGATGGTGTGTAGCAGTCTGGGATGGTGTGTAGCAGTCTGGGATGGTGTGTAGCAGTCTGGGATGGTGTGTATCAGTCTGGGATGGTGTGTAGCAGTCTGGGATGGTGTGTAGCAGTCTGTGATGGTGTGTAGCAGTCTGGTGTGTAGCAGTCTGGGATGGTGTGTAGCAGTCTGGGATGGTGTGTAGCAGTCTGGGATGATGGTGCAGTCTGTGAGGTGTGTAGTCTGGGATGGTGTGTAGCAGTCTGGGATGGTGTGTAGCAGTCTGTGATGGTGTGTAGCAGTCTGTGATGGTGTGTAGCAGTCTGGGATGGTGTGTAGCAGTCTGTGATGGTGTGTAGCAGTCTGGGATGGTGTGTAGCAGTCTGGGATGGTGTGTAGCAGTCTGTGATGGTGTGTAGCAGTCTGGGATGGTGTGTAGCAGTCCGTGATGGTGTGTAGCAGTCTGTGATGGTGTGTAGCAGTCTGTGATGGTGTGTAGCAGTCTGTGACGGTGTGTGGCAGTCTGTGATGGTGTTTAGCAGTCTGTGATGGTGTGTAGCAGTCTGTGATGATGTGTAACAGTCTGTGGTCTTTAGCAGTCTGTGATGGTGTGTAGCAGTCTGTGATGGTGTGTAGCAGTCTGTGATGGTGTGTAGCAGTCTGTGATGGTGTGTAGCAGTCTGTGATGGTGTGTAGCAGTCTGTGATGGTGTGTAGCAGTCTGTGATGGTGTGTAGCAGTCTGTGATGGTGGGTAGCAGTCTGTGATGGTGTGTAGCAGTCTGTGATGGTGTGTAGCAGTCTGTGATGGTGGGTAGCAGTCTGTGATGGTGGGTAGCAGTCGGTGATGGTGTGTAGCAGTCTGTGATGGTGTGTAGCAGTCTGTGATGGTGGGTAGCAGTCTGTGATGGTGTGTAGCAGTCTGTGATGGTTGGTAGCAGTCTGTGATGGTGTGTAGCAGTCTGTGATGGTGGGTAGCAGTCTGTGATGGTGTGTAGCAGTCTGTGATGGTGGGTAGCAGTCTGTGATGGTGTGTATCAGTCTGTGATGGTGGGTAGCAGTCTGTGATGGTGTGTAGCAGTCTGTGATGGTGTGTAGCAGTCTGTGTTGGTGTGTAGCAGTCTGTGATGGTGTGTAGCAGTCTGTGATGGTGGGTAGTAGTCTGTGATGGTGTGTAGCAGTCTGTGATGGTGGGTAGCAGTCTGTGATGGTGTGTAGCATGGTTGGTAGCAGTCTGTGATGGTGTGTAACAGTCAGTCTGTGATGGTGGGTAGGTCTGTGATGGTGTGTAGCTCTGTTATCTGTGATGGTGTAGCAGTCTGTGATGGTGGTAGCAGTCTGTGATGCAGTCTGTGATGGTGTGTAGCAGTCTGTGATGGTGGGTAGTAGTCTGTGATGGTGTGTAGCAGTCTGTGATGGTGGGTAGCAGTCTGTGATGGTGTGTAGCAGTCTGTGATGGTGTGTAGCAGTCTGTGATGGTGGGTAGGAGTCTGTTATGGTGTGTAGCAGTCTGTGGTGGTGTGTAGCAGTCTGTGATGGTGTGTAGCAGTCTGTGATGGTGGGTAGCAGTCTGTGATGGTGTGTAGCAGTCTGTGATGGTGTGTAGCAGTCTGTGATGGTGTGTAGCAGTCTGTGATGGTGTGTAGCAGTCTGTGATGGTGTGTAGCAGTCTGTGTTGGTGGGTAGCAGTCTATGATGGTGTGTAGCAGTCTGTGATGGTGTGTAGCAGTCTGTGATGATGTGTAGCAGTCTGTGATGGTGTGTAGCAGTCTGTGATGGTGTGTAGCAGTCTGTGATGGTGTGTAGCAGTCTGTGATGGTGGGTAGCAGTCTGTGATGGTGTGTAGCAGTCTGTGATGGTGGGTAGCAGTCTGTGATGATGTGTAGCAGTCTGTGATGGTGTGTAGCATTCTGTGATGGTGTGTAGCAGTCTGTGATGGTGTGTAGCAGTCTGTGATGGTGTGTAGCAGTTTGTGATGGTGTGTAGCAGTCTGTGATGGTGGGTAGCAGTCTGTGATGGTGGGTAGCAGTCTGTGATGGTGTGTAGCAGTCTGTGACGGTGTGTAGCAGTCTGTGACGGTGTGTAGCAGTCTGTGATGGTGTGATGGTTGTCCTATATTCAGTGAAGAGCATGTCTACCAGACGTGTTGAAAAAAAAAATTATTTGAGTATTAATCACAGTAATGAGAGAGATTACTGATCCTTATACCTGAGGCTGTTGTTAAACTGAAGTAGCCTGCTCAGCCTGCGAAACTTCTCGTCAGTAATTATACTGCACTGGTTCTCATGTGTCATGTTCATCTAGTTGTTTTTAAATATGAATAAGACATGTACAACACCGAGAATCTTCCTTGACGAAACGTTTCGCCTGCGTTGTAGGCTTTATCAGTCCAATTCAGATATGAACCACAATTCTGGAGAGAGAGTAGACTTAATGAAGAGGTTGTTTAGGTTATCAGTCCCTCAGTCTTAATGGAAGATAGTCAGTCTCTTAACTCTAAAACCAACGCACGAGGCCAGTGACTTGTAGACTAGAAAGTGAAGTGCAGCAGGTGGAGGTGAAGTCACAGGTGAGTTGGGCCCACTGATAGAAGTAGGACATACTAAACATTTTTTAGAAAGATGTCATGGTCACTCGAGTTCCTTAAATCAAGAGCCTTTCATTGGCATCAACGCAACTGAGGGAATATTCGCAAGTGATAGGCTGTGTTCAAGACATCTATGGTTGCCACGGTAACATCTTCCACTCGGACCTATTATTGGAGTTCATTGTGGCACAGGGAGGCCACTGTGGGCTCTGAAAAGCACTTTGGTCCTTTAAGGGCCACGGCGCTAATAGGATGTGGCACTCTGTAGGCACTAAGGTCCTAACCAGGCACTCTACCTGTACTCAAGCTCTGTTGACGTCCATGGACCTGGTGATGGTGATGCTGTAGTGGTCTGTCAATGGTGAGAAATGATGGGTGAGGGAGAGGACAGAGGGAGAAGGAGGAGAAGGAAGTTTGAAGGAAATGGGAGGGGAAGGAAGGATAGAAAGAGTAAGACAGGAAGGGTACAGTGTGAGAGATGGAGAGAAATACAGTGGGAGAGGGAGAACATGGAGTGGAAGAGGGAGGGAAGTATAGCTGGAGAAGCCTGTAAGCAGAGGTTCCAGCAGATGTAAACAGACGTTCAATCAGAAGTAAACAGCGGTTCTAGCAGGTGTAAGTAGAGGTTTAAGCAGCTGTAAGCAGAGGCTCCAACAAATAAATTGTTCCTGAACACCTGCACATCACACGATGATGGTACTCAGTTGTACCAGCTGAACAACCATTGCTGCAATTTATACCTCCAATTACTACCGTCGAGTCAATTATCCAAATACTCAATGACATGATAACATATACATGTTATCAATTTTATCACTCAAAATCTTTTATGCCCAAAAAAATAATCACATGAAATTAGAGAAAACTAAACTATATATATATATATATATATATATATATATATATATATATATATATATATATATATATATATATATATATATATATATATATATATATATATATATATATCATATATATATATATATATATATATATATATATATATATATATATATATGTATCAGTCTGTAGTAAGGAAGGAAGGTGGGGTAGGGTCATTTAGCTAAGGGAAGGGTTGGAGGGAGGGGGTAAAGGAGGTTTTGTGTGCGAGGGGCTTGGACTTCCAGCAGGCATGCGTGAGCGTGTTTGATAGGATGAATGGAGACAAATGGTTTTTAATACTTGACGTGCTGTTGGAGTGAGCAAAGTAACATTTATGAAGGGATTCAGGGAAACTGGCAGGCCGGACTTGAGTCCTGGAGATGGGAAGTACAGTGCCTGCACTCTGAAGGAGGGTGTTAATGTTGCAGTTTAAAACTGTAGTGTAAAGCACCCTTCTGGCAAGACAGTGATGGAGTGAATGATGGTGAAAGTTTTTCTTTTTCGGGCCACCCTGCCTTGGTGGAAGAATCGGCCGGTGTGATAATAAAATAAAAATATATATATATATATATATATATATATATATATATATATATATATATATATATATATATATATATATATATATATATATATATATATATATATATATATATATATTCTAGGTAGTAGGTTGGTAGACAGCAACCACCCAGGGAGGTACTACCGTGCTGCCAAGTGAGTGTACAACGAAAACCTGTAATTGTTTTACATGATGGTAGGATTGCTGGTGTCTTTTGTCTGTCTCATAAACATGCGAGATTTCAAGTATATCTTGCTACTTCTACCTACACTTAGGTCACACTACACATACATGTACAAGCATATATATACACACCCCTCTGAATTTTCTTCTATTTTTTTACTAGTTCTTGTTCTTGTTCTTGTTTATTTCCTCTTATCTCCGTGGGGGAAGTGTAACAGAATTCTTCCTCCAAACGGCATGCGTGTTGTAAGAAGCGACTAAAATGCCAGGAGCAACGGGCTATGAACCCCTTCTCCCGTAAAATTACTAAATTTAAAAGAGAAACTTTGGTTTTTCTTTTTGGGCCACCCTGCCTGGGATACGGATATATATATATATATATATATATATATATATATATATATATATATATATATATATATATATATATATATATATATATATATATATATATATATATATATATATGCTAGACGTTAATCCAAGGCAGCCAGCTTTCAAGGAGAAGACTTACAGCTTTTCATCTCATCCCCTGCATGCATCAGCCTTACTAGAGATTTTAACAATGCAAGGAATTCGCGAGAACAGGCGAAATATACACAAACACTGATCTCTGGCTGAAGGAGACTCGAACCTACCAACCTTGGAACAAGGTACGCAGTGCTTTACCATTCTCACCACACTGGACCAATACCTTGGCTCCCAGCTTGCGCTAGACGTTAATCCAAGGCAGCCAGTTAGAATAGTTAAACTTGCTATTTTGGCTTAAATAGCAACGCACTTCTTGCCGAATAACGCAAGCTAAAATTTGTGTATGCAATAATTTAGCAAAAAGTCATTCAGAATCTAACGAAAAAAAATATATTTCAATGTGTTTGTTTATTATTAAATTACTGTAAACTTATCTAAAATATATTTAATTGGATTAGGACAAATTAAATTGAGCTTGTTATAATAAGGTTAGGTAAGTTTTCTAAGGTTCTTTTGGTACAAAATCATTAATTTTTTTACTAACATAAATGAAGAAATGTATTTTTAAATGTATAAGAGATAATTTTAGAAAGGACTTAATTTTAAATGAGTTCTTGCTAATTGACCAGTTTTACCTATTCGTCACGACATATATATATATATGTATATATATATATATATATATATATATATATATATATATATATATATATATATATATATATACTATATATGTATATATATAAACTTTAACTCTCATTCAATAGCAGGATTCGAACCTGCATGACATAACGAATTCATGTTACTATTAACACGGGACACATCCACGAGGTGAGCCCAGACACTGATCTCACTCTCACCCGGGACACATCCACGAGGTGAGCCCAGACACTGATCTCACTCTCACCCGGGACACATCCACGAGGTGAGCCCAGACACTGATCTCACTCTCACCCGGGACACATCCACGAGGTGAGCCCAGACACTGATCTCACTCTCACCCGGGACACATCCACGAGGTGAGCCCAGACACTGATCTCACTCTCACCCGGGACACATCCACGAGGTGAGCCCAGACACTGATCTCACTCTCACCCGGGACACACATCCACGAGGTGAGCCCAGACACTGATCTCACTCACCTGGGACACATCCACGAGGTGAGCCCAGACACTTATCTCACTCTCACCCGGGACACATCCACGAGGTGAGCCCAGACACTGATCTCACTCTCACCCGGGACACATCCACGAGGTGAGCCCAGACACTGATCTCACTCTCACCCGGGACACATCCACGAGGTGAGCCCAGACACTGATCTCACTCTCACCCGGGACACATCCACGAGGTGAGCCCAGACACTGATCTCACTCTCACCCGGGACACATCCACGAGGTGAGCCCAGACACTGATCTCACTCTCACCCGGGACACATCCACGAGGTGAGCCCAGACACTGATCTCACTCTCACCCGGGACACATCCACGAGGTGAGCCCAGACACTGATCTCACTCTCACCCGGGACACATCCACGAGGTGAGCCCAGACACTGATCTCACTCTCACCTTGTTTACTTCCATGACTGAGCTAAGTGGCAGAGTTTATTACACAACCTTCACTTGTATTGTCAAAGTTGACTCTTGGGGTCATGTTAATTGTTCTCCTCCCTTCTCTCTCTCTCTCTCTCTCTCTCTCTCTCTCTCTCTCTCTCTCTCTGTCTCTCTCTCTCTCTCTCTCTCTCTCTCTCTCTCTCTCTCTCTCTCTCTCTCTCTGTTTCTCTCTCTCTCTCTGGTTTATTGATTTTTCTCTCTTTTTTTGGTATTGCTTCCATGTGTTTTTATCAGAGCAATATTGTAATTATTTTGGAGGCTATATTTATGCTCCCTCTCTCCCTCCCTCCCTCACTCCCTCCCTCACTCCTTCCTTCCTCTCTCTCTCTCCCTCTCTCTTTCTGCCTCCCTGCCTTCTTTTTCGCTTCCTCACACTCCCCCTCTATCTCTACTTTTTCCTCCTCCCTTTCACCCAATCTCCCTTCCTCCTTTCTTCCCTCCCTTCATTCCTTTCTCCCTCTCCCTAGCTACCAGCTTTCTATATTTTCCCGATCTCTCTCTCTCTCTCTCTCTCTCTCTCTCTCTCTCTCTCTCTCTCTCTCTCTCTCTCTCTCTCTCTCTCTCTCTCTCTCTCTCTCTCTCTCAGGGTTTGACAAGGTTAAGGATCCCTAGCTTTATTGACAGCTATTTACAGGTTAAGGATTCCTAACTTTATTGGCAAGCTAAGAGCTGTTACCTACATCAGCTCAGTTGAAAGCATTTTTATTGTTATGAGACATACAAGTAGGGAACAGGATGAAGTTGGAGCCATCTGTGGGCCAGCATTTTCATTTGATCAACTGACGTTATCTCGTTGACATCATTATGCTGTACAGAATGTGTTCCATACTCAGTCATCCTGGGTATGTATGATCTCAGATGGAGTGATGTTCTGGAGAAGGGTACAGCCAGAGTGAAGTTGCTGCTTTCTGCCCGTCTTGTGGCATAAAAGCTTGTTTCACGCTGTCCTCGAAGTGGATCCAAGTGTGGTATTTTGACAATATTGGCCTTGTACATAACAGTAAGGCCACCCACATCCCTCCTATGTTGAAGGCTGCTGAAATGACAGATCTATCCAGGATGGGTCCAGGCGAGAGATGAGACGTCTTGCTCTGTTCTCTCTCTGTCAAGCAGTCGCAGATGAGAGGGGGCAGGCAAACCAGAAAGTGTAGATACTCAAGGTGAGCGTACTTGTGCCTCGTACAGGATCTTGCAACCCCCTACTGTCAAGCAGATGCGAGATACGGCGAAGTGCCTGTAAGCTTCCTGGCTGCCTTGTTTGCAAGATTTACAACATGGTTCTTCATGGTTAGTTTGGAGTCAAATTTCACCCCAAGGATATCAACTTCTTCTCCAGGTGCCAACATCGTCCCATTCATCCTTACTACTGCACCAGCATTACCATCATGGTGCCTAGAGACGATCATCATTTGCGTTTTCTCAGGTGAAAATGTTACTTGCCATCTATTTCCCCAAGCTGATATAGCTCTCAGCTGGTGATTGATGTAGCTTAGAGCAGCTGGCATTTCTTCTCTTGGATAAGTGAATGTCAGTGTACAGTCGTCTGCATATGCATGTGATTCTGGGATGAGATGAAGAAGGTCGTTGAAGTAGACATTCCATAACAGTGGACCCAGCACACTTCCTTGTGGAACGCTTGCCCCAATAGGATGCCTTGCTGATTCTGTTCCATTGAGGACTACACTTAGAGATCTACCATGAAGGTAATCACTGAGGAGACATAGCGTAGAGCCTGCAATTCCCAGTGCTTGAAGTTTTGCTAAGAGGGCACACCCGGTCGAAAGCGCCAGCAATGTCTCTCTCTCTCTCTCTCTCTCTCTCTCTCTCTCTTTCTGACCCACCCTCCATTTCTTCTTCTTTCTTCCCCCTCCCATCCTCCCATTATCTCCCCCTCCCTCCCTCCCTCCCTCCTCCCTCCCTGCCACCGCCAGTATCAGGAGGAACCAACAGTATAAGACCAGCAGCTTGAACTGACAACATTCAACCAACATTCCTCACATTAACGTAAGACCTGAGTTATAATGGTCCCTGGTGGTCGTGGTCCCTGGTGGTCGTGGTCCCTGGTAGTCGTGGTCCCTGTGGTCCCTGAAGGTCGTGGTCCCTGGTGGTTGTGGTCTCTGGTATCGTGGTCCCTGATGGTCGTGGTCGGTCGTAATTGCAAGATAGTGTTCGTAATCTGGTCGTCTATGGTAGTTGTCGTTCTTGATCGGCCCTTTTCATTCAAGGTCGTCTTTAATTGTCACTAGTCATCCAGAATCGTTTATCGACTTTTGTGGTAGTTCATGGTGGTCGTTATGGTTGTCGTGGTCGTCAAGGTGATCATGGTGGTCATCATGATGGTTATGATAGTCGATATGGAGATAATGATCATGTGGTCATGGTGGTCGTCATAGTGGTGGTCGTTACGGTGAACATGGCATCATGGTGGTCAAAGAGGTGGTAATAATGGAGGTCATAGTGGATCTTACGGTGGTCACCATCACCGTGGTCGTCACGGTGGACATAGTTGATTGTCATTGTTATTATCAGGTTGGTGATAGCGAGATGGTCGTCATGGTGGTCGTCTTGGGGTTTGTCATGGTGGTCGTCAGGGTGATGGTCAAGGTGCTGGTCATGGTGGTCGTCATGGTGGTCGTCATGGTGGTCATCATGGTGATGGTCATGGTGGTCGTCATGGTGGTTGTCATGGTGGTCGTCATGGTGATGGTCAAGGTGCTGGTCATGGTGGTCGCCATGGTGGTCGTCATGGTGGTCATCATGGTGATGGTCAAGGTGTTGGTCATGGTGGTCGTCATGGTGGTTGTCATGGTGGTCGTCATGGTGGTCGTCATGGTGATGGTCAAGGTGCTGGTCATGGTGGTCGTCATGGTGGTCGTCATGGTGATGGTCACTTCTCCCAGGTACCACCATCATCACACTAAAGCCTCGTCGTTCAATTATCAACACACTTGCCAACCCTGGCCTTCCTCACCACCATGATGGAGGAGGGAGAGAAGGAGGGAGAGAGGGAAGGAAGGAGAGAAGGAGGGAGGGAGGGAGGGAGCCAGGAAGAGAGGGTGAGAAGGAATAAGAAGAGGAGGGAATGACGAACTAAGGGAGGAACGAATGAAGCGTGAAGAAACAGTGCGGAAAAAGACAAACACAAAAGCAGGAAAGAGAGAAAGGAATGAAAGATAGGGATGAAATGGAGTAATAAAGAGGGAAGTAAGGAGAGTTCTCCATCCAAGACTCTACTTCAAGGTCGGGACTTTTCTTACTCTTTTAAAATGTCGTCTTAAAACATATATGTTATTAAAAAAACAACTTTAAATGTAGCGTCAAGCCTTTAAATGTTCCCTGAAACCTTAAAATGTTGTGTAAATCCTGTCAATGTTCTGTAAAAACTGTAAATGTCGTGTAAAAATCTTTTAATAAAGAGTACAAAACTTGTAAATGCCGAGCCAAACCTGTCAATGTTGTGTAAAAAACTGTAAACGAGGTGTAAAACATTTATATACAGTGTAACACCTAGGTGGAACACACCAGAAGACAGTGTAACACTTAGGTGGAACACACCAGAAGACAGTGCAACACCTAGGTGGAACACACCAGAAGACAGTGTAACACCTAGGTGGAACACACCAGAAGACAGTGTAACACCTAGGTGGAACACACCAGAAGACGGTGTAACACCTAGGTGGAACACACCAGAAGACGGTGTAACACCTAGGTGGAACACACCAGAAGACGGTGTAACACTTAGGTGGAACACACCAGAAGACGGTGTAACACCTAGGTGGAACACACCAGAAGACAGTGTAGCACTTAGGTGGAACACACCAGAAGACAGTGTAACACCTAGGTGGAACACACCATAAGACAGTGTAACACTTAGGTGGAACACACCAGAAGACAGTGTAACACCTAGGTGGAACACAGAAGACGGTGTAGCACTTAAATGGAACACACCATAAGACAGTGTAACACTTAGGTGGAACACACCAGAAGACGGTGTAACACTTAGGTGGAACACACCAGAAGACTGTGCAACACCTAGGTGGAACACAGAAGACGGTGTAGCACCTAGGTGAAACACACCAGAAGACGGTGTAACGCCCTGGGTTGGGTGACATCAGAAGACAAGTTAGTAGCACCTAGGGTGGAATTACACCCAGAAGAACAGGTGTAAGCACTTGAAGTGGAACACGCACCCGAAGAAGAATTGGTGTAACACCTTACAGGTGGAACGCATCAGAAGAGACAGTGTGGCACCTTAGGTGGAACACACCCAGAAGACAGGTGTAACTTGCCGTTGGAACACACCCAGGTGGAACCAGTGTAACATAGGTGGAACACACCCAGGGAACAGGTGTAACACCTAGGTGGAACACCAGAAGGAAGACAGTGTAACACCTATTGGAGACACCAGAAGTGGTAACCACCTAATTGAATACCTGAAGAACAGTGCAACATCTAGGTGGAGGGATTAATGCAACACTTGTACAACATTTTGGCAACTTATTTTTTCTGGAAACGTTTCTCCAGCCAGTGGCTTCTCCAGTCCAGCGCAGAGAACAGTGGAAGAAGAGGAGGAGATGAGGTAATCAGTCCCTCAACCTTCTTACACATTTCTCTGCACTGGCCTGAAGAAGACACTGACTGGCGAAACGTTACCAGAACATAGATACCAAAACGTTGCACACGTGTTTTATTTACTAACTTGTCGGTTTTTTAAACCATTCATTAAGGAGGGACTGAGTAACCATGAGTAACCATTAGTAACCTCACCTTATCTAAGTTGACCTAAGCACGCCTAACCTCTCCTAACGTAGCCTATCCTAGCGTAACCTGCTCCGGCCTCATGTAACTTAACCTCACGAAATACTCCAGGGTGGACCCAAACGTCGTCTGATGTTTCTCTCCAGGTTGTGAATAAATCAAGGAAACGGTCGAGCATTCTTAACAGGGTGAAAAATCTTCCCTAAGATGAGGAAACTTTTGAAAGAAACCAAGAAACCAGAATAGAAAGTAAGGTGGGAGAGAGAGAGAGAGAGAGAGAGAGAGAGAGAGAGAGAGAGAGAGAGAGAGGAGAGAATCAGTATGGAGTGACATTCTCTTCGTCATGTTGACGTGGTGGCTGGGTCGGGGCGTGTTCTCTCCTCTGACTTATACTTTATTAATTCTCCCTAGCTGCTCTCCCTACCTTCTTTCTCTCTCTCTCTCTCTCTCTCTCTCTCTCTCTCTCTCTCTCTCTCTCTCTCTCTCTCTCTCTCTCTCTCTCTCTCTCTTTCTCTCTTTTTTTACACAGGGTTTGAAAAGGTTAAGGATCCCTAGCTTTGTTGACAAGCTATTTACAGGTTAATTAAGGACTCCTAGCTTTATTGGCAAGCTAAGAGCTATTACCTACATCAGCTCATTTGAAAGCATTTTTATTGCTATGAGACATACAAGTAGGGAACAGGATGAAGTTGGAGCCATCTGTGGGCCAGCATTTTCATTTTATCAACTGACTTTATCTCGTTGACATCATTATGCTGTACGAATGTGTTCCATACTAGAGTCATCCTGGGTATGTATGATCTCAGATGGAGTGATGTTCTGGAGAAGGGTACAGCCAGAGTGAAGTTGCTGCTTTCTGCCCGTCTTGTGGTATAAAAGCTTGTTTTACGCTGTCCTCGAAGTGAATCCAAGTGTGGTACTTTGACAATATTGGCCTTGTACATAACAGTAAGGCCACCCACATCCCTCCTATGTTGAAGGCTCTGCTGAAATGATAGATCTATCCAGGATGGGTCCAGGCGAGAGATGAGACGTCTTGCTCTGTTCTCTACTCTGTCAAGCAGTCGCAGATGAGAGGAGGGGCAGGCAAACCAGGAAAGTGGAGCATACTCAAGGTGTGAGCGTACTTGTGCCTCGTACAGAATCTTGCAACCCCTACTGTCAAGCAGATGCGAGATACGACAAAGTGCTGTAAGCTTCCTGGCTGCCTTGTTTGCAAGATTTACGACATGGTTCTTCATGGTTAGTTTGGAGTCAAATTTCACCCCAAGGATATCAACTTCTTCCCCAGGTGCCAACACCCTCCCATTCATCCTTACTACTGCACCAGCATTACCATCACGGTGCCTAGAGACCATCATCATTTGCGTTTTCTCAGGTGCAAATGTTTCTTGCCATCTATTTCCCCAAGCTGATATAGCTCTTAGCTGGTGATTGATGTAGCTTAGAGCAGCTGGCATTTCTTCTCTTGGATAAGTGAATGTCAGTGTACAGTCGTCTGCATATGTATGTGATTCTGGGATGAGATGAAGAAGGTCGTTGAAGTAGACATTCCATAACAATGGTCCCAGCACGCTTCCTTGTGGAACACTTGCCCCAATAGGATGTCTTGCTGATTCCGTTCCATGGAGAACTATCCTTAGAGATCTACCATGAAGGTAATCACTGAGGAGACAGCGTAGAGCCTGCTTGAAGTTTTGCTAAGAGGCCTTGGTGCCACACCCGGTCGAAAGCACCAGCAATGTCCAGTGCTAACACACAGCTGACTTTGGATTCATCCAGTGACTGGTGCCACTTAGTGGAGAGGTTTAACAACAGATCAGCAGCAGAGTAACCTTTCCTGAAGCCATATTGATGATCACAAAGTAGTGAGTGATAGTCAAAAAACTGTCATTTGTCTTGAGATTATTGACTCTAGGATCTTACTAGTGATTGACAGGAGTGACACTGGTCTGTAGTTGCTGATTTCTGCTCTGCTCTGCTCTTCTTTTAGTGAACAGGGACTACATTTGCCTCTTTCCACAGAGAGGGCCATTTACACTGTACTAGGCAGTGCTGAAAGATGCGAGTTAGAGGTGCTGCTAGCTGGTCTGCACATCTTCTCAGCAATCTTGGGTTCAACTTCTCTGGGCTCTCCCTCTCTCTCTCTCTCTCTCTCTCTCTCTCTCTCTCTCTCTCTCTCTCTCTCTCTCTCTCTCTCTCTCTCTCTCTCTCTCTCTCTCTCTCTCTACACAGGGTTTGATAAGGTTAAGGATCCCTAGCTTTATTGACAGCTATTTACAGGTTAAGGATTCCTAACTTTATTGGCAAGCTAAGAGCTGTTACCTACATCAGCTCATTTGAAAGCATTTTTATTGTTATGAGACATACAAGTAGGAAACAGGATGAAGTTGGAGCCATCTGTGGGCCAGCATTTTCATTTGATCAACTGACTTTATCTCGTTGACATCATTATGCTCTACGAATGTGTTCCATACTCTAGTCATCCTGGGTATGTATGATCTCAGATGGAGTGATGTTCTGGAGAAGGGTACAGCCAGAGTGAAGTTGCTGCTTTCTGCCCGTCTTGTGGCATAAAAGCTTGTTTCACGCTGTCCTCGAAGTGGATCCAAGTGTGGTATTTTGACAATATTGGCCTTGTACATAACAGTAAGGCCACCCACATCCCTCCTATGTTGAAGGCTCTGCTGAAATGACAGATCTATCCAGGATGGGTCCAGGCGAGAGATGAGACGTCTTGCTCTGTTCTCTACTCTGTCAAGCAGTCGCAGATGAGAGGGGGGCAGGCAAACCAAGAAAGTGGAGCATACTCAAGGTGCTAGCGTACTTTTGCCTGTACAGAATCTTGCAACCCCTACTGTCAAGCAGATGGGAGATACGGCGAAGTGCTGTAAGCTTTCCTGGCTGCCTTGTTTGCAAGATTTACAACATGGTTCTTCATGGTTAGTTTGGAGTCAAATTTCACCCCAAGGATATCAACTTCTTCTCCAGGTGCCAACATCCTCCCATTCATCCTTACTACTGCACCAGCATTACCATCATGGTGCCTAGAGACGATCATCATTTGCGTTTTCTCAGGTGCAAATGTTACTTGCCATCTATTTCCCCAAGCTGATATAGCTCTCAGCTGGTGATTGATGTAGCTTAGAGCAGCTGGCATTTCTTCTCTTGGATAAGTGAATGTCAGTGTACAGTCGTCTGCATATGCATGTGATTCTGGGATGAGATGAAGAAGGTCGTTGAAGTAGACATTCCATAACAATGGTCCCAGCACTCTTCCTTGTGGAACACTTGCCCCAATAGGATGTCTTGCTGATTCCGTTCCATTGAGAACTACACTTAGAGATCTACCATGAAAGTAGTCACTGAGGAGACATAGCGCAGAGCCTGCAATTCCCAGTGCTTGAAGTTTCGCTAAGAGGCCCTGGTGCCACACCCGGTCGAAAGCGCCAGCAATGTCCAGTGCTACCACACAGCTGACTTTGGATTCATCCAGTGACTGGTGCCACTTAGTGGAGAGGTTTAACAACAGATCAGCAGCAGAGTAACCTTTCCTGAAGCCATATTGACGATCACAAAGTAGTGAGTGGTAGTCAAAAAACTCTGTCATTTGTCTTGAGATTATTGTCTCAAGGATCTTACCAGTGATTGACAGGAGTGACATTGGTCTGTAGTTGCTGATTTCTGCTCTGCTCTTCTTTTTGTGAACAGGGACTACATTCGCCTCTTTCCATAGAGAGGGCCATTTACACTGTACTAGGCAGTGCTGAAAGATGCGAGTTAGAGGTGCTGCTAGCTGGTCTGCACATCTTCTCAACAATCTTGGGCTCAACTTGTCTGGGCCCACAGCCTTTTCTTGGTCAAGCGATTTAAGTAGGAAATGCACCTCCTCCTGCCTTATTGTCACCACTGACAGCTTTGACACAGTTCTTGCAGCTAGCCAAGGAGGGTCCCTTGCTGGATCAGGAACTTGCATTTTGGTAGCAAAGTGTTCAGCAAAGAGGTCCGCCTTCTCTTGACTACTAGTAGAGGTGGTCCCATCCTGTCGATTTAGAGGTGGAATAAGTTCATCAGGCAGATAACCTTGTCTGTCCTTGACCAGGGACCAACAGGTTTTCGAGCCTACCCTACCTGATGCTAACTTTCTTTTAGTGTACACCTCCCATTTAGCAATGGCCCACTTTTGAACATCACCCATATGCCTACAGGCTTGCATGTGCAAGTTCCTGTTATAGGTGGTAGGATGTCTCTTATACCTTCGCCATGCTTTGTACTTAGCAGTAGCAGCCTCTCTACAACGAAAGCCAAACCAAGGCTGATCTGTAGGCTTCGTCACATGTTGCCGGTGAGGAATGTGTTCTTGTAGATTAAGGATGTGTCCAGTGAAGGCTTTCACTTGGTTGTCAACATCCCCTTGGAGAAGAGCATTCCAGTCGGTGGTGGCGAGCTCAGAGCAAAGGGCTGGCCAATTACCTCTTTCCCATAGCCAGGTTGTGCGTGTGGACTCCTCACCTCGTTCTGTTGGGATCTTAAGTGTGGTAAAAACAGCCTTGTGGTCAGACGATCCAACATAGCCGAGGGGTTGTCAAAGTCCCTCTGTATAAGGTGCTGGTTGAGGTCACCAACAATTATAATATGTTGACAGTTGTGTTGTAGCAGAAGGGAGTCAATATTTTCCATTAGGAAGTTGATAGGGTCTGCTTGTTGCCACTGAGGTCTGTACATTGCACATGCTAGTACAGAGGTACTAGTGTTTATACAGAGCTTGAAGAACATCATTTCAAGATGTGTAGGGGTGGCAACATCAATGTGCTGGGCATGAACACTTTTAGAGAAGCACACAGCAACACCTCCTCCATCCATGAGGTGTAGCCAGCAATTCTTGCAAAATTTTCTGGAGTCCTGTCATCCAAAAATGTTTCAACAACAGCTATCATGTCGGGACGTCGAGTGTTCACAAAACTATGTGTGAGCTCTCCAACATTAGTAATGAAACCTCTAATGTTGGCCGACAGGATGCTGATAGACTGGCTCCTCATGATGAAGTGGTCAGCTTGAGGTGGTGGGTGTGTAGGGAATGTAAGGTGCCTGCCCTTGAGAGAGGTCAGGTACTGAGGCAGCTGCAGGGATGTAGGTCTGTGGTCTTGTATAAGGCGCAATCCCACCTGCTGGGCTGGGATAGGAGTAGCTAAGTGGGTGACGTGTGAGAGTGTTCACCAATTCAGAGATCCTGCTGGTTTGTTCTGAGAACAGGTCTCTAAACAGGTGGCCCTGTCTGTCAAGTTCCTTTTTCTTCCGACACTGGTCCTCCTTATGTCCTTTCTTGTAGCAGTAATTACACCTGGTATCTCGCAGGCAGTTGTTGGCAGTGTGCCCTTCCGGTGACAGCGAGAGCACAGCCTAGGTGCCTGGGAGGGTGGACTAGGATTTGTTGCACCTCCTGAGTTTTGCAGATTTGTCCTCAGATTCTGCCGCTGGAACTGTGTTAGTGGAGGGTGAGACGGCTGTAGATGTCTTCCTCCTCCACGTCCTCTGCCCCGTCCTCTACCAGTTCTGACAGATGTGTCCCTGCTGTTCGTACTTCGGCGCAGTAGGTGATCAGGTGCAGTGATAGTTCCCTGATCATTAACTGCACCGTTCTCTGGTGGAGAAACTCCTGGCTCAGAACTTGCTGACGAAGCACTGCTACCAGATTCTAGAATAGTATCGGCAGGTGTGCTGACAGGTGTAGGATCAGAGATGGTATGTGCACTGTCAAGTAGACTGGCAGTGGCTGAAGCAGAGATGTCAGGTGTAGGAGAATTAACAGATCCAAGGCTTCCCTCGTTGCTGGGAAGAGGATTTGTTCCCTCTGTGGTGGTCAGAGGAATTGTGTTAGGATTCCCAAAGGTAGTGTTTTGAACTCTGTCAGTCTGTGGGACCTTAGCGATGACAGAATTCCACCAGTTGTTTACCCCTGAGTTAAGCTCAGTGTGGGACTTCCAGTCTTTGTCAATAGTGTCACCATCAGCTGAGCAGCTTACGTCAGTTGATGCAGGCTTGCACTGGCCTTCTACAATAGCTTGTAGGTTATCTAATGATTTGAGGAGCTCATGAAGTGCTTCCCTGTGATGGATTATCTTAGCTGCAACTTTACAACACAGCCCAAGAGGGCAGTCTTGATCTTTGGACAGGAGTCCCTGAGGTAGGACTTCTGAACCTTCCTCCTGTAGCTCCAGGCTTGTATCCACATATACCACAGGATTATGGATATCCTTAAATTTTCTGAAATTTTCAACCTGGCTGCAACAAAATTCTTCTTCTGGAATGCAATCTGTGTGGCACTAGTTGGAACAAGTAGGCTCCTTACATCTAAGAAGAATTTTGTCCCTTGTGGTATACCCACAAACACTGCAGTAACTACTGGGACAATAGCCAGATAGCGTAGATATTCTTGCTATTTTGCGGTGTGAAGTCATCCCAGAGGAGGCTTGTA
>NC_091317.1:17659598-17687098 GCF_038502225.1 Cherax quadricarinatus
AAACTACAATCAGACCTCACAATGCACAATAAAACTACAATCAGACCTCACAATGCACAATAAAACTACAATCAGACCTCACAATGCACAATAAAACTACAATCAGACCTCACAATGCACAATAAAACTACAATCAGACCTCACAATGCACAATAAAACTACAATCAGACCTCACAATGTACAATAAAACTACAATCAGACCTCACAATGCACAATAAAACTACAATCAGACCTCACAATGCACAATAAAACTACAATCAGACCTCACAATGTACAATAAAACTACAATCAGACCTCACAATGTACAATAAAACTGTACAATCAGACCTCACAATGCACAATAAAACTACAATCAGACCTCACAATGTACAATAAAACTACAATCAGACCTCACAATGTACAATAAAACTACAATCAGACCTCACAATGCACAATAAAACTACAATCAGACCTCACAATGTATAATAAAACTACAATCAGACCTCACAATGTACAATAAAACTACAATCAGACCTCACAATGCACAATAAAACTACAATCAGACCTCACAATGTACAATAAAACTGTACAATCAGACCTCACAATATACAATAAAACTGTACAATCAGACCTCACAATGCACAATAAAACTACAATCAGACCTCACAATGTACAATAAAACTACAATCAGACCTCACAATGTACAATAAAACTACAATCAGACCTCACAATGCACAATAAAACTACAATCAGACCTCACAATATACAATAAAACTACAATCAGACCTCACAATGTACAATAAAACTACAATCAGGCCTCACAATGTACAATAAAACTGTACAATCAGACCTCACAATGCACACTAAAACTACAATCAGGCCTCACAATGTACAATAAAACTGTACAATCAGACCTCACAATGCACACTAAAACTACAATCAGGCCTCACAATGTACAATAAAACTGTACAATCAGACCTCACAATGCACAATAAAACTACAATCAGGCCTCACAATGTACAATAAAACTGTACAATCAGACCTCACAATGCACAATAAAACTACAATCAGGCCTCACAATGTACAATAAAACTGTACAATCAGACCTCACAATGCACAATAAAACTACAATCAGACCTCACAATGTACAATAAAACTACAATCAGACCTCACAATGTACAATAAAACTACAATCAGACCTCACAATGTACAATAAAACTACAATCAGACCTCACAATGCACAATAAAACTACAATCAGACCTCACAATGTACAATAAAACTACAATCAGACCTCACAATGTACAATAAAACTACAATCAGACCTCACAATGTACAATAAAACTACAATCAGACCTCACAATGTACAATAAAACTACAATCAGACCTCACAATGTACAATAAAACTACAATCAGACCTCACAATGTACAATAAAACTACAATCAGACCTCACAATGCACAATAAAACTATAATCAGACCTCACAATGTACAATAAAACTACAATCAGACCTCACAATATACATTCAAACTGTACAATCAGACCTCACAACATACAATTAAGTTGAACCGGATATACGCCATATATCGAAGCGTAATTCCACACTATCAACAATAGAAAAAAAGGAAACACAGATTGTAGAGCTTTTGTTGGGACGATGTTTAGTTTTGTTTCGGCTCTCTGAAGAGCTTTATCATGTTATGTTTTGCTTTGTGTAGAGCCTTACCGCGTTTGGTATCGCTCTGTGTAGGGCTTTATAAAGTTGTGTTTGGCTCTGAGTACAGCTTTATCACGTCGTGTTTGGCTCTGTGTAGAGCTTTATCAAGTTATGTTTCACTCTGTGTAGAGCTTTATTAAGTCATGTTTCACTCTGTGTAGAGCTTTATCAAGTCATGTTTCACTCTATGTAGAGCTTTATCAAGTCATGTTTCACTGTGTGTAGAGCTTTATTAAGTCATGTTTCACTCTGTGTAGAGCTTTATCAAGTCATGTTTCACTCTGTGTAGAGCTTTATCAAGTCATGTTTCACTCTGTGTAGAGCTTTATTAAGTCATGTTTCTTTCTGTACTAAGCTTCATTAAGTAACATTTCGCTCTGTGTAGAGCTTTATCGAGCAGCGTTTCGCTATGGGTAGAGATTAATGTTTAATTCTGTGTAGAGTTTCATGAAGCCATGTTTCGCCGTGTTATGTTTCGCTCTGTGTAGAACTTTATCAAATCAGAATGGCTTGATAAAGCTCTACATAGACCGAAACATAACCTGATGAAGCTCTACAGTGAGTGAAACATGGCTCGATAAAGCTGTAACCGAGTGAAACATGACTCGATAAAGCTGTAACCGAGTGAAACATGACTCGATAAAGCTGTAACCGAGTGAAACATGGCTCGATAAAGCTGTAACCGAGTGAAACATGGCTCGATAAAGCTGTAACCGAGTGAAACATGGCTCGATAAAGCTGTAACCGAGTGAAACATGACTCGATAAAGCTGTAACCGAGTGAAACATGGCTCGATAAAGCTGTAACCGAGTGAAACATGGCTCGATAAAGCTGTAACCGAGTGAAACATGGCTCGATAAAGCTGTAACCGAGTGAAACATGGCTCGATAAAGCTGTAACCGAGTGAAACATGACTCGATAAAGCTGTAACCGAGTGAAACATGACTCGATAAAGCTGTAACCGAGTGAAACATGGCTCGATAAAGCTGTAACCGAATGAAACATAGCTCGATAAAGCTGTAATCGAGTGAAACATGACTCGATAAAGCTGTAACCGAATGAAACATGACTCGATAAAGCTGTAACCGAGTGAAACATGACTCGATAAAGCTGTAACCGAGTGAAACATGACTCGATAAAGCTGTAACCGCGTGAAACATGACTCGATAAAGCTGTAACCGAGTGAAACATGACTCGATAAAGCTGTAACCGAGTGAAACATGGCTCGATAAAGCTGTAACCGAGTGAAACATGACTCGATAAAGCTGTAATCGAGTGAAACATGACTCGATAAAGCTGTAACCGAATGAAACATGACTCGATAAAGCTGTAACCGCGTGAAACATCGTCCCAATGCAGCCTAGTCCTACAAGATGTCTTCTCTTCACACCCACACATTAAACTATCGAAACAAATCTACTCAACAGAAGCCTACTCTCTAAATATATTAAGTGGGCAGTAGGCCTACTGCATCGCTCCTTATTAATGGGGGTTTCAAGCCTATCGACTGCGCGAGGATTACCGAGGTTACCTGTGACCTCTTCACCACAAGTCAAGAATATTTTAATCCCTAACACAGGTGCATTTCTCCCAGTGTATATACATTGAGAGAAATGCACCTCCTCTTGGTGTGCGTATATACACTGAAATACACTGATCGGTGTGTATATACGCTTAGTGAAATACACCTCCTGGCTTGTATAGTCTCCATTTACCAGAGTAATTAATACTAAGCTCAAGGCTTAAGCCACTTACTATATTATTATTATTATTATTATTATTATTATTATTATTATTATTATTATTATTATTATTATTATTATTATTATTATTTTAAAACTGAATAAATTTTAATAATTTATTACAACAGATAAGTTGTACTTGGAAATACGACTGGATAAAATCCACTTTTAATAAAGATTTAAGTCTCTGAAGAAGAAAGTTAATGTCAACACAGATGGTATTGAATTCCTTTAATGATCTTCCTGACTTAATACTGTGTAGTAGTCGTGTGTGTGTGTGTGTGTGTGTGTGTGTGTGTGTGTGTGTGTGTGTGTGTTTTGTTTTTCCTCTGGAGTGTATGTGTCTGTACGAAATCTCTTAGGTACTGACCTTCCTTCTTTCACTACTGTTATCTTGGGATGGACTACCGTGTAGCGATGCTCTTTTTTTTAAGTTAGGGTGTAAAATCTAGGTGAGGTTCTAGGAGACCCGTGCTAGGAGACCCGTGCTAGGAGACCTGTGGTAGGAGACCCGTGCTAGAAGAGTCGTGCTAGGAGACCCGTGCTAGGAGACTCGTGCTTGGATACCCGTGCAAGGAGACCCATGCAGGAAGACCCGTACTGGAAGACCTGTGCTGGGAGACCCGTGCTAGGAGACCCGTGCTACGAGACCCGTGCTAGGAGACCTGTGCTAGGAGACCCGTGCTAGGAGACCCGTGCTAGGAGACCTGTGGTAGGAGACCCGTGCTAGAAGAGTCGTGCTAGGAGACCCGTGCTAGGACACTCGTGCTTGGAGACCCGTGCTAGGAGACCCATGCAGGAAGACCCATACTGGGAGACCTGTGCTGGGAGACCCGTGCTAGGAGACCCGTGCTAGGAGACCCGTGCTAGGAGACCTGTGGTAGGAGACCCGTGCTAGAAGAGTCGTGCTAGGAGACCCGTGCTAGGACACTCGTGCTTGGAGACCCGTGCTAGGAGACCCATGCAGGAAGACCCATACTGGGAGACCTGTGCTGGGAGACCCGTGCTAGGAGACCCGTGCTAGGAGACCCGTGCTAGGAGACCTGTGGTAGGAGACCCGTGCTAGAAGAGTCGTGCTAGGAGACCCGTGCTAGGACACTCGTGCTTGGAGACCCGTGCTAGGAGACCCATGCAGGAAGACCCATACTGGGAGACCTGTGCTGGGAGACCCGTGCTAGGAGACCCGTGCTAGGAGACCCGTGCTAGGAGACCTGTGGTAGGAGACCCGTGCTAGAAGAGTCGTGCTAGGAGACCCGTGCTAGGACACTCGTGCTTGGAGACCCGTGCTAGGAGACCCATGCAGGAAGACCCATACTGGGAGACCTGTGCTGGGAGACCCGTGCTAGGAGACCCGTGCTAGGAGACCCGTGCTAGGAGACCTGTGGTAGGAGACCCGTGCTAGAAGAGTCGTGCTAGGAGACCCGTGCTAGGACACTCGTGCTTGGAGACCCGTGCTAGGAGACCCATGCAGGAAGACCCATACTGGGAGACCTGTGCTGGGAGACCCGTGCTAGGAGACCCGTGCTAGGAGACCCGTGCTAGGAGACCTGTGGTAGGAGACCCGTGCTAGAAGAGTCGTGCTAGGAGACCCGTGCTAGGACACTCGTGCTTGGAGACCCGTGCTAGGAGACCCATGCAGGAAGACCCATACTGGGAGACCTGTGCTGGGAGACCCGTGCTAGGAGACCCGTGCTAGGAGACCCGTGCTAGGAGACCTGTGGTAGGAGACCCGTCCTAGAAGAGTCGAGCTAGGAGACCCGTGCTAGGACACTCGTGCTTGGAGACCCGTGCTAGGAGACCCATGCAGGAAGACCCATACTGGGAGACCTGTGCTGGGAGACCCGTGCTAGGAGACCCGTGCTAGGAGACCTGTGGTAGGAGACCCGTGCTAGAAGAGTCGTGCTAGGAGACCCGTGCTAGGACACTCGTGCTTGGAGACCCGTGCTAGGAGACCCATGCAGGAAGACCCATACTGGGAGACATGTGCTGGGAGACCCGTGCTAGGAGACCCGTGCTAGGAGACCCGTGCTAGGAGACCTGTGGTAGGAGACCCGTGCTAGAAGAGTCGTGCTAGGAGACCCGTGCTAGGACACTCGTGCTTGGAGACCCGTGCTAGGAGACCCATGCAGGAAGACCCATACTGGGAGACCTGTGCTGGGAGACCCGTGCTAGGAGACCCGTGCTAGGAGACCCGTGCTAGGAAACCTGTGGTAGGAGACCCGTGGTAGGAGAGTCGTGCTAGGAGACCCGTGCTAGGACACTCGTGCTTGGAGACCCGTGCTAGGAGACCCATGCAGGAAAACCCGTACTGGGAGACCTGTGCTGGGAGACCCGTGCTAGGAGACCCGTGCTAGGAGACCCGTGCTAGGAGACCTGTGGTAGGAGACCCGTGCTAGAAGAGTCGTGCTAGGAGACCCGTGCTAGGACACTCGTGCTTGGAGACCCGTGCTAGGAGACCCATGCAGGAAAACCCGTACTGGGAGACCTGTGCTGGGAGACCCGTGCTAGGAGACCCATGCAGGAAGACCCATACTGGGAGACCTGTGCTGGGAGACCCAACTAATTAACCACCAACACCATCTATTACTCTGGTATATATATTTCTCACTAATACGGCGAGTTTTGAGAGATGTGTCACTACGTGTTTCCTCATCATTCTCTAATGAGGAGAATTCAGTTATCTCAGTGAGTTCTTGCTCCTGCAACGCAATTTTGTCGAGAACCGTGTTAGGTTACGTGCGTGAGGCCTGGCAATGGCCGTTACCGGAGTACACCGTTTAGGAGACAAGCTCTCCCTTCCCTAGAAAAAATCCAGCAACAGCCTGGTTGACCAGGTTAGCACTAAATTAGAAGAACTCACGGGACTAGAACAACTCTCGGAACTCATCAAAGGTATATCAAAGGAAAAATAATGTTTTTCTTTTGTCAACGTGATGTGATGTCAGCTGTTGATCACGTCAGTGTCTGTTCATGGTAAACTATTGTTCTCCTGTTTCTGTTTAAGAACTGTGGCTGATTTCTGTTGATTTTTCCTCTCTTTCTTGACCCAGAAGTGACTCACAACAGATACATAACTCCTAACACCCTTTTTTTCCTGCTAGGTGAATACGGATATCGAGTATTAAACCCGTTTACCCATTTAGTCCAAGTCGGGCCGAAACGTCGTCTTAAGCTTCTCTTTCTCCTAGGCGCGGGTTATTTTCTTATTTGTTTCACATCGCCAGGGAATCGAATCCTCGGACCCTTTGCTTGTGACCTGAAGGCTCGGCCGCTGAGCTACAATATACCATCACCACAAACTGCTGGTTTGTATACATACAAACTTGTATACATACAAACTGACATTTAATAACAGATGTAATTAATAACGCATTAATAATTTTTATACAACGTACAGCCATTCCAGAAAGGTATTTTTTATACACGCCAGAGCAACCCGTTTTTCAACCTGCAACCCATCCTGCAACATGTGACCCATCCTGCAACATGTGACCCATCCCGCAGCGTGTAGGTCAACTCAAATAAGGTGCAGTCACGCGTGTTTGAGTTCCTTAAAATTTGCGTTTTTTATTGACGGTCCCAGACGGGACAGAGAGTGGAAAATTTGCGTATTGAACCCATGAAGTGTATATAATTATTTCAAGACCTTAGTGAAAGTACTTTGAAAACTGAACTAATTAAACAAATAAGTTGAAAGAGTGAACATTAAAATGGTATAAAATACCGACAGGTTGTTAGGTAGGCGAAACGTTTCGAAATAAAGATACCTAACTGTTGCATATGTGTCTTACCTAACAATAAGTTGAAAGAGGTTCGGAGGGCCAATAATAATAATAATAATAATAATAATAATAATAATAATAATAATAATAATTATAATAATAATAATATCTTCATTTACTACAAGTACATGTACTATATAGAAAGCCCCTTGTTTTGCTTAGCATTTCGGGTAAATTAGGTCAGTTTTGTCCCGGGATGCGACCCACACCAGTTGACTAACACCCAGGTACCCATTTACTGATGGGTGAACATAGACAATCTGTGTAAAAACACGTCCAATGTTTCTACCCTGGCTGGGAATCACTCCCAGACCCTCGTCGTGTGAAGGGAGAGCTTTAGCCACCAGGCCACCAGATTGATTAAAATATCGTCATATAACGAATGATATAATGGTACTGATGTGCAGTGATGTAGTAATATTGTGGAATTTAGCAATCTTGCAAACAATCCCCAGTGGATAGTGAACAATAAATGGTGTAATATATGGGTAATATATATGGTCAAACAGCACTAGCGAATTATTGCCAGATGTCGGTAAACAAGTGGAAGTAGACAAACACATGAATGTTAACAACGTTTAGAAATAGCAGTGAAAAATATAAAATCATACGAGTGAACAGTGAGTGTGAGACTCTGGGAAGAATAAAGTGAACACTTTAATGTTTAGGAAGGCATAGTGTTTGTTTTATCGTGAGAAGCAAGTTAAGTGACCTTACTTACCAGATGTGAAGTGTACCCCCACTGTCACACTTAACCACTCACCACCCACCACCCACTGTCACACTACCCACCACCCACCACTCACCACCCACCGCCCACCACTCACCACCCACCACCCACCACCCACTACCCACTACCCACAACGCACCACCCACTACCCACTACTCAACGCCCACAACCCACCATCCACCACCCCACTAACCACCCCACCACCCACCACCAACCAATCACCACTCGCCACCCAACACCCACCACCCAACACTCACCACCCACCACTCACCACCCACCACCCACCACCCACTACCCACTACCCACAACGCACCACCCACCACCCACCACCCACTACCCACTACCCACCGCCCACAACCCACCGTCCACCACCAAACCAACCACCCCACCACCCTCCACCAACCACTCACCACCCGCCACCCAACACCCACCACCCAACACTCACCACCCACCACACACCACCCACCACCCACCACCCACCCCACAACCCACAATCCACCACCCCACCAACCACCCCATCACCCACCACCCACCACTCACCACCCACCACCCACCACCCACCACTCACCACCCACCACTCACCACTCAACACCCACCACCCACCACCCACCACTCACCACCCACCACCCACCACCCCACCACTCACCACCCACCACCCACCACCCCACCACTCACCACCCTCCACCCACCACCCACCACCCACCACCCACAACCCACTATCCACCACCCCACCAACCACCCCACCACCCACCACCCACCAACCACCACCCACCACTCACCACCCACCACCCACCACCCACCACCCACCACCCCACCACTCACCACTCAACACCCACCACTCACTACCCACCACCCACCACTCACCACCCACCACTCACCACTCACCACCCACCACCCACCACCCACCACCCACCACACACCACCCACCACCCCACCACCCACCACCCAACACCCACAACCCACCATCCACCACCCCACCAACCACCCCACCACCCACCACCCACCACTCAACACCCACCACCCACCACCCACCACTCACCACCCACCACCCACCACCCACCGCATACAACCCACCACCCACCGCATACAACCCACCACCCACCATCCACCACCCACAACCCACCATCCACCACCCTCCACCTACCACCCACCACCCCACAAACCACCAGCCACCCCACCACTCGCCACCCACCACCAACCACCCCACCCACCACCTCTGCCAGGGCCAAACCCCATCAACAGCTGGAAAAGTATAAAGAAATGCCTGAAGAAAATGAGGATGGCCAGAAATAAGATCTGTGGTCTATGTGGAAGAATTTTCGGAAGAAGCATTAAGGGAATTGATTGTGAGATATGTGGAACTACATCTCATGCATCATGTACAAAGCTAAATTCAGCCACCAGAAATGGCCTAAAACAAGAAAGATGTTTCTGAATTTACCCAAGTTAGATGGAAAGATGGTCAGTCATAAATACTGAAAAGTCAAAATCTATAAACCGTAGGAAAGTTCCTAAGGAACTTGCCAGATATGTATAGTGGGGAAAAAAAGGTAGGGAACAAGGAGAGGGAGAAAATTAAGGTAAGGACGAAGGAGCTGAAATAAGGGTGGAGACCATCATTCAGGGCAAGTCAGAAAAGACAAGAAAATGCGTATATGATACTTAAGAAGATCGTCAAATACTAAAGAAAGGAACAACTATGTCAGCTGATCTTTCTTTCAAAGAACATGATAAGACAAAAGTCACGACAGCCACGAGAATAACGGGGTGGGTGATGAGAACCTTCAAAACAAGGGAAATAATACAAATTGTGACATTTTTCAAATCGGTAGTGCTCCATCATTTGGAATATTGCTCAGTGTTGACGGCCCCGTCCAAGGCAGGAGAAATATCAGAACAGGAACAAATACAGAGACTATTTACGGCCCACATAGAGCCAGCAAAGCCTTTAAATTACTGGGAATGCCCTTAAGTCTTGAATATGTACTCACTGAAGAGGAGGAGAGAGAGGGATACATTATAATATATACCTGGAAGGTACTCGAGGTCCCAAATCTGCTCACTGCCAAAACAACATACTGGAGATAAAGATATGAAAGAAAGTGCAAAATGAACCCAGTGAAAAGCAAGGGTGCGGTGGGCACAATAAGAGGACGCTGTATCAACATTCGTGGTCTTAGATTATTCAACATCTTACCAGAAAATATCAGAAACACTGCTGGAACAAGTGTAGTCTTCAAGAGAAAACTGGATAAGTATCTTCACACCAGGTACCAGATCAACCAGACTGTGATGGATATGTGGGACGGTGGGCCTCCAGCAGCGATAGCCTGATTGATCAGGCTAGCACCAGACAAGCCTGGCCCATGGCCTGGCTCCGGGAGCAGACTCTCGAAACTCATCAGGATATCAAAGGTAAAGGTACTGCAACCTATCCTACAACGTGTGACTAATCTTGCAATGTAAAACCCATCCTGCAACCCATCCTACAATCCATCCTGCAATCCATTCTGCAACCCATCCTGCAACCTATCCTGCAACCCATCTTGCAACACATCCTACAACCCATCCTACAACCCATCCTACAACCCATTCTACAACCCATCCTGCTACTCATCCTACAATGTGCGACCCATCCTACAACCTACAATCCATCCTACAGCGTAAACATCGTACTGATGAACCAGACACACGTGAAACACGAATCGTTATTTCCGAAACGTTTCGCCTACACAGCAGACTTCTTCAGTGGAAAAAAACAAAGTTGACTAAAAGAAAAAAGCTGGAGACAACAACAGCAGTGGAGTTTCAGGACTCAATCACGATGGGTTCAAACCCCACCCGTTCCTGGTCTACTAGATGATGTGGTCAGTCCATCATTCTTGAGGAAGTAGCTTGAAGTAGTAGGTAAATGGACTGGCCACATCATCTTCAGTCAACTCTGCATGTGACTGAGGAAGGCTTAAGTGCAGACAAAAGTTTTTTTTCTGAAATAGATGTCAGAGTGTTGCACCTGGGTCGTATTAATTTGCAGAATATTGATTTTTTTTATGATGGGTTGCAAGTTGTAGGATGGGTTGTAGGATAGGTTGCAAATTGTAGGATGGGTTGTAGGATGGGTTGAAGGATGGATTGTAGGATGAGTAAAAATTCCTTCAATCTTCCAGCACACTCTACTATTGTTATATCATAAATATTGTACGTTGGCAGACCAACATTGTAACGACATGTAATTATAACCATAATTTTTAAATGGGCAGACCGGTAAGCCAGCGGGAGGCCTCTGTCAGATGACCAAAAGCCCCAGCTGCGGGTCATCATCTGACTCAAACCCACGTCAGGAAACACTTGCCCTGTTTCCTGACATACCTAATCTAACTATAAGTACCTACGTCATACATATCTCTTGCTACAAGACGTAAGACACTTGTTTGTGTTATTACGTCATTGTGGTTTAACAATGCGGAAATACTTATTAGAACGTTTCGCTCAGGACTGGACTTCATCAAGTGTCTTTCTCAGCACGTGTCGGCTTAGCTTATATATTATCCACTTTAACCAAACCTATTATAGAAAAATAAATGCAGAATTTTTGCATTGGATCAGTCCAGACAGAAAGAAGAGAACTGAAATGCATGCGAAAAAGCTTCGCTATTTAGAGGACAGACTGCAGCGTCATACATTTTGCGATATTAATGTGTCTTGAGCAAATTCAGTATACATCCTCCAGCTTAAACCAGAGTTTTTTATTTGCTATGTTAACGTATTTCAATTCTAAGTCAAACTCAAATCTTGTCTTCAAACTAACTAAAGTGAGAAAGCAGATTTGCTAAAGTATCAGCAGTAGAAAAGTTCCTTGGAAAACAGAGGTGTATAAGGGAGATGGAAACACTGAAGCAGTATAGTGTATTTCACTAGTGTCAGTCACCTAGCAGTAAGTAGGTACCTGGGTGTTAGCCGGCTGTTGTGGGTCGCATACTCGCCTGCGGTAGTATACCTTAGAAGTGACCTGAGGTAGAAAAACAACTCTTAGTCTGTCAAACTGATCTGAGTAAAAATAAAAGTAAGGAGAAACAAAGATAAGACACATATAAGATTTACAAAGCTTATTACATAGTAAAATATCAAGGCTAAAGTTAATAAACAGTGATTCCAGTGACCGTCCATTACAGTGATTCCAGTGACCGTTCATTACAGTGATTCCAGTGACCGTTCATTTCAGTGATTCCAGTAACCGTTCATTTCAGTGATTCCAGTAACCGTTCATTTCAGTGATTCCAGTAACCGTTCATTTCAGTGATTCCAGTGACCGTTCATTGCTGCACAGAGAAGGTTGGTCTCTAACAAGGCATGATTACTCTCGCTGCTTTCAGCTCTCATTGATCTTCCTTCCACTGGACAACACGCTGAAAGGAGTTCATGATAATGATGTGGTCTTGTGCCTCGGTAATGTTAACGTTTAGCGCTGAATGATACATTACCTCAAGCTCTTTCTTGTCCTTGTCCTCCTTCCCCAGTGCTCGAAGCTGCAGACTTTACCGCACTGCCTTTACCAATATACGTAGCTATATAGCTACAAAAATTGTATTTCTCTGCTTCAGATGACAGCAATTCAACAAATATAGTAAACTGACGTTGTTAGTATATTTGGTCAAAATATTACTCTGCCAACTTGTGCTAAAATTCTTTTATAAAACTGTGAGCTTTTAAATATCAGCTTACAAAAATTGTCTTTGAAAAATGTTGTAAACTTATTTATAAAAAGCTTATAAAACTTAAATGTAGTGTGCTCACTCTGAGCTCTCTCTTGAGTGAGCTTTACCACCTTTGTCCCCGAGCCCAGGTTTAGTTTCCCTTCCCCCATCCTGTGTGTGTGTACTCTCCCATCTATTCACCTATATGTGGTTCCAGGAGTCTAGTCAAAGCTTCCGGCCCCACTTTTTCGCTGGTCGCTACTACATCCACTCTCTTCCTGCTCCATGATCTTTGTCGTACCTCTTCTTAAAGCTATGTATGGATCCTGCCTATACTACTTCACTCTTCAGATTGTTTTTCTTCCTGACAACTGTAAAGCTGAAGAAATACTTCCTAACAAGGACACAACGTCCAGTTGTGTCCTTGTTCCTGTGTCCCATCGCTGTAACATTCTGGCCTTGTCCACCTTGTCAGTACCTCTCAGTATTGTATACGTCGTTATCATATTCATCCATATCCCCCCCTCCCCGTCCTCCAGTGTCTACAGGTTGAGTTCTCTTAATCTCTCCTCATAGGACATACCCCTTAGCTACGGGACTAGTCTTGTTGCAAACCTTTGCACTTTCTCTAATTTCGTGACATGCTTGACCAGGTGTGGGTTCCATACTAGTGCTGCATACTCCAGTATGGGCCTGACGCACACGGTGTACAGAGTCTTGAATAATTCCTTACTCAGGTGTCGAAACGCTATTTTTAGATTTTCCGGGCGCCAATATGCTGCAGCAGGTATTTGGTTGATGTGCGCCTCAGGAGATGTGCTCGGTATTATATCACCCCAAGATCATTTTTCTTGAGTGAGGTTTGCAGTCTTTGGCCCCCTAACCTGTACTCTGTCTGCGGTCTTCTTTGACCTTCCCCAGTCTTCATGGCTTGTACTTGGTGGGGTTAAACTCCAGGAGCCAATTGCTGGACCAGGCTTCCAGCCTGTCCAGATCCCTTTGTAGTCCTGCCTGATCCTCATCCACTTGAATTCTCCGCATTAGCTTCACATCGTGTACAAACAGGGACACATGTCATTCACATACACCAGAAGCAGCACCTGCCCTAGGACTGACCCTTGTGGAATCCCGCTCGTCACAGGCGCCCACTCTGACACCTGGTCAGGTCTGTGTGTGTGTGTGCGCGCGCCAGCTTCTTTAGCAAGTCTTTTTTATGAAAGCAAAAACTTTCTCATTAGCAAGAGGAGATTTCACGGCCTCACAGACCCGAGAATTTAAGTCGAGTGATTTTTGGCCACAGTTTGTTTACTTGATTTGTGTGTGTGTGTGTGTGTGTGTGTGTGTGTGTGTGTGTGTGTGTGTGTGTGTGTGTGTGTGTGTGTGTGTGTGTGTGTGTTTGTGTGTGTGTGTGTGTGTATGTGTGTGTGTGTGTGTGTGTGTGTGTGTGTGTGTTTGTGTGTGTGTGTGTGTATGTGTGTGTGATGGTAAGGAAAATTGCACGAAGTTGAGAGCTGCAACTTTTGATGAAGTGTTTCATTACGCTGTCACCGGAGATCACTTGCAACACCTCTCTCTCTCTCTCTCTCTCTCTCTCCCCTGTCCTCCACCTCTCTTTTAGGGGAAAACAAATTTCGTGGGAACTTGTCTCGTGGGGATTATTATTATTCATGGGGGGGAAGGTGATGCGTTAAACTCCGATGGGGGAAATAGTAGGTCAAGGGGAAAGTGAGGTGCATTTCCCTGGACGAAGAACTTCTCTGGCTTGACGGGTGTTTAATGTGGAAACTGGTTCTCTCTTCCTCTCTCATCCCCAGGTATCGCAACCATCATCTTGACGCGAGTTTTATCCTCCTTGATGACCATCTTGAGCGTCGTTCACTCCTTCCTTATGACTACTTCATCACTCCTTCCTTATGACTACTTCATCACTCCTTCCTTATGACTACTTCATCACTCCTTCCTTATGACTACTTCATCACTCCTTCCTTATGACTACTTCATCACTCCTTCCTTATGACTACTTCATCACTCCTTCCTTATGACTACTTCATCACTCTCCTTATAATCTACTGCAGTACTCCCTCTATATAATGACTCATCGCAAGAATTAGTTTCGCTGTCCAAGAGCTTTTGTGAAACCTTGACAAACATCTTGGAGAGCGAAACGTTGCCACAGTAAAATGTCATATTAGCTGTACCTGTGTCCTTTTACCTAGGGTTAGGTCAGGTAAGTTTCGTCAGGAAACAGAACAAGTGTCTCCTGACGCGGGTTTTAGTCAGATGATGACCCGCCATCATCATCATCTGACCGAGGCCTTCCGCTGGCTTACCGGTCCACCCCTTTAAAAATTATTACCTGGAGTTTACCTGGAGAGAGTTCCGGGGGTCAACGCCCCAGCGGCCCGGCCTGTGACCAGGACTCCTGGTGGATCAGAGCCTGATCAACCAGGCTGTTGCTGCTGGCTGCACGCAAACCAACGTACGAGCCACAGCCCGGCTGGTCAGGAACTGACTTTAGGTGCTTGTCCAGTGCCAGCTTGAAGACTGCCAGGGGTCTGTTGGTAATCCCCCTTATGTGTGCTGGGAGGCAGTTGAACAGTCTCGGGCCCCTGACACTTATTGTATGGTCTCTTAACGTGCTAGTGACACCCCTGCTTTTCGTTGGGGGGATGTTGCATCGTCTGCCAAGTCTTTTGCTTTCGTAGTGAGTGATTTTCGTGTGCAAGTTCGGTACTAGTCCCTCTAGGATTTTCCAGGTGTATATAATCATGTATCTCTCCCGCCTGCGTTCCAGGGAATACAGGTTTAGGAACCTCAAGCGCTCCCAGTAATTGAGGTGTTTTATCTCCGTTATGCGCCCCGTGAAGGTTCTCTGTACATTTTCTAGGTCAGCAATTTCACCTGCCTTGAAAGGTGCTGTTAGTGTGCAGCAATATTCCAGCCTAGATAGAACAAGTGACCTGAAGAGTGTCATCATGGGCTTGGCCTCCCTAGTTTTGAAGGTTCTCATTATCCATCCTGTCATTTTTCTAGCAGATGCGATCGATACAATGTTATGGTCCTTGAAGGTGAGATCCTCCGACATTATCACTCCCAAGTCTTTGACGTTGGTGTTTCGCTCTATTTTGTGGCCAGAATTTGTTTTGTACTCTGATGAAGATTTAATTTCCTCGTGTTTACCATATCTGAGTAATTGAAATTTCTCATCGTTGAACTTCATATTGTTTTCTGCAGCCCACTGAAAGATTTGGTTGATGTCCGCCTGGAGCCTTGCAGTGTCTGCAATGGAAGACACTGTCATGAAGATTCGGGTGTCATCTGCAAAGGAAGACACGGTGCTGTGGCTGACATCCTTGTCTATGTCGGATATGAGGATGAGGAACAAGATGGGAGCGAGTACTGTGCCTTGTGGAACAGAGCTTTTCACCGTAGCTGCCTCGGACTTTACTCTGTTGACGACTACTCTCTGTGTTCTGTTAGTGAGGAAATTATAGATCCATCGACCGACTTTTCCTGTTATTCCTTTAGCACGCATTTTGTGGCGCTATTACGCCATGGTCACACTTGTCGAAGGCTTTTGCAAAGTCTGTATATATTACATCTGCATTCTTTTTGTCTTCTAGTGCATTTAGGACCTTGTCGTAGTGATCCAATAGTTGAGACAGACAGGAGCGACCTGTTCTAAACCCATGTTGCCCTGGGTTGTGTAACTGATGGGTTTCTAGATGGGTGGTGATCTTGCTTCTTAGAACCCTTTCAAAGATTTTTATGATATGGGATGTTAGTGCTATTGGTCTGTAGTTCTTTGCTGTTGCTTTACTACCCCCTTTGTGGAGTGGGGCTATGTCTGTTGTTTTTAGTAACTCTGGGACGACCCCCGTGTCCATGCTCCCTCTCCATAGGATGGAAAAGGCTCGTGATAGGGGCTTCTTGCAGTTCTTGATGAACACGGAGTTCCATGAGTCTGGCCCTGGGGCAGAGTGCATGGGCATGTCATTTATCGCCTGTTCGAAGTCATTTGGCGTCAGGATAACATCGGATAGGCTTGTGTTAACCAAATTTTGTGGCTCTCTCATAAAAAATTCATTTTGATCTTCGACTCTCAGTCTGGTTAGCGGCTTGCTAAAAACTGAGTCATATTGGGACTTGAGTAGCTCACTCATTTCCTTGGTGTCATCTGTGTAGGACCCATCTTGTTTAAGTAGGGGCCCAATACTGGACGTTGTTCTCGATTTTGATTTGGCATAGGAGAAGAAATACTTTGGGTTTCTTTCGATTTCATTTATGGCTTTTAGTTCTTCCCGCGATTCCTGACTCCTATAAGATTCCTTTAGCTTAAGTTCGATGCTTGCTATTTATCTGACCTGTGTCTCCCTACGCATTTCAGATATATTGACCTCTTTTAGCCGCTCTGTTATTCTTTTCCGTCGCCTGTAAAGGGAGCGCCTGTCTCTTTCTATTTTACATCTACTCCTCCTTTTTCTTAGAGGAATAAGCCTTGTGCATACATCGAGTGCCACCAAGTTAATCTGTTCTAGGCATAAGTTGGGGTCTGTGTTGCTTAGTATATTTTCCCAGCTTATATCGGTTAGGACTTGGTTTACTTGGTCCCACTTTATGTTTTTGTTATTGAAGTTGAATTTGGTGAATGCTCCCTCGTGACTAGTCTCATTATGTCGGTCTGGGGCTCCACGCATACATGTCTGAACCTCAATTATGTTGTGATCTGAGTATATTGTTTTTGATATGGTGGCATTTCTTATCAGATCATCATTGTTAGTGAAGATGAGGTCTAGTGTATTCTCCAGTCTAGTAGGCTCTATTATTTGCTGGTTTAAATTGAATTTTGTGCAGAGATTTAAAAGCTCGTGTGAGTGTGAGTTTTCATCAGAGCTGCCTCCTGGTGTTATTACTGCAACAATATTATTTGCTATATTCCTCCATTTTAGGTGCCTTAAGTTGAAATCCCCCAGGAGCAAGATGTTGGGTGCAGGAGCTGGAAGATTTTCCAGACAGTGGTCAATTTTTAACAGCTGTTCCTGGAATTGCTGGGATGTTGCATCCGGAGGCTTGTAGACTACCACAATGACTAGGTTTTGGTTCTCGACCTTTACTGCTAAAACTTCCACTACATCATTTGAGGCATTAAGCAGTTCTGTGGAAACAAGTGACTCTGCAATGTACAGGCCAACCCCCCCCCCCTTTTGCCTGTTCACTCTGTCACATCTGTATAGGTTGTAACCTGGGATCCATATTTCGTTGTCCAAGTGATCCTTTATGTGGGTCTCAGTGAAAGCCGCGAACATTGCCTTTGCCTCTGCAAGCAGTCCACGGATGAAAGGTATTTTGTTGTTTGTTGCTGGCTTTAGACCCTGTATATTTACAAAGAAGAATGTTATCGGACTGGTGGTATTGTTGGTACTGGGGGGGGGGGATTTTTTTCCGGCATTAGTATCTGTATCTGTTGGTTTGGAGTGGAGGCCATCGACTGTGGTTCCATTCCAGGAATGACTGGATTTGGTGTACGATTTTTGCCATTTCCTGCCAGTTTTTTTTTCCTTCCTGGCACTAAAAAACCTCTCCCTCTTGAGTGGCTGTGGCTACCCAGGTTTTCCCATGGCCTGGATGTTTTGTATCTTTTTGTCCCCTTTAGATGGTGTGCCTGGCAATTTAAGTTATAGCACAGTCTTTCCTGTACTGAAGAGGTACACAGTTCAGGGTGAAGAAGCTTACAGGAAGGGAGTTTGCATTTTCCTGTTGTCATATGGGCATGGCATTTTCTAGGGTGGTCATAGTTGCACGTCCCGTCTGTTTTTCCAGATTTCCCATGTCTGCAGATACCATGTGCATAGTATGTGCACAGGCTTGGTGCCCTTTGCCTTGGGTTTCTGTGACTGTATTCACTGTTGGTGCATGTTTCCCTGTCTTATTCCTATCCTCCCTAGCACCAACAATGGAGCTCCCACCAGTTGTTTTTGGTAATATATCCTCACTATTGCTAGTGGAGTCCTCTTGTTTGCTATTTCCTGTGGTATTTCTAGTTTGCAATATTGGTTTTATCTTATCTTTGACTACACTTGTTTCCCTACTACGGCTCCTGTCCCCTATGAGGTCATTTATATGTATTCCTTCCTGCGTATAATTCCCGACTACCTGGACAAAATCTCCAGCTTCACCATTACTGTCTCCCAGGACAGCACCTCCAGCTTCACCATTACTGTCTCCCAGGACAGCACCTCCTGCTTCACCATTACTGTCTCCCAGGACAGCACCTCCAGCTTCACCATTACTGTCTCCCAGGACAGCACTATCAGCCCCACATTTACTGACTACCAGGACATCACCTCCAGCCTTACAGTTTCTGACTACATGGCCAGTATCAAGGGCAGTACCATTCAGCCCAGACTTTTTATGTTCCCATCTGTTGTAGAAAGCTTCCAGGTTTTCTATGAAAGCAGCTTTGATGTTATCCTCTTTTAATACCCTTGTGATTTTAGTCCACAGATTTATCTCATTTGGACATACCCAAAAACACTTCCCTGTTTTAATACTGCTTGTAGATAGTTCCTGGATATCTGCACAAGGGGCGTGACACCAATTTCCACAAAAATGACAATTTATCCATGTGGAAGCCCGTTTGTTTGATTGACCGCAGACTACACAGAGCTTCATAATGATTTGAATGGTTGATTTACTGTAATTCTACTAGCAACCTCTTGAATATTCTATTAATAACCTCCTTAAATGAAGCTCTAGCTATTTGTATTTATATTTCTAACTGTACTTGTATATTGGACAGCTTACCGTGTACGTTCCTGATTTATATTTATTGTTTGTGTTTGATAAGGGCGCCTACAACCCCATCCGTTTACAGTCTGCTTTATTGTCCAACGAATCCGTTTGAAACCAGTCAAGGGTTCGGACCAGTCAAGGGTTTGGACCAGTCAAGGGTTCGGACCAGTCGAGGGTTCGGACCAGTCGATCTGATCTGATCAGTGGGTCACTTATTTAAAACATACTGGTCGGTGATTTGGGCTAACACATGAAGGATCTACTGGAAATTATCTACCCGAGTAATATGTGATTTGATTGATACAAAAGTATAACTTGCGTGTTGAAGAAACCGGTGATTTCTGGCAGCTCCTACAATGACGAACGGTCGACCTCAACCCTTGTTTATCAATCGCTGTATCTAGCTTTTCTAGTTTTTTTTTCGTCTCCACCACAATAAATGCTATATTATCACTATAGTTGACTGGTGGAAATTTTGGAGGAAGGACGCTTTTTCTGTAGTAATATTTGCTTCTGGTTGTGTATATTGCCACCGCTGGTAACTACAGGTTATATGAAATTCACAGTATACGTCTGGTATTTCAAGAAAAAAGAAACTAATGAAAGTCACTCCACTCCACTAAGTACCATTATAATACTGGTTAGTTGCTACTACAGCACTGTATTCATAGTATTCATAGTTATAATCATTCAGTTTATTTTTACCTAAGATATTGTCGGTAATTCTACCAACAGCTGATCATATCTACAGCGGCACTCTCCTGATTTTACACAAGATTTGACCAAAGATGTACTCACCTAGTTGTACTCACCTAGTTGTACTCACCTAGTTGTGGTTGCAGGGGTCGATTCATAGTTCCTGGCCCCGCCTCCTCACTGGTTCTGCGTACTGGTTGTTAACAATTTTATATACATAGTTTAGACTCAGCTGTTTTACTATACCGCTTCTAGCGTTTCCAGATTTGTTGCTCATGGTGGTCTCTGTGTTTTCTTGGACCTGTGTTCTGAATGATTCTTATCAGCTCATTTCTGGAGGTTTTGTAATCAGTTCAGCGATAGTTTTCTTAGAGCAGAATATTAAGTAAAACAGCTGTAATGTTTATAAGTAAGTTTATTTAGGAACAGGTACATATAGGTACAAATATCATACATTGCTTAAATTACGTAGAATAACCCAAAAAAGTCAGACATAGTGACTTATTTCCATTGGGGTCCTTGACATTTGATGAAACAAAGAGTATTTGAGCTGGTAAACTGTGCCTGTGTTTTTGTGAAACGCCGTGGATACCAGTGGCCATCAATTTAATGTATTTTTGTTGTAAATGAACTGAAATGGATATGCTGAATGTTGAAGACAGAGTAAAACAACTGAAGCTAAATCATGTTTATAAAATTGCTCACAAACAGTGTCAAGGTTGGGAACCAAAGCAATCATAGTGCTAGGGGGAGAGAGCACAACTTTGTAGTACCCACAGTCAGTGGCCAGGCTTCAAACACCTTTTATTGTACAGCAATAAAGAAATGGAACAGACTACCCGCACATGTCAAAGCCAGTCATAACATGAACCAGTTCAAGAAGAGTGCCAAAAGGTGTCTGATGAATGTAGCTACAGAAAGGGAGGGGAATGATTTTCTATTTTTTATCTAACATACGTGTAAATTTTACCTTATTCCTAGTAATGACCCTCGTATTGTAGATAGTCTTAATGACCCTCGTGTAGTAGATAGTCTTTTTAGTATGATAAAAAGATGTTATCTTCATTATAGAATAATAAGAAAATATTATAACCTTTATATTATAATAATAAGGTAAAAGGACCCCAATGGAAATAAGTCACTGTGTCTGACTTTTTTGGGTTATCCTAGGTTCTCTACACATATGCTGCTATATATGATAATTCTATGTAACTGTATTTGTGTATACCTGAATAAACTTACTTACTTACTTACTTACTTACTTACTTAAAACAAACCTGCCTTTTGTTGTTGTTGTTGTCTATATAGGGAAATTGTAGCTGAATTTTGCCTAGTGCTTTTAATTCAACCTCCCATCACAGGCCTTCTGGCACTCCTCATTTTCTCCCTCTTTCCCTGGAACAGGGTTTATCCCACATGGTTTTTAAGTCTAACAGTGATACTCATAGTTGGCGAACTGACGTGCTAGTTAAGTGTCCCTTATATTGTTCAGACAATGAGAAGATAATCAAAGAAAACGGAAGCAAGAGTCACACTCTTGTACTATGATTTCTTTTAAAATACTCAAGTTTAATTTTTTTATATATAATAATAATAATATCTTTATTTCTACAAGTACATGTACAAGGTATACAGTCCTAGCTGACATCAGTGACATAATACTACACAGAACGCCCCTTGTTATGCAGAGCATTTCCCGTAAATTAGGTCAGTTTTGTCCCAGGATGCGACCCACACCAGTCAACTAACACTCAGATACCCATCATACTGATGGGTGAACATGGACAGCAGGTGTCTTAGGAAGTTTCCATCATATTACAGCGGTCAGAGTGGTATCACAAGGTTTACCCTAATTATATCTGCCTAACTGCTGTTTAATAGAAAGTTTTAGTCTATCAGCTGGAGGGAAGCTATTGAATATAAGGATCCCAATGGAAATAAGTCATTGTGTCTGACTTTTTTGGGTTATCCTAGGTAATTTACACTATGTATGATAATTGTGCTTATGTGTACCTGTGCCTAAATAAACTTATTAACCATCCCTTAAATAACGTGTCACATCTGATGGACATTAAAACCTTTATTTAAGTATAAACAGGAATTTGTTACAACTTTTTTAGTGTTGTCTTATTTATCATTTGTTTAAAAAAATTACCTGCATGAGATCACATTTCTTAAACCATACCCCCGGCCGGGATTGAACCCGCGGTCATAGAGTCTCAAAACTCCAGCCCGTCGCGTTAGCCACTAGACCAGCTAGCCACAATAAGATTCATCCAACTAGGTATATTTCTACACCATAGGAAAGTTAGCACAGGCACCTCTGTGACCACAAATGCAAGTTTTTACAGACGAATCTCCAGCTAGCGTGGCCGTGACGAACTCTAGCTCAAGTCCCTTCACTGCCGTCAACATGACTCAAGAAATCGTAATGACACGATTGCAAATAAACCATACCCCCGGCCGGGATTGAACCCGCGGTCATAGAGTCATGTTGACGGCAGTGAAGGGACTTGAGCTAGAGTTCGTCACGGCCACGCTAGCTGGAGATTCGTCTGTAAAAACTTGCATTTGTGGTCACAGAGGTGCCTGTGCTAACTTTCCTATGGTGTAGAAATATACCTAGTTGGATGAAACTTATTGTGGCTAGCTGGTCTAGTGGCTAACGCGACGGGCTGGAGTTTTGAGACTCTATGACCGCGGGTTCAATCCCGGCCGGGGGTATGGTTTATTTGCAATCGTGTCATTACGATTTCTTGAGTCATCACATTTCTTACCTATGCTTAATGATAATTATTTGGTAAATCAGTTTCAATATCGTGTATGTAAACTAGGCTTGTGAATGACCCAAACAAAATACACAACATCAGTTTTGCTTGTCGCATAATATGAATTAATTATTAATCTTAAAAGTTCAGTTCTCTCCCAGAGAGGGCTCAACATGGCCGACACGGCAGGTTGTGTAGTGGGCTAGCTGCGGGATTTTCAAGGATAGCTCCTGGTCAAAGAGTCTGGCCAGGTCCCTACTTAACAGAACTCAGTGTGAATGCTTGGAAAAGATACCAGAGCAGCGAACGGACATCCCAGTGCATCGTTTCAGCGTAAATAGTTGAAGTGTTGTGCAGTTTCCGAGGATTTGGTGTTGTCGAGTCAGGACCAGTCAGCGCCTCCCCCCCTCTCCGCTGGGGGGAGGGGGAGGGCGTGTGTAGTAAACAGTGACCCTCTCATAACGCCTCACACCTGCGCGTCTCCCCCGCCTCACCCACCCAACTCCCAGCGCCACCCCATCAGTAGAGGGTACTTCTCCCCTAACCCACGATGTCAGCGATGGCACTGCAGGGAGTGCCGGGCTCACAGGAACTTCCACTACAGGGACAGCATCGTGGAGTTCGACCGCGAGGCAGCTGTCAGGTGTGCCACAGGCAGTGTGTACTCAGTTCCTCAAGCTTCAACATCCGTGCACACGAGGGCCTGGGATCTTCAATCAACTTGGCGTCCACCAGGACGCTGACATGTCCCTAGGGGAGCTCTCCATCGGGCTGCTAACGGAGTCACTGGCTTCTTGGACCTCTTGGGGAGGGCCGATGGTGCTCGTGCAAGCAGCAGATCCCAGGGCAACTTGCTGCTGTTTGCAATGGCTGTCTACCGAGGAGAGACAGACACCTAGCAACATCTGTTGTTAGGGCAATGGATGAATTCCCTGCTATGTTTGTTTACTGCTCATTACTATGTAATTTGTCTATGATTGTAATCATGTGATAACGTGTTTATCATTCATTACCTTTGAAACTTGTCATGATTGTGACCAGCTCTACCTGGAGCTCATTACCTTTGTAAATTCTCATGATTAATGTGTTTATGATTCATTACCTTTGCAATTATTCATGAGTGTGACCAGCTCTACCTGGAGCTCATTACCTTTGTAACTTGGTCATGATTATGACCAGATCTAGTTCATTACCTTTGTAACTTGCTCAGCTATCAAAACTTTGGAGTCCAGTCCCTGGACCAATTATGTACCTCTGTAATCTTTTGACTACCGCCCACAGGATGGGTATGGGGTGCATAATAAACATATTAAACTAACAACTCTCCTTTAACCAACATTTACAGATATAACCTGTCTACTAACAGGACAAGGGTTAGCTTACAGACTCTGGCCTCAGGGATAAGCTTACTAGGAGACAGTCAGTTAGACAGACCTTAACTATGGACAGTATCCACATCTCATCTGTTGTCCCTTCCATCATTGTTATACAGAATGAATATGTGTACAGAGAATTTGTGACCTGAAGAATGCTATATGGCATTCTTCAGGTCACCATGTGTCTCTCTCCGCCTATTTTGTACTGTCTTTTTAATTGAGTGGCCTCGATTAAGAGTGTATATATGTGCGTGTGAATATTTGCATGAATATACATATATATGTGTATACTGTGTCCAGCATGGACATGTATATGAGCCAGTGTTCCTGCCAGGAACCCAAAGATTACAGACAGCGTTGTAGCTTATAAGACGCAGCAGATGCACTGTCCACAACACTGCTTGAGCAGCATATGCTGCAACATTGCAGAACCCATTCTCATTCGGGTGCCAGAGACGGGTCATCGCAAGATTATAACCCGCGCCAGGACCCCGGTCTTGGCGAACATTATACATAACTATATGTATAATGTACGCCATTATACATACCTGTATGTATAATGTTCGGTCAAAGGTCCGTAATACCTAGTGTTTACTCACAAGTCTCTCTAAACAACGTATGGGTAAGAGAATGTCCTACCATTTGCTGCCGCTCTTCACTTAGCAGTAAATAAATACCTGGGATTTGGTGGCCCTCTGTGTGTCGCATCTAGGGAGGAAGGACCTGAGAATACCCGAGGGAAATAAGCCTCACTGATTGGCTTTTTTTGGGTTACGTTGGGTTACTGAACCTCTGAGGTTAATATCCCATATCAAGTATTCTGCCTTACACCTCCCAGTTTTCGTACCGTGTAATACAGTTTATTTTGAGCCTAATGTGTCTCTCGTTAAGGGTTGTTTTCCGCTAGGTAGCCATGGTGACCCCTCTCGATACTTAAGAAAAACATATGTTCAACTCTAATGTCTGTGAGGTAGGCCTAGTGTCTACACTTCTGTCTGGCAGGTAGGCCTAGTGTCTACACTTCTGTCTGGTAGGTAGGCCTAAAACACACACCACAGTGCCTGGAGGGTAGACCTAGACCTCTTACTACACTAGGCCTGGTCGTGGACCGGGCCGCGAGGGCGTTGATCCCCGGAATACTCTCCAGGTAGACTCCAGGTAGGTCTCCACACTATAATAACACAGTTATATGATCTCTTCTTTGGCTAAGATAAGACTTTGTTCTAATTTTTAACCCGGGGAAGAGTGAGTCACCCAGGATAACCCGGAGAGTCAGAGCGTCATCGAGGGCTGTCTGTCTTATTTCCATTAGAATCCCAGGTACCTACTTACTGCTAGCTACACAGGGACAGCAGGTGTAAGGAAACATGACCAAAATTTCCCCTATGACGGGAATCGATTCCCGGACCCTCAGTGTGTGCACTGAGGACACTATCAAGTACATGACCTTCATTAAGGCCCACCACTCAAGAACACTTTGATCCCTAAAATAAGGATTAGAGTAAACTGTCCATGTATATACACTGAGTCTGAGAGATATACACATCTTAGTTTACATACCCTACTTTGGTTTATTTGCTTTCAGTATTAAATCTGTGGGAAGCAACAAACTCTCTAGAGTCAACAAATTAAATTATTATTTTTATTTAGGGCTTTCTACAGATAGTCTGATAAACATACATTTAATTTTTGGCCATGATTTTTAGGGCACAAAAATATTATGATTACACATACATGATTCATAATGTAGAATTAACCAGATATAACCTTTGTAGAAGCTATCCTGGGTAATTTACACAATGTGTGATCAATTGTACTTGTGTGTACCTCTGACTAAATAAACTTACTTAATTACATACTAACCTATTTACTAACTTATTTACTTACCTACTTACTTAATTACTTACTTATTTACTTACCCACCTACTTACTTACCTACTAACTAACCTGCTTACTTACTAACTTACCTGCTTACTAACTTACCTACTTACTAACATACCTACTTACTTACGTTTAATGTAGAAAAAAGAGAGAAGAGGAGAGCATCCAATTTGCAGCATCAGTAGACTTCCACCAGCACATAGCAACATCTCTTAATGTCTCTGTGTTTACAGTCCACCGAACATCTTATGTAAATGTTGTTGTTTTTCTTGTCGGACGACGGTGTAGTCAGGTGTGAGAGATGTGTAAACATACACTCTCTAAGTTTGGGATATCCGCCTCTGTCGACTTGAGCTACGGAGATTGAAGTCGTCTGAACTGAAAGTGAGGTAAACGCCTTTGAGTCCCTCAGTCAGGTTTAGGCCTAGCTTCCTCACGCCTCTTTGCACTCCTTCAAGTGTAATCTACTGTGATTTTTATAGTTATTGGTCGGCCACAACAGTTGTTAGCTCGCTGAGAGGTGTATGTTTCGGTGTATATACACCGACAGGTGTATCCCTCAGTGTATATACACCGAGAGAAGTATCCCTTAATGTATATACACCGAGAGGTGTATCCCTCAGTGTATATACACCGAGAGGTGTATCCCTCAGTGTATATACACCGAGAGGTGTATCTCAAGCCACGGGGGGCGGAAATCTTTCACACTTCTCCGTGCGTCATCAGGAGCTGTGCAATGTTGCAAAGGATAGGAGAAATGACGGGAAGTTTCTCAGAGAATAGTAGCGCTGAGTTACTTCCGCCAGCATCTGTTTCAGGCATTTCTGAGCATTGTTAAGATCGCTTGTCTGCGATTGTTTGCATATATATATATATATATATATATATATATATATATATATATATATATATATATATATATATATATATATATATATATATATCGTGCTGAATACGTAAAATTGGTCAATTAGCAATAACTCATTGTCCTTTCTAAAATTTTCACTTATGCATTTTAAGACATATTGTTTTCATTTATGTTAATGTAAAAATTAATAATTTTGTACCAAAAGAACCTTAGAAAACTTACCTAACCTTATTATAAGAAGCGCTATTTAATTTAGCCAAATCCAACTAAATATATTTTAGATAAGATTACAATAGTTTAATTATAAGCAAACACAATGAAATATATATTTTCCGTTAGGTTCAAAATTATTTTTGCGAAATTATTGCATACAGAAATTTTCGTTTGCCATATTCGGCAAGAAGAGCATTGCTATTTAAGCCAAAATCGCAAGTTTTACCTATTCGGCACGACATATACATATACATATACATGATG
>NC_091317.1:17692098-17767098 GCF_038502225.1 Cherax quadricarinatus
ATCGGAATGCTGTTCTCAGGTTTGCCAGGCGCCCATATGTTGCAGCAGTTATCTGATTGATGTGTGCTTCCGGAGACATGCTCGGTGTTATACTCACCCCAAGATCTTTCTCCTTGAGTGAGGTTTGCAGTCTTTGGTGTGTGTGTGTGTGTGTGTGTGTGTGTGTGTGTGTGTGTGTGTGTGTGTGTGTGTGTGTGTGTGCGTGTGTGTTTGTGTGTGTGTGTGTGTGAGTGTGTGTGTGCGTGTGTGTGTGTGTGCGTGTGTGTATGTGTGGGTATGTGTGTGTATGTGTGTGTGTGTGTGTTTGTGTGTGTGTGTGTGTGTATATGTGTGTGTATGTGTGTGTGTGTGTGCGTGTGTGTATGTGTGTGTACTCACCTAGTTGTACTCACCTAGTTGAGGTTGCAGGGGTCGATTCCAAGCTCCTGGCCCCGCCTCTTCACTGATCGCTACTAGGTCACTCTCCGTGAACCTTTAGCTTTGTCATTCCTCTGCTTAAAGCTATGTATGAATCTTGCCTCCACTACATAGCTTCCCAAACTATTCCACTTCCTGACTACTCTGTGGCTGAAGAAATACTTCCTAACATCCCTGTGATTCATCTGTGTCTTCAACTTCCAACTGTGTCCCCTTGTTGCTGTGTCCCATCTCTGGAACATCCTGTCTTTGTCCACCCTGTCAATTCCTCTCAGTATTTTGTATGTCGTTATCATGTCCCCCCTGTCTCTCCTGTCCTCCAATGTCGTCAGGTTGATTTCCCTTAACCTCTCCTCGTAGGACATACCTCTTAGCTCTGGGACTAGTCTTGTTGCAAACCTTTGTACTTTCTCTAGTTTCTTTACGTGCTTGGCTAGGTGTGGGTTCCAAACTGGTGCCGCATACTCCAATATGGGCCTAACGTACACGGTGTACAGGGTCCTGAACGATTCCTTGAGATGTCGGAATGCTGTTCTGAGGTTTGCTAGGCGCCCAAATGCTGCAGCAGTTATTTGGTTGATGTGCGTTTCAGGAGATGTGCCTGGTGTTATACTCACCCCAAGATCTTTTTCCTTGAGTGAGGTTTGTAGCCTCTGGCCCCCTAGACTGTACTCCGTCTGCGGTCTTCTTTGCCCTTCCCCAATCTTCAAGACTTTGCACTTGGTGGGGTTGAACTCCAAGAGCCAATTGCTGGACCAGGTCTGCAGCCTGTCCAGATCCCTTTGTAGTTCTGCCTGGTCTTCGATCGAGTGAATTTTTCTCATCAACTTCTCGTCATCTGCAAACAGGGACACTTCGGAGTCTATTCCTTCTGTCATGTCGTTCACAAATACCAGAAACAGCACTGGTCCTAGAACTGACCCCTGTGGGACCCCGCTAATCACAGGTGCCATCTCTGACACCTCGCCACGTACCATGACTCACTGCTGTCTTCCTGACAAGTATTCCCTCATCCATTGTAGTGCCTTCCCTGTTGTCCCTGCTTGGTCCTCCAGTTTTTGCACTAATCTCTTGTGTGGAACTGTGTCAAATGTTTTCTTGCAGTCCAAGAAAATGCAATCTACCCATCCCTCTCTCTCTCTCTTGTCTTACTGCTGTCACCATGTCATAGAACTCCAGTAGGTTTGTGACACAGGATTTCCCATCCCTGAAACCATGTTGGCTGCTGTTGATGAGATCATTACTTTCTAGGTGTTCCACCACTCTTCTCCTGATAATCTTCTCCATGACTTTGCATACTATACATGTCAGTGACACTGGTCTGTAGTTTAGTGCTTCATGTCTGTCTCCTTTTCTAAAGATTGGGACTACATTTGCTGTCTTCCATGCCTCAGGCAATCTCCCTGTTTCGATAGATGTATTGAATATTGTTGTTAGGGGTACACATAGTGCCTCTGCTCCCTCTCTCAGGATCCATGGAGAGATGTTATCCGGCCCCATTGCCTTTGAGGTATCTAGCTCACTCAGAAGCCTCTGCACTTCATCCTCGGTTGTGTGCACTGTGTCCAACACTTGGTGGTGTGCCTCACCTCTCCGATTTTCTGAATCCCCTTCTGTCTCCTCTGTGAACACTTCTTTGAATTTCTTGTTGAGTTCCTCACATACTTCACGGTCATTTCTTGTTGTCTCTCCTCCTTCCTTCCTTAGCCTGATTACCTGGTCCTTGACTGTTGTTTTCCTCCTGATGTGGCTGTATAACAGTTTTGGGTCAGATTTGGCTTTCGCTGCTATGTCGTTTTCATATTGTCGTTGTCGTTGTGTGTGTTTATGTGTGTGTGTGTGTATGTGTACTCATCTATTTGTACTCACCTTGTGGTTGCAGGGGTCGAGTCTTAGCTCCTGGCCCCGCCTCTTCACCGGTCGCTACTAGGCCCTCTCTCTCCCCTCTCCATGAGCTTTATCAAACCTCGTCTTAAAACTTTGTATGGTTCCTGCCTCCACTACGTCATTTTCTAGGCTATTCCACTGCCTGACAACTCTATGACTGAAGAAATACTTCCTAATATCTCTCTGACTCATTTGTGTCTTCAACTTCCAATTGTGGCCTCTTGTTTCTGTGTCCCCTCCCTGGAACATCCTGTCTTTGTCTACCTTGTCTATTCCACGCAGTATTTTATATGTCGTTATCATGTCTCCCCTGACCCTCCTGTCCTCCAGTGTCGTCAGGCCGATTTCCCTTAATCTTTCTTCATAGGACATTCCCCTTAGCTCTGGAACTAACCTTGTCGCAAACCTTTGTACCTTCTCTAGTTTCTTGACGTGCTTTATCAAGTGCGGGTTCCAAACAGGTGCTGCATACTCCAGTATGGGCCTGACATACACGGTGTACAGTGTCTTGAACGATTCCTTACTAAGGTATCGGAATGCTGTTCTCAGGTTTGCCAGGCGCCCATATGCTGCAGCAGTTATCTGATTGATGTGTGCTTCCGGAGACATGCTCGGTGTTATACTCACCCCAAGATCTTTCTCCTTGAGTGAGGTTTGCAGTCTTTGGCCACCTAGCTTAAACTCTGTCTGTGGTCTTCTGTGCCCTTTCCCTATCTTCATGACTTTGCATTTGGCAGGATTAAATTCGAGAAGCCATTTGCTGGACCAGGTGTCCAGTTTGTCCAGGTCTCTTTGAAGTCCTGCCTGGTCCTCATCTGATTTAATTCTCCTCATTAACTTCACATCGTCTGCAAACAGGGACACTTCTGAGTCTAACCCTTCCATCATGTCGTTCACATATACCAAAAATAGCACTGGTCCTAGGACCGACCCCTGTGGGACCCCGCTCGTCACAGGTGCCCACTGTGATACATCATTACGTACCATGACTCGTTGTTGCCTCCCTGTCAGGTATTCTCTGATCCATTGCAGTGCCCTTCCTGTTATATGCGCCTGATGCTCTAGCTTCTGCACTAATCTCTTGTGAGGAACTGTGTCAAAGGCCTTCTTGCAGTCCAAGAAGATGCAATCAACCCACCCCTCTCTCTCGTGTCTTACTTCTGTTATTTTATCATAAAACTCCAGAAGGTTTGTGACACAGGATTTGCCTTCCATGAATCCGTGCTGGTTGGCATTTATACTCTTGTTCCGTTCCAGGTGCTCCACCACTCTCCTCCTGATAATCTTCTCCATAACTTTGCATACTATGCACGTCAATGACACAGGTCTATAGTTTAGTGCCTCTTTTCTGTCTCCTTTTTTTAAAAATGGGAACTACATTTGCCGTCTTCCATACCTCAGGTAGTTGCCCAGTTTCCAGGGACGTGTTGAAGATTGTGGTAAGTGGCACGCACAACATATCTGCTCCCTCTCTAAGTACCCACGGGGAGATGTCCGGTCCCATTGCCTTTGAGGTATCGATGTCCCTTAGCAGTTTCTTCACCTCCTCCTCATCTGTATGTATGTCGTCCAACACTTGTTGGTGTATTCCTTGCTGGTGTCCCCATCTGGTCTGTCCCACCAGAGTTCCTGTGTGTGCGTCTGTGTGTGTGTTTGTGTGTGTGTGTGTGTGTGTGTGTGTGTGTGTGTGTGTGTGTGTGTGTGTGTGTGTGTGTGTGTGTGTGTATGTGTGTGTGTGTGTGTGTGTGTGTATGTGTGTGTGTGTGTGTGTGTGTGTGTGTGTGTGTGTGTGTGTGTGTATGTGTGTGTGTGTGTATGTGTGTGTGTGTGTGTGTTAGAACAACGCCAATTATTCGGTATAAAAAGTTAGTCAATAACAGATCACGTCCATTACTCAGTCGGTCGCAATTCCAACGGTACAAGGGAATTTTGCTCTGTACGTGAATTTTTTTCCCATGGACGTAATTTTTGCCAATGTACGTATTTTTTCAAATGTATGTATTTTTATTATAAATGTACGTATTTTTTCACACGTACGTATTTTTATTATACATGTACGCAAATTTTTCACATATATTTTACTTATATGTACGTATTTATTCACATGTATGTATTTTTATTATGCGTATACTCTTCCCATACGTGTATTTTCATCATGCATGTGTTATATCCTACTCACGTTTTCTTTTTCGTATGTAAATATTTTTCCATGCATCTGTATTTTTCACGTATGTGTATTTTCCATGAATATTTCTTGAATAATCGGTACTCTCAGTGATATAAGTGAACAACTGATTAATACAACAGTGTGAAAGCTATACCATATGACTGGTCAGCTGCCTTGTATGATCTCCTGGTCATCAGAGGTTCCCACAATACAGATTAAGCATCACAAGTGCCCGGAACACTCAGTCTAAACATCAGAAGTGCCCGGAATACTCACTGCCTAAACATCAGAGGTGCCCGGAACATTCAATAGCTAAACATCAAAGGTGTCCGGAACACAGCTTCAACATCAGTGGTGTTCGGAACACGGTATAAACATTGGAGATTGGGAGAGGGAAAACAGACTTGTAATATGGAATAAATATTAGAGGAACTCCACTTCCTGAACATCAGAGGTCCTCCTCTTCCTAAATATTATAGACACCTATCTCCCCAGAAGACTATCTAAACATCGAAAGTTCTCAGATCTTTTCATAAACATCAGAGGCTCAAAATTTCCTCAACAACAGAGTTTCCAATAACACAGCCTAAAGATCAGAGGTCGCCTAAACACTGTCGATACATCAGACGGCTTATCTCTCATTCCTGTTAAATGAATGTGAGATACATTACAAGGGCTGAAAGAAAGAGCATCAGCTGCAACTCCAGATTTCTCCAGATGACTCACGGTCAAGGAAGCTGCGGTAGTTCCGTAGACTCTGCAGGAAGCGAGCAACAATAGCAAGGATGACCAGGGAGTCACCAACGAGGCCGTCCCTCATACCAAACTAGTAAAGAACCCTCAATATAGTTATTGTTGTTCTTGGTATCATGGCACCTTCCTTGAAGGGTTCTTCCGAGAGATGATATCATACCAACATGAGTGAAGTAAGACACATGTGTAGTATTAGGATATTTATTGAGATGTTTCGATCCAATACAGAGATGAGAATAAGTATGACATATACTGTAAAGTGATCATAAGAGGAAGAGGTTTGGTACAGAGTGGCAGTGTCACTGCTCAAGTAATCTCAGTGTCTTTGTGGGGTAGAATTAATTTAGCCAAAAGTTCCGAAATTATGAAGCTGCCAGTGTAGTGGGCGATAGTGTTGGTGTCTGCAGCCATTACACTTCCAGACACCACTACCTGAGTCGTCCTCTTCAATGATGATAAGTCTGGACTCATTAAACTTCATAAAATGATTGTCAGAGTTGCGATGGGTGACTCAGGCATTGTTGTGGTCATCACTGCTGCATGAGTACTGCTACTCTCTCACACCTTGCTCTAGGTTCCTCTCACATATATTTTCATATACTTCCACACAGGCTTACATATCCTCCTGCCGTAGATTCAGGAGAGTTTCTTTGTGAATAAGTCTTGTGGTGGACGTCTTGGTGGCTACATTAACATTGTTCATAGCTAAAGAGTTAGTGACGTTGTCAGCCCCGTGTTGGTATCCATTTGCAGTCACTGATAAAGTGGGAAACAAAATGCAGCAGGGTACAAATCTGATGAATGCAAGAGCAAGAGCGCTCCTCTTGAGGGAAGCAGCGCTGGAAATTCTGTATTCTTTGAAGTTGAAACCGATGACACCTCTCTCTTGGTTTTCGAGCCAAGGTGTCAAAAATACAGCAACAAATCGCCTTTGTCAGCAGGTTTTCTACAAAACCTTGAAGGCTGGCTGAGCTACGTTCCTGAGGAGTAGGATGTTTAGGAAGGGATGCTGCTCATCCTGTTCATCCTCCACTAACGCAGACACAATGACTTCCACTACAGTTAAAGACCCAGTTAAGCAGAATACCGTCAGTCTCACCCAATCAACAGCAAAAAGTAGACATATACAGATACCCAGAACACCGGAACTTTTAGCTTGTCCGAGGACATATTTGGATTAATATTATCCCATCAAAACACGGCAATTAAATGACCTCACTTGCTAACGTCTCTCTGTAGACCTTCCATTTACTTTGCACGTGACCTTATCCCTCATATTCTGCTTTTCTCAACCTCTGTTTTGGCTTCACAAAGTTCCCAGTATGTACATACTTGTCGGTATTTGACATCACCTTCGACCATTAGCAAGCAAAACCTATACAATAAAAAAATCACGATACACAAATAACCTACACATGGAAGACAAACTTATGACGACGTTTCGGTCCGACTTGGACCGAAACGTCGTCATAAGTTCCAGGTATAATTGTATTACACAAATAACCCGCACATAAAAGAGAGAAGCTTACGACGACGTTTCGGTCCGATTTGGACCATTGACAAAGTCACACAGTGTGACTTTGTCAATGGTCCAAGTCGGACCGAAACGTCGTCGTAAGCTTCTCTCTTTTATATGCGGGTTATTTGTGTATCGTTCCAGTCACGGTATTGTGCCTTTTTTGTTATTTATAATTGTATTCATGCAACCAATTCACTGTTTCAGTGCTGAACGTCAATAATTTAGGATAATTTCTGAGAAATTTCAGCCTAGCTGACCTGTCCAGTGACTCTTTCTTATCCCTCTCACTAATGACTTGATGAAGGTCAAGGGCGGACCTTTGTAACGTGTCGTCTAAAGCTTTCTCTCAAAATTGTGGATTAGTAGTGAATTGCTGCAGCTATGATGCTATGATTTTTTTTTTATTCTTGACGCATTTGGGACAGCCTTATTCCCTATTACTGGAAGAGTGTAGATTTTTACTGACGAATAACCCGTTCAAGTGTATAAGGCATTGTAGATTGACTTTAAATAGGTTGGTAAACGAAGTGTTTTGGCACTTGGTTTAAGTACCTACCGTATTTTAAGTTTCTGTTGACAGTACTTAAGGTGCCTATTTAAAGGTGCCTATTTAATTAAAGTCTCCAGAAAGAACCAGCCTAGATTAAACCAGAAAGTTCAGTTAGATGCTGTACTGTCCTAATTTCGAACATCTAGTTAGAGAGTGAATTTAAAACGCTATATAATAGCACATATGTAAATGAGATTCTCATGAAGTGTTAGCATAATTTTATTAATGAGAAGTTTCCTCCAGAAGGGGCTTTATCAGTCCAATGTTTCAACAATCAAGGATTTTATCAGTCCAATGTTTCAACAATCAAGGATTTTATCAGTCCAATGGATTGATAAAATCCTTGTCTTTACTATGTATTTCCAAGTACTACTTTATACTACATTGTACTATCTTGTACTCCCAGGCTTGTACTGTGATCTATTCCCATCCATGTGCAACCTTGTATTCTCATATATTCCCCATGTACTACCTGATACTACATTGTGCTACGTTGTGCTACTATGTATAATTACAAATATTTGAGAATCTGTCCAACATATGATGCTGTAACAATGTCAAAAATGTTTCTCATAATCTGCAAGAGAAAAATATTTATACCTGTTCAGATGTTGAAAGTGAATTTTTCACACTGAAGTCAGAAACCTGCTGAGATTCCACAGGCTGAGTCTTTCTGGAAGTATTAGTAAGAAAACGCGGCCTGAAACTCTCTTTTTTTATATGATACAGTACTTTTGTTGATAGTGATGCCAGTGTCTGATGGTACGAATATCTGGTGTTATGGACGTGGAGATATTTTGTCTGTTATTCATGATTATTGTTTTAATCAATATTAAGCGCTAAACGCACAAGGGATAATATTTATGGAAAGTTGAATTTTAAGGGTCAATGGAACAAGACGTCAAATTTTTCACGTTTGTGACCCAAACAGAACACTGACGCGATCAATTTGGGACAAGGCGTTTCCTATTTTTAGAAAATATATTATTATGTTCATGGGGAAGCGCTAAATCTGTTAGGGTTATGAAGCCCCTAGGGAAGAGAGAAGGGATAATCAGATTTGCTCTAAAAGGAAAGTGGCTTCAATTCCTGAAAGAAAGAACCGTCTAGCACCAACACTTCCCACTTAAAGATCTTACAGTAGATAGATCAGCTCTTGCCTTCACTGGATCAAGGCTTGACGCAGGTCAGAATTATTTTGGTGGCGGCTCGATAGAGAATAAAATAATTAGTGATTTACCTGAGTTGTGGTCGCCGTCCACGCCCACAGCGTCCCAAACCTGCGTCCTTCCTGCAGGTCAAGTCTCCTAGGACGAGCAAGCCTCAAGGTAACAAATTTTACAAATTCGCAGTACACAATTTTCCGTGTTCCACTTCATATCACCGATAATTTAAAGAGGCTTTGTTGATAACACTGAAATTACCAAAGATTTTTTTTTTCGATTGCTAAAGGCCAAATTGTGTTTCCCCCTTTAAGAAAAAAATTATGTTTAAAGCTTCCTGAGGCCAAAGAGTTTATCTCGATTTTTTTTTTTGCCCCAAGACTCACTTTATTTTCCCAATATTGATAACATACTTTACTATTGACCTATTTCGTTAATCAACAATTACTGCTCTGCGAATATGCTTAATTATCTTGCTCAATCTTGATTAAATTTACCTGTTTTCCTTATTTACAAATTTACCTATATTTTCATTTTTAATTATCAGATATTTTAAGCGAAATATTAGTTAGGTAAATATTTTATTTGACACTTTCCATGAGAAGTTTCTGTGATATACTCGCAGCCTCTTAAGACACTGTCACTACAAAGAACTCTTTGGAATTTTATTCACTTTTATTATATCTAATTTCCTTTTCGTACACAACAGTATTCTGTTAACCAAAATTCTAAAAAATATATATGTATATAATTATATGGATTATAACAATTTATATACATGGTAAATCACCAGATGGAAGGCTTTTAGTGTAATATAACTGTGGTTTGCACATTAACTGCCGTTATATGTTAATGATCAATATTACACCAATAGGTAGAGGGTGTTCGCCTCCTGTGCAAATTACTGTAAGAATCGCAACTTGTTTTGCAATTAAGTCAGGCAAGGGGCCTGCTCTGAGCGACCAGTGTTCCAATTAAACCCTGTTCCGGGTGTACCGAGGGAGGTTATTCCAGCGGAACTGGAACAAGGGAGGTCCAGTGGGTGCTGGTGAACCCCTGCACACGCACACACCCACTCACTCACACGCCCTGAGTGCCACTGGCTGAGCCTTCATCCCGCTGCTGCCCTCGTTTTCTGTCTTCTCGGCCAGACCTGCGGGAGGAGCATGCGTGCTACCATTCCCGCATAAACACAAAATGTTGTTTCTTCTACGACACGAGGAAATTCCCTCAGAAGAGCAGTTATGGGTCGTGGTTTATAAAAAAGACGGAGGAAAGGAAGTGAAAGAGGTTTTTTCAACAGTGAGTTTCTGAATGTAAAGAATGTTGATTGGGTATTAACATTAACGTCTGGAAAACTCTACGGTGTGTCCTTTTTTTAATTATTATTATTATTACATTCATGGGAGGGAGCGTTAAACTCATAGCAATCACACGGCATCTGGGGAAATGCTAGGGAATCAGGTTCGATCTAAGAAGGAAGAGGTCAGGTCCAATTCTTTAAGGGACTTCAAGGAACCTTAATAAATGTGAAGGCAATGTAAAAGTTGTTCTGTCTCTTTAGGAGGGAGAAATTGTCGCAGGATTTAATCTCGGCTGGTTGTAGCTTGGTAAATGTTTCAATACTACTTGTTTCGTGGTTTCAATACTATATATATATATATATATATATATATATATATATATATATATATATATATATATATATATATATATATATATATATATATATATATATATATATATATATATATATATATATATATATATATATATATATATATATATATATATATATATATATATATATATATATATACACATCTAGGTTTTTCTCCTTTTTCTAAATAGCTCATGTTCTTTATTTCTTCTATTGTCCATGGGGAAGTGGAAAAGAATCTTTCCTCCGTAAGCCATGCGTGTCGTATGAGGCAACTAAAATGCCGGGAGCAATGGGCTAGTAACCCCTTCTCCTGTAGACATTTACTAAAGAAGAGAAGAAGAAAAACTTTATAAAACTGGGATGCTTGAATGTGCGTGGATGTAGTGCGGATGACAGGAAACAGATGATTGCTGATGTTATGAGTGAAAAGAAGTTGGATGTCCTGGCCCTAAGCGAAACAAAGCTGAAGGGGGTAGGGGAGTTTCGGTGGGGGGAAATAAATGGGATTAAATCTGGAGTATCTGAGAGAGTTAGAGCTAAAGAAGGGGTAGCAGTAGTGTTGAAGGATCAATTATGGAAGGAGAAAAGAGAATATGAATGTGTAAATTCAAGAATTATGTGGATTAAAGTAAAGGTTGGATGCGAAAAGTTGGGTCATAATAAGCGTGTATGCACCTGGAGAAGAGAGGAATGTAGAGGAGAGAGAGATATTTTGGGAGATGTTAAGTGAATATATAGGAGCCTTTGAACCAAGTGAGAGAGTAATTGTGGTAGGGGATCTGAATGCTAAAGTAGGAGAAACTTTTAGAGAGGGTGTGGTAGGTAAGTTTGGGGTGCCAGGTGTAAATGATAATGGGAACCCTTTGATTGAACTTTGTATAGAAAGGGGTTTAGTTATAGGTAATACATATTTTAAGAATAAGTGAATAAATAAGTATACAAGATATGATGTAGGGCGAAATGACAGTAGTTTGTTGGATTATGTATTGGTAGATAAAAGACTGTTGAGTAGACTTCAGGATGTACATGTTTATAGAGGGGCCACAGATATATCAGATCACTTTCTAGTTGTAGCTACACTGAGAGTAAAAGGTAGATGGGATACAAGGAGAATAGAAGCAACAGGGAAGAGAGAGGTGAAGGTTTATAAACTAAAAGAGGAGGCAGTTAGGCTAAGATATAAATAGCTATTGGAGGATAGATGGGCAATGGGGTCGAAGAGGTATGGGGTGTTCAGCAGAAGTTTGTGGTTACAGGAAAGTGGGTGCGGGAGGGAAGAGGAGCGATTGGTGGAATGATGATGTAAAGAGAGAAGTAAGGGAGAAGAAGTTAGCATATGAGAAGTTTTTACAAAGTAGAAGTGATGCAAGGAGGGAAGAGTATATGGAGAAAAAGAGAGAGGTTAAGAGAGTGGTGAAGCAATGTAAAAAGAGAGCAAATGAGAGAGTGGGTGAGATGTTATCAACAAATTTTGTTGGAAATAAGAAAAAGTTTTGGAGTGAGATTAACAAGTTAAGGAAGCCTAGAGAACAAATGGAGTTGTCAGTTAAAAATAGGAGAGGAGAGTTATTAAATGGAGAGTTAGAGGTATTGGGAAGATGGAGGGAATATTTTGAGGAATTGTTAAATGTTGATGAAGATAAGGAAGCTGTGATTTCATGTATAGGGCAAGGAGGAATAACATCTTGTAAGACTGGGGAAGAGTCAGTTGTGAGTGTGGGGGAAGTTCGTGGGGCAGTAGGTAAAATGAAAGGGGGTAAGGCAGCCGGGATTGATGGGATAAAGACAGAAATGTTGAAAGCAGGTGGGGATATAGTTTTGGAGTGGTTGGTGCAATTATTTAATAAATGTATGGAAGAGGGTAAGGTACCTAGGGATTGGCAGAGAGCATGCATAGTTCCTTTGTATAAAGGCAAAGGGGACAAAAGAGAGTGCAAAAATTATAGGGGGATAAGTCTGTTGAGTATACCTGGTAAAGTGTATGGTAGAGTTATTATTGAAAGAATTAAGAGTAAGACGGAGAATAGGATAGCAGATGAACAAAGAGGCTTTAGGAAAGGTAGGGGGTGTGTGGACCAGGTGTTTACAGTGAAACATATAAGTGAACAGTATTTAGATAAGGCTAAAGAGGTCTTTGTGGCATTTATGGATTTGGAAAAGGCGTATGACAGAGTGGATAGGGGGGGCAATGTGGCAGATGTTGCAGGTGTATGGTATAGGAGGTAGGTTACTGAAAGCAGTGAAGAGTTTTTACGAGGATAGTGAGGCTCAAGTTAGAGTATGTAGGAAAGAGGGAAATTATTTCCCAGTAAAAGTAGGCCTTAGACAAGGATGTGTGATGTCACCGTGGTTGTTTAATATATTTATAGATGGGGTTGTAAGAGAAGTAAATGCGAGGGTCTTGGCAAGAGGCGTGGGGTTAAAAGATACAGAATCACACATAAAGTGGGAGTTGTCACAGTTGCTCTTTGCTGATGACACTGTGCTCTTGGGAGATTCTGAAGAGAAGTTGCAGAGATTGGTGGATGAATTTGGTAGGGTATGCAAAAGAAGAAAATTAAAAGTGAATACAGGAAAGAATAAGGTTATGAGGATAACAAAAAGATTAGGTGATGAAAGATTGGATATCAGATTGGAAGGAGAGAGTATGGAGGAGGTGAATGTATTCAGATATTTGGGAGTGGACGTGTCAGCGGATGGGTCTATGAAAGATGAGGTGAATCATAGAATTGATGAGAGGAAAAGAGTGAGTGGTGCACTTAGGAGTCTGTGGAGACAAAGAACTTTGTCCTTGGAGGCAAAGAGGGGAATGTATGAGAGTATAGTTTTACCAACGCTCTTATATGGGTGTGAAGCATGGGTGATGAATGTTGCAGCGAGGAGAAGGCTGGAGGCAGTGGAGATGTCATATCTGAGGGCAATGTGTGGTGTGAATATAATGCAGAGAATTCGTAGTTTGGAAGTTAGGAGGAGGTGCGGGATTACCAAAACTGTTGTCCAGAGGGCTGAGGAAGGGTTGTTGAGGTGGTTCGGACATGTAGAGAGAATGGAGCGAAACAGAATGACTTCAAGAGTGTATCAGTCTGTAGTGGAAGGAAGGCGAGGTAGGGGTCGGCCTAGGAAAGGTTGGAGGGAGGGGCTAAAGGAGGTTTTGTGTGCGAGGGGCTTGGGCTTCCAGCAGGCATGCGTGAGCTTGTTTGATTGGAGTGAATGGAGACAAATGGTTTTTAATACTTGACGTGCTGTTGGAGTGTGAGCAAAGTAACATTTATGAAGGGGTTCAGGGAAACCGGCAGGCCGGACTTGAGTCCTGGAGATGGGAAGTACAGTGCCTGCACTCTGAAGGAAGGGTGTTAATTTTGCAGTTTAAAAACTGTAGTGTAAAGCACCCTTCTGGCAAGACAGTGATGGAGTGAATGATGGTGAAAGTTTTTCTTTTTCGGGCCACCCTGCCTTGGTGGGAATCGGCCAGTGTGATAAAAAAAAATAATATATATATATATATATATATATATATATATATATATATATATATATATATATATATATATATATATATATACATATACATATATACACACACACACACACTCTCAGTGGCCACTATACTGGGTACACCCTGTTGTGGGAGTCCCCCCCTTTTTTTTTTTTTTTTTTCCTCAGAATAGTCTAACTTCTTCATGGCATAAATTCAACAAGGTGCTGGAAACATTCCTTAGAGATCCTGGTCCATGTTGACATGATAGCATCACGCATTTGCTGCAAATTTGTCGGATGTACATTCATACCCCACATTCATGTTTAAGTTAAATTTTGACCCTTTCATCGGCATGTCGAATTAGAAATCGCCATCTGTCAGACCAAGAAACGTTTTTCAACTGTCCACTTTTAGTTAACCTGTGCCCACTGTAGCCTGAGTTTCGTGTTCTTAGCTGACAGGAGTAGAACCCAGTGTGGTCTTCTCCTGCTGTAGCCCAATGACTTTAAGGTTTGCTATGTTGTGTGTTCAGTAATGCTCTTGTGTAAACCACTGCAGTAACCCGTGGTTGAGTTACTGTCGCCTTCCTGCCAGCTGGAACCAGCCTGACCATTCTCCTCTGATCTCTCATCAACAAGACGATTTCACCAGCAGAATTGCCACTCTCTGGATGTTTTGTGTTTTTTTAACACCATTTTCTGTAAGCTCTTGAGACCGCTGTGCCTGAAAATCAGACATAAGTTTCAGAGATACTCAAACCACCCCGTATGTCTGGCACCAATAATTATTCCCCACGGTCTACGTCACTTTAATCACAATTCTTCTTCATTCTGATGTTTGGTCCGAACAACAAGTAAACCTTCTGACCATGTCTGTATGTTTTTAGGCATAGAGGTGCTGCTATTTGATTGACTGAACAAGTATACAGGTATACCTTGTATTATATATATATTTATATATATATATATATATATATATATATATATATATATATATATATATATATATATATATATATATATATATATATATATATATATATATATATATATATATATATATATATATATATCTCCTAGGTAGTAAGTTGGTAGACAGCAACCACCCAGGGAGGTACTACCGTCCTGCCAAGTGAGTGTAAAACGGAAGACTGTAATTGTTTTACACTTAGGTCACACTAGACATGCATGTACAAGCATGTATATATACACACCCCTCTGGGTTTTCTTCTATTTTCTTACTAGTTCTTGTTCTTGTTTATTTCGTTTTATCTCCATGGGGAAGTGGAACAGAATTTCTTCTTCCGTCAGTCATGCTGTCGTAAGAAGCGACTAAAATGCCGGGAGCAAAGGGCTAGTAACCCCTTCTCCTGTATACATTACTAAATATATAGAGAGAAATTTTCGTTTTTCTTTTTGGGTCATCCTGCCTCGGTGGGATACGGCCGGTGCGTTGAAACAATATATGATCAACACGTTTGGAAAGCCACGTTTCAAGAATTTGAGTTCTCTAACGTAAGCATAAACCTTCTATGATATCACAAGGCACAGAAAAATACCATTAGTAAAGTCAATATTTTAATGCCCATACCTGCCTCAACGTGCCCCCATACCACATGTGGACGCTGGGCATATCAAGGCAGGATTCACCTGACATACCTTTGATCCCTTTCCCCACACCTGCCACACATGTGCTATAAAACAGGGGTGCTAACGTAAAGACACCCACACCTGAGTTAAAGAGCACGTGTGGGGGAGGGGCAGAAACCTCCAGACCTGAGCTACAAATAGTAGTGTCAAGCAGGTGTGGAGAGGACCACATATTTTTAGCGACCAGCTAACCTTTAATATATTAAATCTATAACAAATAATACTTCAGGTCTTGTACAACAGTTGTTTTAAATCATGACTGAAACGTGAATATAAGAGCAGTACAACAGATGTTTATGTTTACAAACATCTGCATCAACCGAACCTTATTACAGAACTTCCCTTTTATTGGTCATCTTCTGGGACGTAATTTAAAAGATGCTTTCAACTGACTTTTTTTTATAACAACGTAAATAAATGAATCACTCTCTCAATGACCATTTTATGATACATATTTAAAGAAGTTTTATAATGAATATCACCAATCTAAATGGTGATATTCATTATATCGTTAGGTAAGCTGATCCAAATAATTTTTCAGTATCCACGTATAACAATGCCCATCATGACTGTAACATAATTGTACAATAACAATACAATAATATTGTAACGAAATATATAGGTTGCTTAGTGTAACTTCCTCGTCGTAAGGCACCAGGCGTTAACCAATGAAGAATAGTCAAGTTTAGAATAAATATGTTTGATGAATAGTGTGAAGAAGAATTAATATGTGAGTTATGAGTGCACACATGTGAGGTATGGCAGTGTACAAATATAAGAACATGAAAAGTATATATGTGTAAGTGAGTGTAACGTGAGGTATGAGCCTAGGCAAGCTGGTGCCCTCTGACACTATAACAAATAACAAGAACTCAACCCTGATTACACTAAGGATCACAGCATATCACTGTCATCTTATAATGATGACCCCAAGGCACTATGACTTCCAGGTACTCTGACCTCAAGGTACAATGACCTCCAAGTAGTATGACGAGGCACTGTGACCTCAAGACACAAACATAAAGGAATACTTTGGCGTCAGGGTTCCATGGAGGCGCTAATAGCTCGCCTCGCAGAACTACTGCATCACAATTGCAGCTTTACCCTTAGTACCACACAACGTTCTACCTTCCCGCCTTCATCAGTTCTTCTCCATCAGGAAAATGCCGTGTAAGCTGGAAGGGACTCTGGCATCCACCTCTGCGCGGCCAATCTCCTCCATAGTTCGAGCGTCCACCAGTAGCAAGAAGTCTGGAAAGTCTTTGCGAATGTCAGCTACGGAGCACAAGATTACACCGTCGTCCTCTTCGATGGCATCGGGCAAGGGAATGAAGGATGGCTCTGACAAGTACTGGTGTTCATTTCCCCGCCAGGCCCAGCTGCGCCCAGTCTCCACATCCATCTTGCACACCTGCAAATAACGCACACTCGTTAGTGATAACGGAACACTCATCACTTATGGTACACTCGTCACTGCTCGAGGCACACTCGTCATCTGACAAGTTACATACGTCGCTTGTCAAGGTACACTCATTACTGATCAGAGTACACTTGTCATTGATGCAGATTCTTTAGTCATTTGTAAAGGCACATTCGTCACTAATTATAGTCGTCGTTTGTGATGGTACACTCGTCAAGAGTCAGTTATAGACGAAACTAGCCAGAATTCATCTTCACATGTCAAGTTACATTATGCGTAAGTTTACACTTGTTTATATCAAGGTACACAATACAGGATCATATCACTGTTTATGAGTCAACACACACGACACTATAACAAAGAAGTAAATGTCAGTTTACATGTGATACAAGTCATAGTACATAATGTATACATGTCACTATACATAAGTTACACAGATTACAACATGACGTGCGCAGTGTAACGAGTTACAAGATTAAAGTTGATACAAAAGACACTACGGTATGGCAATGTAGAAACCTTTATTGACATAACGCTACTCTTAGAGACCAAGTTTTGTCAAATCTGTTGGTCTATATAGACTATGGTCCTAAAAAAAAAAACTAGACTTGAAAAATTGTAACTTTGTATCAATAAATCTTTCCATTCTGTCATAGTGTCTTATGAGCTTGTGGGTTTTACAACCCGTTTCCAGGAGGAAAGTCACAATGGTACAAATCATAGCTTCCACTGGATCCCCTGACACTTAACATTGAGGGTAAAAAGCAAACCGGCACAATAACGTGACTGGAACAATACACAAATAACAAGCTGAGGTTGTTGCCGGGAGTGAGAAGACTTCATCAATAGCCACTCACGTGAGGTGGCAATTTCACGCTGCCAAATTCACAAATAATCCACAAAGTGGAAATGGAAACTAGACGATGCTTCACGTAGAGAATCGAGCCTCCGCCACCTCTTTCACTTAATGACTCCATTGTTTGGGTTAACTGGGAAATCGATAAAATTTTTATAACTTTGATTCTATATTGTCAAAGCAGGCCTCTGGGTGCCACGTACCGAGTTCTTGAAGTATCCTTGTTCGTAGGCACCGGTGCCGTAGACGAAGCGGTAAGGCTTGCCGGTGTGTTTCTCGTTGATGGTAGGCATCTCAAAGCCGGGTTCACCCACGTCGACTCCCGTCACTCTGATGTAAATACCGTCTTGGTTCTTCACCTTGACGGCCGATGCTGCGCAGCCTTGCAAGTGAACCAGTTCCTCGCCCTCCCGCACGCTCTGTGAAGAAAAGATAGGGGCATGAACTCTGGCGAAGCTACAGGTATAGTGGTGGAAGTGTAGTAGTGAGCAAGCTGTTGTGGGTGTGCTGGTGTTGCAGTGAGACTATATTATGGTCAGGCTATTATGGTCGTTTATTGTGGTAGTAGTATGAGAGTACAAAGTTCGTGATTCTCAATAGAGTACAAAGTTCGTGATTCTCTATTACATGGATCTTTCTGGTTCCTGCAACTTGAAGGAAAAACTCGAAGTTGAGAGAAATTCGGTGTTAGTTACAATTTCACTCTTAAACCGATTATATACACCCTGGTGAACTTAAACTCTCCCACCCACTGCGTCCCCTCCATTCCAGACTCTGAAATTGAATTAAACTTACTTTCAAATTCATCTGTTAAATATTCTGAGAAGCAGCTGGACAGTTAACTCTTTAACAGACCCATTTATAAACCTTTCTTAAGTCATTAGTGACTTGAAAATTAGGAATATTATAGTAATGTGTCAGTGTACGGTGGAGTGCGACAACTCTGAGTAACTGGTCTCGAGTTCTCCCTCACACACTTCATGGTCTGGTATCTGCCGAGGGCGATGTTCTAATCTAGCGAGTGACCTTTTTGTATTATATATAACAGCTAATTATCCATTGAACACTATCAGTGGTAACTATCCTCTGTATACGGAGACAAATGTCGGCTGTAAATGTCATTGATCAACACTATTTAGTGTTGATCAAGTGTAAAAAACTTTACATCGCTAGATACGGAGAAACTACTCACTGTAGATCACTAGACAAGACAGCACCCACTTATATCATTCAACAAGAAAGACACGGACAAACTACTCACTGTAAATCGCAAGACACTATAACACCCACTGCAGGTCACTTGACAAGATACCTGTAGATACCTTGACACATAGGACACACCCACCTGTAGGTCGGTAACGATGGGAAGAATGATCCTCTTAAGCTGGGGAGGGTCTTCGGTGCTGTACTCGTTCATTCTGACCTTCTTCAAGTATAGTTTGTTGATGATCTCGGGGCTGGAGTATGCCACCACATCCACCACCAGTTGACCGTCAACTTCGTAAGCGTTGACGTGGTGGAAAGTGAAGAAGGGCTCTTCGCTCATGTACTTCGCCTTCAGTACTTCTCCGGTTGACTTGCGAATCACAATGAACTTAACCTGAGGGAAGTGACGGGTTGGTTACCTTGGTCTGAAGGCTTTCGATTGCTAAGGTTGCAGTGCACCTGTGCATTTAAAATGGAAGGGATTAAAAATTTGGAATACTTTGATCTTTATTGTAGTGAATAAAGTAAACTCGTGGTATATATACAGCAGGTGTTATATACACCTCTTTGTGTATGTATATACAAATATCCACAAACCTTTCCGTGGATATCCACCGAGATATACACGCCTCACGTGTATATACAGAGATAAACAATTCTTGGTGTATATACAAAGAGACAGACAACTCTTGGGTATATATACAGAGATACACACCTGATACTGTCTTTATTACTGGTGTTCACTTACTGTATGAGTGTAGGTCTAACAGCGCCCAGTACTGACTTGACATAGGCAAGTTCATTTACAGGCTGAGTGGCACAGCCCACCACTGTCTTTGTAACGTTGTATTTACTCACTGGATTAAAGGCACTGCCCAATACTATCTTTATAGTGACATTCGCTCAGATGACAAGTGGCACTGCCCAGTTCTGTTTCTATGGTGGTATGTTGGCACTGCCCATTATATTCACCCCTCCGAAGATTGCAAGAAAAAATGCATTAGTTTCAACCTCCTTTGGTCACTCAAATAAACAGATGTTAAAACAGCCTTTTTTCCCGCCTATATTTTTTGTTTTAATCCTTTGCTGGAGGTCGTTGTTGATGCTAGGAATGTCTTTTTGATCTAAGGAATTTGAAATTTTTCCCCTTCGTATCTAGGATGATTACCCCTACCCATCCTACGCACCAAGTGATTATTATTATTAATGTGTAATTGTTATTTTTTAATAATTAATAATAATAATAACCCGGATGAGGTTAATCATAGAATTGATGAGGGAAAATAGGTGAGTGGTGCATTGAGGTATATGTGGAGGCAAAAAACGTTATCTATTGAGGCAAAGAAGGGAATGTATGAAAGTATAGTAGTACCAACACTCTTATATGGATGTGAAGCTTGGGTGGTAAATGCAGCAGCGAGGAGACGGTTGGAAGCAGTGGAGATGTCCTGTCTAAGGGCTATGTGTGGTGTAAATATTATGCAGAAAATTCGGAGTGTGGAAATTAGGAGGTGTGGAGTTAATAAAAATATTAGTCAGAGGGCTGAAGTGGGTATGCTGAGGTGGTTTGGTCATTTAGAGAGAATGAATCGAAGTAGAATGACATGGAGAGCGTATAAATCTGTAGGGGAAGGAAGGAGGGGTAGGGGTCGTCCTCGAAAAGGTTGGAAGGAAGGGGTAAGGGAGGTTTTGTGGGCGAGGGGCTTGGACTTCCAGCAGGCGTGCATGAGCGTGTTCGATGGGAGTGAATGGAGACGAATGGTATTTGGGACCTGACGATCTGTTGGAGTGTGAGCAGGGTAATATTTAGTGAAGGGATTCAGGGAAAGTGGTTATTTTTATATAGCCGGACGTGAGTCCTGGAAATGGGAAGTACAATGCCTACACTTTAAAGGAGGGGTTTGGGATATTGGCAGTTTGGAGGGATATGTTGTGTATCTTTATACGTATATGATTCTAAACTGTTGTATTCTGAGCACCTCTGCAAAAACAGTGATTATGTGTGAGTGAGATGAAAGTGTTGAATGATGATGAAAGTATTTTTCTTTTCGGGGATTTTCTTACTTTTTGGGTCATCCTGCCTCGGTGGGAGACGGCCGACTTGTTTAAAAAAAAAAATAACCCTACTCTGATTTCATCTAAGACCTGTGACACATTCACTCCTTGGCACTCACCTTTTCCTGCGGGTGCCAGTCTAAGCAGTCAGTGAAGGCACGGCCTTTGAGCTGAGAGGTAGCTAGCTTGAGCGTGTTGACCAACAGCGGCTGCTCTAGGAACACCAGGTAGTTCTCCGTCATACCAAAGCTGTGGTAGTAGGAGTACGACGCCTTCCAGCTTGAACTGATCGCAGCCAGCGTGCGAGTGTTGGCCCAGGGGTTGGAGTCTGAGAGTGAGAGGGACGGGAAGGGAAGCTTTAGTTGGTTAATGGGAAGAGAGGAGGTGTTTAAAACCTTTCGGCTACACTATCCTTATAAGAATTAGACACATGTGCAACATCTGGGTATCTATTGTAGACGCTCCGCCATCCAGTGACTTTATTAGTAAAACTTCAAAGATATGATGGGAAGAATGTAGAACTATACACAAAAGACGACGTAATTATTCCCTCACACTTGGAGTTAGTGAAGAGCACCGTAGTCGTTGTGAAGAGCACCGTAGTCTTCAAGACTACGGTGCTCTTCACCAACTCCAAGTCTGAGGGAATAATTACCTCGTCTTTTGTATATAGTTCTACATTCTTTCCATCATGTCCTTGAATTTGTATTGATAAAGCCACTGGTTGGCGAAACGTCTACAAATAAAGATACCAAGATATTACACATACGTCTAATTCTTCAACTTGTCGGTATTGTATACCAGTCATGTAGGACTGTCACTGTAGCCTGGAAATGATAAGTACCGTCAAGAAGACTCTAATTCCCATAATAGGGACTGAAATAAACTCTCAGCAGACGAGTATATACACTGAGAGCTACATGCCTCTCGTTGTATATACATCCTTGGGTAGACTCGATTGTTGACTGTATTTCATGAAGCACTAAACCCGTGTGGGTCACAGAAGGAGTGGTGGAAGCTTGGTCCTCCCTCCATCCAGCGCGAGAGGAAGACAAAAAATTATAATAGTCTTATATACTGACAAGAAAACGGCAATAATGTTTGTCGTGGACAGACAGACACGACGACGTTCAGTGATTCCTCTGCGAATTATGGCTCTTTTAACTACGGTATTATGGGATGTGAATTATTCTAGCTACGGTATTGTGGGATGTGAATTATTCTAGCTACGGTATTATGGGATGTGAATTATTCCAGCTACGTATTGTGGGATGTGAATTATTCCAGCTACGTATTGTGGGATGTGAATTATTCCAGCTACGGTATTGTGGGATGTGAATTATTCCAGCTACGGTATTGTGGGATGTGAATTATTCTAGCTACGGTATTGTGGGATGTGAATTATTCCAGCTACGGTATTGTGAGATGTGAATTATTCCAACTACGGTATTGTGGTATGTAAATTATTCTGTCTACGGTATTGTGGGATGTGAATTATTCCAACTACGGTATTGTAGTATGTAAATTATTCTGTCTACGGTATTGTGGGATGTGAATTATTCCAGCTACGGTATTGCGGGATGTGAATTATTCCAACTACGGTATTGTGGGATGTGAATTATTCCAGCTACGGTATTGTGGGATGTGAATTATTCCAGCTACGGTATTGTGGGATGTGAATTATTCCAACTACGGTATTGTGGGATGTGAATTATTCCAGCTACGGTATTGCGGGATGTGAATTATTCCAGCTACGGTATTGCGGGATGTGAATTATTCCAACTACGGTATTGTGGGATGTGAATTATTCCAGCTACGGTATTGTGGGATGTGAATTATTCCAGCTACGGTATTGTGGGATGTGAATTATTCCAGCTACGGTATTGTGGGATGTGAATTATTCCAGCTACGGTATTATGGGATGTGAATTATTCCAACTACGGTATTGTGGGATGTGAATTATTCCAGCTACGGTATTGTGGGATGTGAATTATTCCAGCTACGTATTGTGGGATGTGAATTATTCCAACTACGGTATTGTGGGATGTGAATTATTCCAGCTACGTATTGTGGGATGTGAATTATTCCAACTACGGTATTGTGGGATGTGAATTATTCTAGCTACGGTATTGTGGGATGTGAATTATTCTATCTACGGTATTGTGGGATGTGAATTATTCTATCTACGGTATTGTGGGATGTGAATTATTCCAGCTACGGTATTGTGGGATGTGAATTATTCCAGCTACGGTATTGTGGGATGTGAATTATTCTAGCTACGGTATTGTGGGATGTGAATTATTCTATCTACGGTATTGTGGGATGTGAATTATTCTATCTACGGTATTGTGGGATGTGAATTATTCCAGCTACGGTATTGTGGGATGTAAATTATTCCAACTACGGTATTGTGGGATGTGAATTATTCCAGCTACGGTATTGTGGGATGTGAATTATTCCAACTACGGTATTGTGGGATGTGAATTATTCCAACTACGGTATTGTGGGATGTGAATTATTCCAGCTACGGTATTGCGGGATGTGAATTATTCCAACTACGGTATTGTGGGATGTGAATTATTCCAGCTACGGTATTGTGGGATGTGAATTATTCCAGCTACGGTATTGTGGGATGTGAATTATTCCAGCTACGGTATTGTGGGATGTGAATTATTCCAGCTACGGTATTATGGGATGTGAATTATTCCAACTACGGTATTGTGGGATGTGAATTATTCCAGCTACGGTATTGTGGGATGTGAATTATTCCAGCTACGTATTGTGGGATGTGAATTATTCCAACTACGGTATTGTGGGATGTGAATTATTCCAGCTACGTATTGTGGGATGTGAATTATTCCAACTACGGTATTGTGGGATGTGAATTATTCTAGCTACGGTATTGTGGGATGTGAATTATTCTATCTACGGTATTGTGGGATGTGAATTATTCTATCTACGGTATTGTGGGATGTGAATTATTCCAGCTACGGTATTGTGGGATGTGAATTATTCCAGCTACGGTATTGTGGGATGTGAATTATTCTAGCTACGGTATTGTGGGATGTGAATTATTCTATCTACGGTATTGTGGGATGTGAATTATTCTATCTACGGTATTGTGGGATGTGAATTATTCCAGCTACGGTATTGTGGGATGTAAATTATTCCAACTACGGTATTGTGGGATGTGAATTATTCCAACTACGGTATTGTGAGATGTGAATTATTCCAACTATGGAATAGTGGGATGTGAATTATTCCAACTACGGTATTGTGAGATGTGAATTATTCCAACTACGGTATTGTGAGATGTGAATTATTCCAACTACTGTATTTTTCCTTTTTATTATGGTAACGTTTTCGGTGGCGTAAAAGGAGACTGACAAGAATAATAGTCTTCAGTACCACACACACACACACACACACACACACACACATACACACACACAAACATACACGTACCATTTTTGTCCTTGGAGGGATGTATCTTCACAATGTTGTACTTAGGACCGCCGATGAAGGAACAACCCAGGTTGTACGTGACACCTGTGTTGTCCGTCAGTGGATGTGAAGAACACAGGTTCACACTCATTATCTTACTAAGATCAACCTGCCCATCACAACAATAATAATTAACAATAATAATAACAATAACAACAATAATAATAATAATAATAATAATAATAATAATAATAATAATAACAATAATAATAATAATAATAATAATAATAATAATAATAATAATAACAATAATAATAATAATAATAATAATAATAATAATAATAATAATAATAATAATAATAATAATAATAATAATAAAAACAACAATAATAATAATAATAATAATAAAAACAACAATAATAATAATAATAATAATAATAATAATAATAATAATAATAATAATAATAATAATAATAATAATAATGAAATGAATGTGACAAATGTTTAAGTGAATATTTATCAAAGTGGTACATGGTAAGAAGCAACAGTAATTTGCAATGTTCACTAAAAAAAAAATCCTTTGTAAAAAGTAGGTTCAAATTTAGTAATTTCGACAAGTTGAATTCGTTGAGAGGCTTCAAGAGCGTTTTAATAATATTTGTGATTACTTGAGTGTTCACTAGTCAGCTGGTTGCTATAACAAACTCTACGTTTTATTTCTCCATCAATGTTTTGCGTCTTACATCTGTTATTATGCCGTATCCCACTTTAAAGTCTGTCACATATATATATATATATATATATATATATATATATATATATATATATATATATATATATATATATATATATATATATATATATATATATATATATATATATATATAGGTAAAATTGGTCACTTAGCAAGATCTCGTTTAAAATTTAGTTCTTTCTAAAAAAAATTTTTATACGTTTAAAGATATATTTTTCAGTTATTTTAATGTAATGATTTTGTACCAAAAAAAAATTAGAAAACTTACGTAGCCTTATTATAACAAGCGCAATTTAATTTATCCTAATCCAATTAAATATATTTTAGATAAGTTTACAATAATTTAATAATAAACAAACACAATGCAATATATTTTTTCGTGATTTTCAGAATGATTTTTGCGAAATTATTGCATACACAAGTCTTTGTTTGCTTTATTCGGCAAGAAGAGCGTTGCTATTTAAGCCAAAATCGTAAGTTCTACCTATTCGGCACGATATATATATTTACACCCACCCCTAGGATGTCACCAACTACTAGCCTACTAGCCTACAGATACATATTTCCTCCAAGGTGTGTAGGAAAGAATGTTTAAATAGGCTTACATATACATCTCATTCTGCCTGGATAATGAAGCCAGGAAGTTTATATTGCGACCACTAATCTGTAACTACAAGTGTCTAACTATTGCTGTGTTCGCTGATCTACAACTATAAATATATAGCCTACCCAGCCTTGTTGTAAGGGTTTCACTGTCCCTAACCTGTCTAGAGCGCCACCTACCATGCTTGTTTCATCACGTACCCTGGCTGTGTCATCACGTACCCTGACTGAGATTACGTACGCTGTCTGTGTATCACGTACCTTGTCCTTGGTTTCGAGGTTATCGGGGTCAATCTTCCTCAGGTAGCAGGTCTCAGAAGCAACAAACATCTGATCCTCAATACGGAAGATGTTGTTAGAAGTGTTGTCCGTCATTTCCTGCAGGAAGATACACAATTCCGTTTATCATCACTAACAAAACTTTGAATTTGCTGCATGTTTACCTACGAAGTTGCTAGATAATTTATAATGCTCCCCGTACGCATATTGGGGACGACAGTACGTAGTTTACTGTACATCCCGTACGCATAATGCGGACGACAATAGGTATTGTACTGTGCATCTCGTACTGTAGCGCAAGAGCATGTGCATACACACTGATCTAGGAAATAATTAAAAGAATATAAAAAAAACACAAGTACGTATGAATTAGACAATGTAATTATAGATACAATATCATCTGCTATGAGCAAATTCAAAATTCTTGAAGAAAGTTTTAATGTGTGATTTCTCACTAAGAGTATATCCAGTTATACCATATGAGATAGTATACTATCAAGAAAGTGACTTTAAGACAGACTATTTTACATACATAATAATAAATAGCAATCAAGAGCCTTGTCTTAGCGACACCTTTCGCAAAACTTCAGTTTGGTCTTCGTATGTACACTTTTGTCCCCGAAACACAAGACTGTAAACACACTGCAGAAGCAGCTTTTTTAAGGGTCTTTACTACATTTTACTCTGTACTCACTTCTTTGTGGTTGCAGGGGGTCGATTCACAGCTCATATGTAGAGCGTTATTAGAGCGAAATGTTTCCCAATAAAAGCTAGTTTAGCAACACGTGTTTTCTTCATCCTGCTCAGACCTGCAAGGCAGCGTAAGCTTGGCTGTAACAACATCCGTCAGTCTGTTTTCTGACGGATGTTGTGCTTATCAGGACTCATGTTATCAAAGTGAGTCAGGGAGCTGCTCTGACTCCTAGCTGCGTTCCTATTTAATGTTATAGTGAGTTACGGAGCTACTTTGGCTCCTAGCTGCGTTCCTATTTAATGTTATAGTGAGTTACGGAGCTACTTTGGCTCCTACCTGCGTTCCTATTTAATGTTATAGTGAGTTACGGAGCTACTTTGGCTCCTACCTGCGTTCCTATTTAATGTTATAGTGAGCTACGGAGCTACTTTGGCTCCTACCTGCGTTCCTATTTAATGTTATAGTGAGTTACGGAGCTACTTTGGCTCCTACCTGCGTTTCTATTTAATGTTATAGTGAGTTACGGAGCTACTTTGGCTCCTACCTGCGTTCCTATTTAATGTTATAGTGAGTTACGGAGCTACTTTGGCTCCTACCTGCGTTCCTATTTAATGTTATAGTGAGTTACGGAGCTACTTTGGCTCCTACCTGCGTTTCTATTTAATGTTATAGTGAGTTACGGAGCTACTTTGGCTCCTACCTGCGTTCCTATTTAATGTTATAGTGAGTTACGGAGCTACTTTGGCTATTAGCTATGTTCCTACGGCCATCTTCGTTATTTAAGTCACTTTTCACGACATTTCAGCACCTTCTTTCTCTGCGTATCATCATTATCAGTATCATAATAATTCGCAGTATGGTTATAATAGTTATAACTATCATCGTCAGTATCATCTCCCACAGTCATTATCACCATAATAACTATCATCATTACTATCCACATCAATATTCTCTTTACTATTCGCCAGCCATCATCATCATCCATCATTATCATCATCATCAATGGTGGCATCACAGTTATTAATAATTCATCTAAATAACTATCAACCTGATTATATCATAATCAACAACTAAATTGTAACTGTAATTGCGAGAGAGAGAGAGAGAGAGAGAGAGAGAGAGAGAGAGAGAGAGAGAGAGAGAGAGAGAGAGAGAGATGAAAATGCTGGCCCACAGATGGCTCCAACTTCATCCTGTTCCCAACTTGTATGTCTCATAACAATAAAAATGCTTTCAAATGAGCTGATGTAGGTAACAGCTCTTAGCTTGCGAATAAAGTTAGGAATCCTTAACCTGTAAATAGCTTGTCAATAAAGCTAGGGATCCTTAACCTAACCTTGTCAAATCCTGTTTAAAAAAAGAGAATGAGAGAGAGAGAGAGAGAGAGAGAGAGTGACTGTCAGAACTGGTAGTACCCGGAGGTGTCGGTTTTTCCTTGGAGAGGGTGTGAGGGGGGCATGGAGGAGGGAGGGACGGAGGGACGGAGGGAGGGGGAAGAGGAAGGAGAGGAGGAGAAGGGGGAGGGAGGAAACAGGCTACCTGAAGGACATTCACTTGGGTTAACGCTCCAGGCTGCCCGGTACCAGACCAGGCCTCCTGGAACATCAAGGCCTGATCAACCAGGCTGTTACTGTTGACCGCACGCGGTCCGACATCATTTCTCTTAAGTCTCGCACATGGGACTTTTGCTCTTTTGAATGATTTAAGTTCGCCCTGCACTCCGTTAGTCTATATTTCTTCCATTCTTCCGTCGTGAAGCAATTGAAACGTGTCCTGGATAAACATCACATAGTTGTATGAGGCTCACTGGAAGATTTGATTTGTATATGCCTGAAGATCTGCTGTCTTCGATAGATGTCACCCTCACAGACATTCTGATGTCATCAGTGCTATGGTTTATGTCAATGTCGGATATGAGAATGGGAAACAGAATTGGGGTGAGTACGTGCCTTGAGCAACAAACTTATCACTGTACACTAAGTCAGCATTTAAATTGTCTTCAAGAACATCCAGGACAGCATCGTAATGATCTAGCCGTTGTGAAAAACAGTAACAGCCTGCCTTCCACCCATGCTGCCCTGGATTGTGCAACTGTTGTGATACCATGTGACTGGCAATCTTGTTTCTTAGGACTCGTTCAAAAATTTTGATAATGTGTGAAGTTAGGAGGGCTACTTGCATATACCTTTTTAAAGCAATTGCTTTACTGCCTTCTTTTAAAGTGGGGCAATATCAGCGGTTTTCACTGGCTGTGGCATGACATCTATGACCAGGCTCCTTCTCCATAAAATACTGAAGACAAGAGATAGAGGTTTCCTAAACTTTTTGATAAGTAAAAAATTCCATGGAGCAGAATGCAGCTACATGATATCGATGGCCTCTTTCGAACTCACTGGGGAGAGAGCTACATAGGAAATTGTAGAAATGTTGGCAATGTTCTGAGTCTCATTCTTGAAAAACTCTCTTGGGGTCTTTGATGTGCAGACTGATGACAGGTTCACTGAATACAGAGTCATACTGCGACTTCGCATTTTACTATTACCATCAGTGGCTTTCGCTCTGAATTCTGCAAAGGAGAAGAAGTATCTGGAATTTCTCCTAATTTCATTTCTATATGATGCAATCAGTTCGTGCTCAATGTTCTACAAATTCTTTAACCAGAGTTTCCCTTCAGGTTTTAGAGATTTAGCTGCCTTTGAGATTTATATTCGTCTTTACCTGTAATGGGAGCGCGCCTCTCTCTCTCTCTCTCTCTCTCTCTCTCTCTCTCTCTCTCTCTCTCTCTCTCTCTCTCTCTCTCTCTCTCTCTCTCTCTCTCTCTCTCTCTCTCTCTCTCTCTCTCTCTCTCTCTCTCTCCGTCTCTCTCCGTCTCTCTCTCTAGTTTGCATCTCCTTCGCCAGACAGGTACGAGCACCAAACAGCTCATACTTCCAAGGACATGATTGTAGATCTTGCGTGGTCAGGTCATCATCGCAGCGTATCTCGCTAAGTTCAAGATTTATTTGATCTCAGTTGATATTGATCTTATTGAAGCTGAATCTGTTAAAACACCCTCAAGACTGATCGTGTGTCTGTGTCCCAGGGCCACTGTACACGCAGTTCTGTACCTCGACTATGTTGTCTGATTACTGCATGCAGTATCAGGTCTTCACTGTTCGTAATTATTAGGTCCAGGGTGTGTCCCAGTCTGGTCGAGTCAGTAAGCTACTGACTTAAGGTGAATTTATTGCAGAGGTTTAATAATTCTGTTGTGTGGAGCAGTTCCTCCGAGTTAATTTTAGGGACTAAGAGGGTCTAACAGAAGCAACGCAACATGAAAGAGCCAGAATTATAAGTACAATACTTATAATATAGGAAGTAACCTACATGTAACGTAGAGAATCATAGGTTATGTGTGTGTGTGTGTGTGTGTGTGTGTGTGTGTGTGTGTGTGTGTGTGTGTGTGTGTGTGTGTGTGTGTGTGTGTGTGTGTGTGTGCGCGCGCGCGGCTGGTGCAATGTGGCCTCGGGGCCGCAAAAGAGGTTTTTTTGTGTTATGGCGGAGAAAAACTCGCTCATGAAACTACGCAGAAACTGAATTTTTCCCCTAAAGAACACAAAGAAATACACAGTCATTTGTGTGCACCAGAGAAACAGTCGAGCAGACACACTCGGTCAGCGACACTCAGAAACATACATATTCAGAATGAGATACACCAGAGACTGTTTCTCTGGTGCACACAAATGACTGTGTATTTCTTTGTGTTCTTTAGGGGAAAAACTCAGTTTCTGCGTAGTTTCATGAGCGAGTTTTTCCCCGCCATAACACAAAAAAAATCTCTTTCGCGGCCCCGAGGCCACAATGCACCAGGCGCGCCACTGTGCTGTATACACCTCCCCCCTCCCCCGTTCCTGTACCTGCCTGGCAATCAGCCTTATCCAGGGCATATTTATCACTTCTACAGTACTTCTATATCTACTTGTGTCGCTTGTGTCACCCGTCTACACGACTTCTATCATTACCTGTGTTACTTGTGTCACCTCCATCACCGTCTACACGACTTCCATCACTAGTTGTGTTGCTTGTGTCACCTATAGCGGTCACCTGGAATCTTTTGCCTCATTTTTATCGTTTAATTGCAAAATGCTCTCCACCAGGATACGGTGAGTTGCGGATTTTTTCCCCCTTGGCTAAGTGCAGGCCAACAAGATTGCGAAGGATCATGCAACGAAGCCGGCTCACAAGTCATGTTATGACTCAAGAAATCGTAATGACGCGATTGCAAACAAACCATACCCCCGGCCGGGATTGAACCCGCGGTCATAGAGTCTCAAAACTCCAGCCCGTCACGTTAGCCACTAGACCAGCTAGCCACAATAAGATTCATCCAACTAGGTATATTTCTACACCATAGGAAGGTTAGCGCAGGCACCACTGTGACCACAAATGCAAGTTTTTACAGACGAATCTCCAGCTAGCGTGGCCGTGACGAACTCTAGCTCAAGTCCCTTCACTGCCGTCAACTATAGTGTAGAAATATACCTAGTTGGATGAATCTTATTGTGGCTAGCTGGTCTAGTGGCTAACGCGACGGGCTGGAGTTTTGAGACTATGACCGCGGGTTCAATCCCGGCCGGGGGCATGGTAAGTCATGTTATATAATACTATAATTTTTTCAGTCCAGGATTGGTTGTAATGGTGGCATTTTTAGAAATGTGAGAGCTATTCCTGATCTCCAAGTAATTGTTGAAAATCTCAAGCCTTCGAATTTTCCAGCAGGCGAGGCTTTGTCTACCATTATGTTCGTGGCAGATGTGTCACAGAGCACCTGGAGTATAGGAGACGAGCATGATCCATGGAAGGGGATAGAGGTTCCAGACTCAAGGCCCTCCCTTGAAGGGGGATAGTGGTTCCTGACTCAAGGCCCTCCCTTGAAGGGGGATAGTGGCTCCTGACTCAAGGCCCTCCCTTGAAGGGGGATAGTGGCTCCTGACTCAAGGCCCTCCCTTGAAGGGGATAGTGGCTCCTGACTCAAGGCCCTCCCTTGAAGGGGATAGTGGCTCCAGACTCAAGGCCCTCCCTTGAAGGGGGATAGTGGCTCCTGACTCAAGGCCCTCCCTTGAAGGGGATAGTGGCTCCTGACTCAAGGCCCTCCCTTGAAGGGGATAGTGGCTCCAGACTCAAGGCCCTCCCTTGAAGGGGGATAGTGGCTCCAGACTCAAGGCCCTCCCTTGAAGGGATTCATTATCTAGGTCTTCCATTCAGTGACACTTAGTCTTCCTCTTTCAGTACTTCATAATTAGTCCAGACCTTCCAGTACACTTCAGTCTCAGCTCTGATCCTCCAAAATATGTGAGCTATCTTTTAAATTGTTCACTCTGTGCTGTACTCAGGTTCTTTCAGCAGCAGTTGAGCTTCAGTTAATGCTTCCAGGCATATTATAAATTGAATTAATATATGTCAGTACGTTGATAATAGATTTCAGTACCTTGATAATATATGTCAGTACCCTGATAATACATGTCACTACCTTGATAATATATGTCACTACCTTGATAATATATGTCACTACCTTGATAATATATGTCACTACCTTGATAATATATGTAAGTACCTTAAAAATTTCTTTGTACCTTCAATGCGCATAATTCTTTTAATTTACAGTAAACTTAAATTAGGATTCTAATTTTAATTCAGTTCACAAAACATAATCTAAATTTTGCACCACTGCATTCTTACATTTTGGGATCCCCGGTGTCATTAAGCTATTTTTCCCAGAAGCTCCAGAATACCAAACTCTCTCTAGATGCAGGGAGCCAGAACCGCCCTTCACTCCTTCAGATCAGACCTAATAATCTCCTATTCCCAAGGCGTTGTGGATGACTTTTAAAAGCTCAGCACTTCCTCGTGCATGTCGTCATGGTCAAGGCTCTGATGGTCCGTGTTTCCGTGGCTTGCAGTGCGCTGTAAGTGGTGTGGGAAACACAGACGTCGCGGCAGACTACTACACAAGCGTTTTCCATTATTATTCAAATATTTGTTACATTTTCCTGTCCAGCAACGTACATGGAGTTCCCTAAACGCTGACGAGTGAGAACTTAACCGCGACTTAACCACTTTACGTATTTCAGTGTGGACGTATCGATCCGGTCAACGCCGTTTACCACCACGTTGGAGGATACGATGCCAAAAAATATGATAACATGGATATCCGGAGAACAAAAAGAAAATTGTAAAAAAAAGTCGCAGAACAATTTTAATCAAAAAACAAGAAGGACCCTGTAACACTTGCAAATAATCAATGATATTTATGTCATTATAGCAATTACAAGACCCATGAACTTACACAATACACAAATAACCCGCACATGGAAGAGAGGAGCTTACGACGACGTGTCTTCAACATTATTAACACCCTATAATCCTCCCGCCTCCCTTCACTCTTTTAGTTTCAGTTGGGATGGAATATCCAGAGAGATGGTCAGTTTACGCAAGTCATCTCCAGCGCTCCTAGAGTGAAACTTCTGAAGCTCTCGTCACTACTGAACTCAAGAGTGGAGAGCTTGAGGATATCCTTGTTAGCTTATTATCTGAAATTTCCCGTCTCATGCTGACATATTTCGCTACTAATAATGGTAGAATTACCGACAATATGTCAAGTAAAAGGACATATGTGCAGCTAATGTGACATTTAAATGTCACATTAGTTGCACATGTGTACTTTTACCTAAAATATTTCATTACTTCACACATGTAACCCATCTTGTGCTATGGAGTATAGTAGAAAAACTTAACTATCATATAGAAGGAAACAGCAGCACACTGCACGTGTTCCAGTGTTTAATATACATAATGCAGGAATTTTTCAATTTCTTACGAATTGGGAGAACATCCTGGAGAAGATGTTCTTGCAGGGGTCAGGGTAGCTTTGTGTTCCAAACTCCGTGAAGACAGGGCGCTGAGTGAGGCAAGCTTTCTTGTAGGCGTCTGACTTCAAGTACTTGGACTGGAACGACACCTGAAAAACACAAAGTAATTAATACGCCACGGAAAGATGAACTGAAGCAGGGCACTGCGATCCTATTGCTATTGACTTGAACGAAGCATCACCTTAACACCCCCGTCAGGAACTATTTTGTCTTTGCGAATAAAATACCATCACATCCAGGGATAGCCAGGATAGCCACTCTGGATGGAGACGATAACGATTCATGCTTGGAATCAACTGGAAGTCGATGTGTGCACTACTGTTACCTGGAGGTTATTCCGGGGATCAACGCCCCCGCGGCCCGGTCCATGATCAGGCCTCCCGATGGATCAGGGCCTGATCAACTAGGCTGTTACTGCTGTTACTACTGTAGTCATAGCTGCTGGAGCGGGAAGTGGGTTATGAAGAGATATTCATTTGCATTTGTTTATTTTATGGGAAATGTCATATCCGAGTGGGTTATTCAGTGCCAGGACCTGTGGAGGCTCGATCCTCTTTCTGTTAATCGTGAGACGGATGAGACGGATAGGAATTTATGAATTCTGAAAGATTTACTACCAAAGGAATTTTAGGAACTTACTATAGAGAATTATTATATATTGTTAAATTGTTACAGAACTTAATGAAGTGGTCATTGTTTTTGTATATAATGCGCGTCGTACTGCATGATTAAGACATGCAAATGTACATTGAATCATGCGACTGACTATACGTATGGTGCGAACCTTTTCTGAATGCACCAGACATATACGTTCTGGAGCGTACATGTAAATGATCACAGGCATGCACGCGCGTGCGCACACACACACACACACACACACACACACACACACACACACACACACACACACACACACACACTGAGAAAATAAAAAGCTGAGTCATGATGACTGGGTGTGGAAACAGGTATCGCCTGAGAGGAAAACAGCTTCAAGACCTGGAACAAAGACCAAAGACCGCACCACAAAATTAAGCATACTCATCCCACAACCAAATATACCACCACCACCACACACACTACCACACACACACGCACACACACACACACACACACACACACACACACACACACACACACACACACACACACACACACACACACACACACACAGCAATAAAGGAATGGAACAGACTACTCACACATGTTAAAGCCAGTCAAAGCATGAACCAGTTCATGAAGAGTGCCAAAAGGTGTCTGATGAATGTAGCTACAGAAAGGGAGGCTGTGTAACCAGAAATGGCATAGACATCTGTAGTATCAGGCTTTAGCCAGGTTTCAGTTAGTGTAATGATGGACATATTGGCATGCAAGGAATTTAGTAATGCTATGAGGTCATCGTAATGTTTGCTTAAAGATCTGATATTGTAGTTAAAGATAGTTATATTGTTGTTGGCTCTGAGAAGTGCCTTTGATTGTTCTGCAGTGTAGTAATTACAGTAACTGTTTGATTGATTTAAGTCATTCAATAAGAGGTTGGTATCAGGATCAATGCTTGTAATCATAAGATTTATAGTGAATCTATAGTCAGAATTAAGTATAAGACAAAGTAAATATTCTAAAGCTAAAAAATAGCACCTGAATTATTTTAACAAATGTAAAAATATGAGCTAAGGCAGTTCTTTAAAGCTAAAATAAAGGAGACTATATAAAAGGGACTAAACTAATTTGTGGTGAACAAATAAAGTGATGATCAAATAAAGGAGCTTGGGAATATAATAGTTGGTAGTTCTTTAAAGTTAAAATAATGGAGACAATATAAAAGGGTCTAATATAAGTTGTGGTGAACAAATAAAGTGGTAATCAAATAAATGAGCTTGGGAATATAATGGCAAAATAGTGAACTTATTACACTTTAGCACCTGAGAATAGCACCTTGATTATTTTAACATTTGTGAATATATGAACTGAGGTAGTTATGTAAAGCTAAAATAAAGGAGAAAATATATAAGGGACTAAATTAAGTAATGGTAAACAAAGTTCAATGGACAGATAGTCACTATGATATAATATTGATTTGGGAGTAAGATCTGATTTGTAATGTATAATAAGTTGAGCAATTAATTGCACTATAAAAAGTAAAATAATATGAGGTAGTTGGTACTAGCTAGCAAAAGATAGTTTTGGGACTCACACAATAATGTAATTGGAATATACACTAATTGCACACACAATAAAAGGGACTAAAAGAAGTAGTGGTAAACAGAATTAAATGGATAGGTAGCAACCATGAATAATATTAATTTGGAGTAAAATTTGACTTGCAACACAAAATTATGAGCAATTAATAGCAATTAAAAAGTAAAAAGTATTTGAGGTAGCTGGTATTAGCTAGTAAAAGAAAAATAATAATAATGCACAATAATGTAATAGTAACGTACATTATATGCACCACACATATATATGTGTTAAGGACACTTATCTAGTCTGTTACAGAAATGTCAGCTTTTCTAAGGAAGGTAGAGAAATCATGTTCATTTGAGATGGTATATTGTTGTCCTGTTGATGTTTTCCTTACTAGTATTTTCCCATCTCGAGTGAAACACTGATGTATTTTGTTTTCCTGTTTAAGTTTTCTCAACCTGAACAGAAGGTTTTGACGTTTTCTCATTAGACACTCGATGAACACTCCATTTTTCATTGTAATTGCTGATTTAATTAAGTCCTTTCTTTTATCATATGAATGAAGTCTGATCATAATACTGTGTTTTCTACCTTGCTTTCCTAGCAAACATGTTTCTTTGATTTCATTGTTTTGCACGATAACTTTTACGTGGTCCTGTATTATCCTGATAACAGTTTCTTAGCACTGTTCTTGGGTTATGTCACTAGGAATGTGAGGGCTGTTTATTATAACTGCATCAGACAACTTATCTTGTTCAGTTTTGTCGTCTTGGAAATCAAGGCATTCAAGGTGCTCATTCTGAACGCTAATATGGATTCGACAGACAAGACGCCATGTCGTGTATTTGCAAAAGAGACAAACATAAAAATTGTAATTTTTGGAGTATGAGAGAGAGAGAGAGAGAGAGAGAGAGAGAGAGAGAGAGAGAGAGAGAGAGAGAGAGAGAGAGAGACAGACAGACAGACAGACAGACAGACAGACAGACAGACAGACAGACAGACAGACAGACAGACAGACAGACAGACAGACACACACACACACACACACACACACACACACACACACACACACACACACACACACACACACACACACACACACACACACACACATACACATACACATACACATACACATACACATACACACACACACACACACACACACACACACACACACACACACACACACACACACACACACACACACACACACAGGCCTAGTGTCTAATCGACATGTGCCTAGTACAAAATGATAACTAACACTCACCTTGCCATCTTCAATCTGGAACTTGTGAAGGATGGCCATGCCGTCAAGCCAGTGGTTGACAGTGAAGTCTCCCAGGTCATACTTGCCAGGTCCCACCCTCAGGAAGCTGCCACTCAGCCAGTCAGGCCACTCTCCTGGACAACACAACACAACCATTAGTTTTGTTTTCACTCAGATGTGAAGTCAGAGTTCAAATGTACGTTTCGGTCCAGGAAGGACCGAAACATCATCCTAAATTTCTTTCTCAACATTACGATTATTATATTTTATTCCTCTCAAGGGCGATTCCTTGACGCTGGTGAAGGGCTCTTGATCCATGGAATTGGTGCTACCGCCCGTTCCTCGATCTCCCATTCCCCAGGAGCTATGTGACCTTAGGGTTTAGCTCTCCCCATGAATATTTTAGTAGAAATAGTATATTAAGGGTAATCAAGGCGGTTGTTATGTTCCTTCATTGTGTTATAATCTAGTGTCATGTCAGCTGGTGTCATACCTGGTGTCACATTATCTTGTGTCACATCATCTAGTGTCACATCGTTTCACACCATCTAGTGTCATACCAACTAGTGTCACACCATCTAGTGTCACATCATCTAGTGTCACATCGTTTCACACCATCTAGTGTCACACCATCTAGTGTCACACCATCTATTGTCACATCATCTAGTGCCACATCATCTAGTGTCACACCATCTAGTGTCACTTCGTCTAGTGTCACATCATCTAGTGTCACATCTAGTGTCACATCGTTTAGTGTCACATGATCTAGTTTCACATCATCTAGTGTCACACCATCTAGTGTCACATCATCTAGTGTCACATCATCTAGTTTCACATCATCTAGTGTCACATCTAGTGTCACATCATCTAGTGTCACATCTAGTGTCACACCATCTAGTGTCACATCTAGTGTCACATCATCTAGTGTCACATCTAGTGTCACATCATCTAGTGTCACATCTAGTGCCACACCATCTAGTGTCACATCATCTAGTGTCACATCTAGTGTCACACCATCTAGTGTCACATCATCTAGTGTCACATCATCTAGTGTCACATCATCTAGTGTTACATCTAGTGTCACATCATCTAGTGTCACATCTAGTGTCACATCATCTAGTGTCACATCTAGTGTCACATCATCTAGTGTCACATCTAGTGTCACATCTAGTGTCACATCATCTAGTGTCACATCTAGTGTCACATCTAGTGTCACATCATCTAGTGTCACATCTAGTGTCACATCTAGTGTCACATCATCTAGTGTCACATCATCTAGTGTCACATCTAGTGTCACATCATCTAGTGTCACATCTAGTGTCACATCATCTAGTATCAGCGAAGGTGTGTACAGTGAGAGTCAAGATATTTACTGGCATCTTCTTTCTTCAGAGGGACGATCATTACGGATGTTGGAAACACTGTTTACTGAGACTGCCAACAAGAAACTACATTTTCTTATTCCAATAGAAAGCTTTGTTTTTAATTTTAATATAGGTAAAATTTCTAAGTTTCAATTCAGTCCGACGATGCGTTCTCCCGTGATATCACATTTAAACAAAATGGCGATGAGAATAATGACAAAACTCTCGTGAAAATAAAACCGTGAGGTATCCCTACTGGGCTCATAATCTGTGTATATACCTGGACGGATAAATACCTCAGTGTGTGGTCACTGAGAGTTTAATTTAGTGTATAGGTTAAACTCCATCTTAATGACACTCACGCAATAGACAGGGTGTGAATCTGAAAGACCAACCTACTGGGTTAATATATATTAAAAAGAGCAGTGATTGTGTCAAACCGTTGACTGAAGTAAGACTTACCTGTGGTCGTGTTACAAGTGCGCAAGACTGAATTTGTCATAAGAAAGTGATTTCCTTAGAATCTTCTTGACCCATGATAGCTGGTGTTATATTTATTCTAGACAGGATCGAGTTTCCTGTCAGTGACAGGAGAAGGATAGTTTCAAAAAGCTACTTTACCAGGAGTGATTATGGTGTTATAGCGCCTGAGTTGAGTCAGGAATATTAATTAAGTAGTAGCGAAGGTCAGACGAGAGATAATGATCGTATATGTCGGCCAGTGTGCTTCCTCCTTCATTAAGTGTTGAGTGATGCTCTTGTATTATTTCGATTGCATCATCAGTGTGTGTGTGTGTGTGTGTGTGTGTGTCCTCCACCTGAACGATGGCTACAGTCGCCTTCCACCACTCAGAGTTAATTACAAAAGGGCGTCAAGTAGAGTTTCCTTAACAAGAAGCTTCACTTACCGTCTTTTCAATTTGACTCCTCACATCTCAGTCTTAGCTGATCTTAGACTTCATGGTTTCTCAGTGCCACATGTTTACTACTCATTCCTTGCCTCGTCTTCCTCCCCCACGGCACGTTAACGAGTCGCCTTACGCGGCAGTGACTACCATTTATAGTCTCAGTTTCTAAAGGCTTTTCCATCCCGACTGATGACGTCAGTGTAATGTTGTCCTGCTAAATCCTGCAACATTTACAGCCAATTCCTAAATCTTCATAAATGGGAATGGGTGGATGTGATTGAGATGAAATGAGACGACATTTCGGTTCTTCCGAAACCATTATCATTCAGAACTTGAGAAACTGTCCAGAACGGAGCGATACGTCGTCTAGATTTCATTTCCAATCAGCGGACACAGTATTGTGATTTTTCTTCAAAATAGAAGGTGGGAATGGAGGCAGCCATTAATACAGCTAGAATATGACTCCTTTCACTCTTGTTTCCGCCACAATCACTCCCACACCTCTCCACTGCCTCCGTCCTCCCATGGAAATGTGGGTGGGAGTGTGGCACCGGTGCCAGGTACCACCTGGAGTCCTCGTCGCCAGGCACCACCTGGAACCCTCCTCTCCAGGTGAAACAACCAGGTTATACACCCCGAGGTGTATATCTCTCAATATTTAAAACTTTAATCCCTATTATCGGAATTAAAGTATTCTTGATTGGTGGTAAACAGGTTAAGTGCAGCTTTCATAGATCCTGTGTGTATAGTCAACAGGCTTTACACACAGTTAAGTAGCCATGTGAAACAAGCCTCTTTCTGTTCACTGACAATTATTACATCTGATTATATGATGTGTAAAGTACCAACGCGACGGTAGACACATAAGTTATGCAGAACAACCATGTGAAAAAATGGTGAAATTCCAAGCGCTTTCTTGAGTTCTCGCATTATCAAGGATCTGGATAATGTGAGAAATCACGAAATCGCTTGGAATTTCACTATTTTTTTCGCAGTGGTTGCTTTGCATATTGTGATATCACCTGTTTACTGTGATCTTATTGCTACACATGAAGTTATATGGAAGCCTGACTGACAATAAGTCACATTTTTTACTTTATTGGGTTATCCTCCGTTAAATCTACATACAGTACTGTACATTTTAGGTTTCCATAATATCTGCCCCCCCCCCTCATGATCATTGCAAAGCTTTTTTGCATATTGTGGAGTCAAATTAAAAATAGATTTACTTGCGAGTTTTCGCCCACGCTGTTGATTTTAATAAGTTACAAACAGAGCTGACTGTGACTTGATAAAGAACACTGCTGGGCTGTTCTGCTCTAGATTCCCCGGTATAATCGACCGGCCCGGGCCTTTTCCAAGAGGTGGCTCTACCTTGGCTCCCTGTCGTAGGAGGAGGTACAAGTACCTCCTCGACTTCTGGGACCAGCTGTCCCCAGGCATAGCCCCATTCCCCGCCCCCACGGGGCTCGGAGGGAGAAGCTAGGCACCTTGAGCTGCCACAAACCCCGCCCACACTGGGCTCGAAGGGTGTGGCAGCTGCATAGCAGCAGACGATGTCAGGAGGTGCAAAGGCAGCAAGCACTACAGGATCCTTTTGAAGCAACACCCCAGCCTTGGACCGAAGCCCGAGGGCTGGGGAAGCTCAAGAATGCCTCTTGTTGTGTGTGTTGTTGCTGCTAAAATTCGCTTGTCCGTTGCACTCTCCTCTGATGACTACATGGGCGAAACATCCATACAAGTGCACAGGTGGCGCGCGAGCGCCCAGACAGTTGAAAGAAGCTGGTATTTAACAACCTTCACCCTGACCTGATTAAGAGTAGTCAGGTACCATAGTCACCTCCGCCTGATGCAATCTTCTGCCAACTTCCGTTTCCTTTCTTCTCTAGTCTGGTTTAGCCCCATTTTGAGAATTTCGTACCATTCAAGAGAGTGCCTTGATGCTGATCAAGGGATTTTGATCCAAAGAATTAGAGCTACCCTTCCCTTCTTTGAATTCAGGTTTAATCCCATCCTCAGGCTATATATGACCCCTAAAAATTCAAGGATTCCCTATGAATAATAATAATGTGAATATATTAACAATAATATTTATTGCCGCGAGTTAATGTTTGTCTGCAGTAACTCTTCAGTCTGACAGTCTTACACATTATATAATTCTCACGGACGATTGTCTTGAGAAAAGGCTAAGTTCTCAAGATCATTACAAAAATAACATACGAAATCCTACAATGGTTTTGAGTGCACACAGGTGCCACGGTTACACATTCAAAATATTAATGAGCTGACTTACGTTTAATCTACACAAAGTCAAACAATGTGACTCATTTCCAATGTGTTGGGTGACTAAGGTTCCCTGTGATTCATTGGTATATATGCAGTGGAGGACTGATATATCTGTGGGTAGCGCAGTGCTTCAATAGTAGTGAGTTGAGTCATTGTGAAATATTCCTGTGTAATAACTCTGAAGATTGTGCTGTTTAGAAGAATATAATTGCCTCAGGGAACCAGGCTGGGCTTACACGGGCAAAAGGTGGAGGCGTGTCCTGGGCATTATCCTAGGTACTGACTATCTGGGCCCAAGATCTCTCTAAGAGGATGTTGTTCACTGCTTTGGCTTTTGTTTCTAGCTAACCTCTTTTTTCCCCAGACAACTTTTTAATTACATTTTTTTCTTATACCCAGAAGCATAAAGCGACAAGAACAGAGTAACACTGCAATGTTTTTGTAGCCCATACTAGGTCCTGCTCACACCCACTCGTAAGTTTACCAAACTAAGTATTTTATACAGTAACACTGACAGTTTTTTCCACTTCTACGAATTCTATATACTTCATGTGTGACAGAAACGTCATGGAAAGCCACTTATGTTGCATAACCTTTTCCCTTTCGTCATAAATCTTTTCAAGAAACTTAGCCACAACTCCAGGTAGTCATCAACGTCAAACTAGGCTGCCGTCAGCCTGTCACGCTATTACATGATCATCTCCTTATCAGGAAACTGCGCATCTTGATCAGGTTCAAGTTCACTCAAGGTGACCTCAAAGAAATTTGCCGGTTTTAACTAAAAAAAAATATCTAAAATTCACCGGTCATCGTTTCAAATATTTGGATATCTGGTGGTGGTTTTTCTGGGGCTGATCCATCGAAGGTTATCCTTGTTATACGAAATTCGTGGCAAACTGTCTAACATATAAGATCAAGTGGGTACTGAGCAATTACACCAGCAGCTGAGGGTGGCTAAGCTCGAGATACGGCGACTGACTGAGGAAAAAAAGAGGATTCGTAGTAATCCTCCTGTTGTGAATCCTCAGGTCAAGAAAGGAACCTGGACAGTGGCCAGGCAGTATGGAACGAAGCTGAGGATCAAGAGGACGGATGGAGAGGTAGAAACGACGAAGAACCAGGAGACTGCTGTGGAAACTTTTAACCAATTCTCCGTGCTACCCGATGAATGTGAGTTGATTTCTGGGAACGTCACGACAAAGAACACCAAGGAAGGTAAGGACATTGTGCTGGTTGGGGGACAGTGAGATTATGTATTAGATTAATAGGCCCTTCTGCTTGAAGGATAGGAGTAGGAGACAGAAGGTTTGCTTTCCTAGGGCTAGGATGGAGGATGTCTTTAGCCGGCTTGACAGCATCATGAATGGTAATGGGATCAATCCTATTATCTGCCTCAGTGCTGGAAGCACTGATGTAGGCAAGCGTAGAAGTGAGGATTTAAAAGGTATAGGACAGCAGTAGACATAATTAGGAAGAAGTGATGGAGCCCTGTTATATATGGCATTTTGCCAAGAAGGGGTGATGGAAATGAATTCCTGTCCAGAGCAATTGGTATTAATTGTTGGCTGGATAAACACTAAGGATATTGCAGTACCATTCATCAACTGCTGGGACCACTTCTGCGGCAGAAATGACATGTATGCCAGGGACAGGGTTCACTTATCCAGTGCAGGTGCAGGTTTTTTGGCTAATTCAATTGAGGGTGTTGTTAGAGCTTTAAATTAGGAGTAGTTAGAGGTAAGGGTTTGGGAAGGGAAAGTATTGAGTGTGGAAATATTGATTTAGGCCTTGATATCATGAATCTTAAGAATAATAGTCATCCAGAAACATTAGATATTGATAATATTAAAAATTGTGTAAAAGCAAAGCTGAATAGCAAAAAAGTACAGGAGAAAAAACATCCTAATGTATTTTATACTAATCGTCGAAGTGCTAGAAATAATATTAATGAGATATGTTTGGTAGCATGTGCTGGGAACTTTGATGTCATTGCAATAACTGAAATATGGTATAATTTAAAGAATCGAGACTTGATTGCCGAGTGCCATAATCAAGGGTTTAAGTTGTTCCATGTAGATAGATATAACAGAAGAGAAAGTATAAATTGTTGGATAAAACAGGTATAAAAATACATGGATTAGTAACAGAATCTGTTTGGGTAGAATTTCTAGAAAGTTAAGAAAAAATAATTTTAGGTGAAATATACCGACCTCCAGGCTTAGAAAGCGGTCGTGGGAGACTTCTTTGGAACGAAATTGTAAGGGTTTCTAGACATGATAATGTAGAATTAGTGAAATAATTTAACTTCAGTCAAATTGACTAGATTTCTTTGACCAGTAATCTGGAGTCCAATGACTTCCTGGAAATGGTTCAGGACTGCTTTCTGAAACAGTGTGTAACAGAGCCAACCAGAGGTAACAATGTGCTGTACCTGGTCTTATTAAACAAAGAAACCCTCGTAAATAATCTGGAGATCTCTGAAGAGCTTGGTTCAAGTGAACTCAAATCTATTACCTTTAATATTGCCTGGGAGTACAAAAATATGTATAATACAGTAAAAGTTCCCGATTTTCGTTCTGCCGATTATAATGAACTTAGGGAACACCTGTCTAATCTCGACTTTATTCACCATGATCACACTTCCAATAATGAAGATATCTGCATTTACGACCATTTTCTTAAAAGGAACAACATGCACAGAGTATATATATTCCCAAGAGAAAAACTGGGTCAAATAATAGTAATCCCGAATGAATGAATAAGAGACTAAAGCATCTATTAGGAGGGAAAAGGGAATTCATAGACTCATCGAAAGAGAAGAGGTTATTCACCAATATGTTCAGTTTAAAAGAAAAGTAAAAAAAGGGATTAGAAAGACTAAACGTGACCATGAAATTAAGGTTGCTAATGAATCGAAGACTAATCCGAAAGGGTTCTTTCAAGTGTATAAGACGAAGGTGAAGGAAAAAGTAGGACCTCCGAAAATTGGGATTGGACAACTGACGGATAACGAACACGAAATGTGTTGTCTGTTTAATTGTTATTTCATGTCAGTATTTACCCAAGAAGCATAAATGATATCCAAGAAAATAAATTAAGTGATATTACTGTCACGAGGGAAATGGTTATAAAACAAGTAGATAAACAAACAAAATAAGTCCCAGGGACCCGACGAATTGTTTTCCAAGGTAAAGAGTGCAAGTTCGAACTCAGTCAGCCGCTAACTAGCGTGTTTAGTGCTTCTGTTCAAACTGTTGTTCCATGGATGTGGAAGAGAGCTAATGTAATACCCATATTTAAATCAGGGCATATGTTCATTCCATCAAATTACCGTCCAATAAGCCTTACATCTATCGTAAGCAAATTATTAGAATCAGTTATACCTCGTCACCTTGACGAGCATAATTTGATTAATGAGTCTCAGCAAGGATTCACGAGAGGTCGTTCTTACCTAACAAATTTACTGACAATCTTCGATAAAGCATATGAGGCAGTAGACAATGATAAAGCGTATGATGTTATTTATCTGGATTTCAGTAAGGCTTTCAATAGAGTACCTCACAAAAAAAAAAAAAAACTTAGGAAAAGTGGTAGCTCATGGTATAGGAGGTAAAGTTCTAACATGGATCGAGGCATGACTTACTAATAGAAATCAGTTTCCGTCAATGAGGTCAAATCTGAAGAGGGACCGGTCACTAGTGGCGTTCCACAAGGATCAGTTTTAGGCCCATTGTTGTTCATAATTTACATTACTGACCTTGATGAAGGAATTTCCAGTGACATGAGCAAATTTGCTGATGATACAAAAATAGCTAAACACACTTTAAACAATGTTTGGGTTTTTCTCAGTATTTGAATATCTTGAACTGACCAGTTGAGAGTTCCTACCTAGGAGACCGCCCTTCACTCAGACCCCCGCGTGCGTATTCTTAATGAAGGGATCTATATTATAACCTCTTGCACCACCTTTCTAATTTGGTCTTCACTGGACGGTTGATCAAATGACAAAGACTCATATCAGGTGATTTTTCCTAACATATGCAATAACTACAGCACCTTTGTTTCAAATGTTCAGGAAGCTCACGAGGTCATGTTGCCCTGAACCCGAGACCTTACTCAGGTACGAGCTGGAGTTCAGACCACATCCTGGCAGGTTTCCTGAAGTGTTCATGTTAAATTGCTGTATTTACACCAATATTAACTTAACAAGTCAGTCATCATATATCACCAGCCCTGTGTTAAATAACCTATTATGTCAGAGACTTGAACATGAGAGTTTTAGCAAATATTATTTCGAACTAATCATTGAAAAATAAAATGACTAATTTCGTGAAATTGATGATATAAGAAACATCAATATAATCATTTTGAAAAATTTTCTGATTCATACGTTGTTCACCAAAGTTTACTCAACATGTTATCACTGCTTAGCAAACATACGTTATCTGAGTAATGTTAGTGATATCAGCAAAAACAAAAAAAACTCTGCCTCGGTGTTATTTGACACACGACCCACGTTATCTAACTCAATCATAGTTAAACAACACAAGCAGGACAACGATAAGCCTAGTGAATATACTCAGCGCTGCAGTACAGCCGCCGCCACGAAGGTTAGGGAAAGGTTGGTCCTCCAGTGACTTTGTGTTGCATTTCATGAAGCGCTAAAACTGTGTAAGTTTTTCAGTGGAAGGACTGATGGAGACTCGACCCTCCACTCACTTTTCTCAGTTTGGTCTCTGAGCAGTCAAGCTATTTAGTTCTCTCAACGACGTTGAAGCCTCCAGAGCACCTTAGATTGGTACTTCAGTGGCATTGAAATCTCCAGTGTATGTGTATGTGCGTTCACTGTGGTACAAGGGTGTGGACTTCCACCAGGTGCACACGCACGCACGTTAAGAAAAATAAATTAATATTCAGTCACAGAGTGACATTGTCCAGTAGCCAGTGGGTCACAACAGCTTCAGAGATCAGCTGGAGCACCACATGTACCACCTATGCCTGGACTTTCTCCAGTCTGACGAGAGGCTGTCAAGGGTCAGCCTGTCTTGTGCCCTGCCTCTACCGTCTGCTGCTTAGATATTGCACGACATCAACACACAGGTTTTTTAATATAATAAATCTCGTAAATTAACATATGTAGAATCATTCTTTATACTCAAAAGAAATCTCAAGTTACCACTTGACGCTAAGACGTCCTCTTTTTCTCACTTCTTGAACAAAGTAAATAACTAAAGCTTAATAAATAGAAATCATTATAAAAAAAAAATAGCTATCAGGGGAAAATAAATCCTTGCTAGTTTATAAAAAAAAATCAGGGGAAAATAGCTATCAGGGGAAAATAAACCCTTGCTAGTTTAATTTTAGAACAAGTGTGACGACAAACAAACAAAAAAATAGCTATCAGGGGAAAATAAACCCTTGCTAGTTTAATTTTAGAACAAGTGTGACGACAAACAAAAATATTGTCATTAGTCATTAACCCTTCGACCTAATATATAAGTTAGACTAAGTTGTGCTCAGTAGAGAGCAAAACAAATACAAGGAAAATGCAAGAAGATGAAGTGGAGGCAAAAGAATGACAAAAATAAGTTGAAAAACAAAGACTTGAAGAGACAATAACGGGTTTTTCAGGAACAACTCAACAGTTGTGTTATTAAAACAATATTCGTTACACGGTCTGCAAGGTGAGGAAAAAAACTTGCTTTAGAGTTAGATAAAAACTTTATATAAATTAAACTGCATTTATGCAACAAATCCGGTACAATGGCTTAATTAAAAAAAACATAGCTAAGGATGAAAACAAAAAGAAAAACGATGCAATAAACACAATGACTCAAACATAAACATCGAGCCAAGAAATGGACACAGAAGAGCAACACTGTATGCAAGGCATGCTGACTAGCTGACATATTTAGCTCAGTAAAAAACAAAGATAGAAGGGCAGCACTGTACACTGGATATGCTGACTAGCTGACACATTTAGCTCAGTAAAAACATAATAAAAATAGAAGGGCAGCACTGTACACTAGATATGCTGACTGGCTGACACGTAGAGCTCAGAATCAGTAGTCCTTCAATATGAAGGAAGTGAACAAATTTAATTCATCAGGCAATGCTGTGGTGAAGGCCAAGTGAACACTTACGTTCAGAAGAAGATAGAAGAAAGCCCGAAAAAGCAAGGAGTAGGTCACTTTAATAAGTGAAATACAAAAGGTTGGGCTCAAGAGCTAGAGCAACGCAGACAATTAAATGAAGGAAATGAGGCGAATGCAGCAAGTTGAACGCATTTTAATGAAAATGAACACGATGAAGTGAGCACAATTAGATGAACGCAAGTGAACACGAGATATACTGACTGATCTAGAGTCCAGTAATACTTCCTCTATTACCCCTGATAATTTAATTTCCTATAATATAAACTTTACTGAAATAACAGCTTAACCATCAAGAGTTGCAAGTTTGAGAACGGTACCTTCAACGAGTTGCAAGTTTGAGAACGGTACCTCCAACGAGTCAAAACCTCAAGAGAACAAAAAGATTCAATCAGTCATGCGTTTCAGAAGGGTACGTTGAGCGAGTTGAGAGTTTTATGACAATGCTTTCATCATTCAACGGATTTAAGAGGTTCAGGTACGTTCAACGAGTCCATATTTTCAGAACGGCGCGTTCAACGAGTTATGGAACGATACGTTCAAGTGAGAACTACCTTAGTGTTGGTGTTAGTTTACGATGATCCTGAAAGCTTCAGTCTCACTCAACAATTAAGTAAACAATAGTACAGTGGACCCCCGCATAACGATCACCTCCGAATGCGACCAGTTATGTAAGTGTATTTATGTAAGTGCGTTTGTACGTGTATGTTTGGGGGTCTGAAATGGACTAATCTACTTCACAATATTTCTTATGGGAACAAATTCGGTCAGTACTGGCACCTGAACATACTTCTGGAGTGAAAAAATATCGTTAACCGGGGGTCCACTGTATAATCTCTGTAAAGAGGGCTTCAATAAACTTTCAGTGTGTGTATATATACACAGACATACACCTCTCGGTGTATATACTCTGAGAGATACACATCTTTCACAGTATATACACTGAGATAAATTCCTCTCTGTGGATATTCTTTACGTGTGAATACAACTGACGTTACTTATTGTACAAGCTTGTCACTGCTGCACGTGTATGAGCTTGGCACTGCTGCACATGTATAAGCCTGGCACTGCATCACATGTATGGGCTTAGCACTGCTGCATGTGTATTATCCTGACAGTGCATCACATGTATGAGCTTGGCACTGAATCACATATATAAACGTGGCACTGCATCACATGTATAAGCCTGGCACTGCTGCACATGTATAAGCCTGGCACTGTATCACATGTACGAGCTTGATACTGCATCACATATATAAACGTGGCACTGCATCACATGCATAAGCCTGGCACTGCTGCACATGTATAACTCTGGCATTGCACTACATGTATAAACTTGGCACTACATCGCATGTATAAGCTTGGCACTACTGCACACATGACACATATATAAAGGCAACACTGTGTCTCTCAGGGTAAACTATATTACTCTCACTCTTGATTAACATTGTACAGCACAACTCTGAGTAAGGTGAGTGTAGTCATCAATGGAATGAATAAACACCGACAGTAAGTGAGGAGCATAGTTGAGCGTTATTATACATTGGTGGTGGAAACTCATGAATGACCTGCCTGCTTTAAATTGCTGTTGGTCAACTCTGTGTGCACTTGTCATGCAATCTTTGATAGATTTCGTCTAGTTATGCCTGACTCAATTCAGCAACCATCTTTCTTCCTTAGTGTGATTGTATCTTTTTATATCACGATGCAATGAAACATAATAGTAATATTGTTGTCAGAGAGACAGACAGACAGAGGCAGACAGACAGAGGGAGACAGACAGACAGAGGCAGAGAGACAGACAGAGGGAGAGAGACACGTTGACTTTCAAATGAGTTGAAGTAGGTAACAGCTCCTAGGAACGTTAACCTAACCTTGTAAAACCCTGTGAAGAAACAGACAGACAAGGACAGACAGATAGACAGGGATACAGAGACAGACAAGGACACACAGAGACAGTGGTGAGCATAATCACCACTTATAGTGGTCGTCATATAGAGCCTCAATAATCACCTCAGAAAAACCGGTCTAAACTCCTACCTCCACTGACGTCACTTGTCCTTCGTACTTCTACCTATCTAATTTTAGGCTCACGGGAGCCACTACATACGTGTTCCGACTCTTACAAGCCACATTTTTCCTATTTCCTTCCTCATCCCGCCACCCGTCTCCTCGTTATCACTACCTGTGTGTGTGTGTGTGTGTGTGTGTGTGTGTGTGTGTGTGTGTGTGTGTGTGTGTGTGTGTGTACACAGTATTTAAATGCATGAACGAGACTGTAGGTTCTGTAAGGTAAACAATGAGCACCAGGAGGTACACATCTTCAGTGTACGATACACGCCATTTTAGTTGGTCAAGGTGAACATGTCTTAAACATGTGTCTGGTGCCGTCGATAAACCTTACTGACACATACAACAACAACAACACTCTTAACACTCTGTTTGAATACAAATCTGTCAACTGCATCACATTTAAACTCGAGTTATTTTTTCAACACCTTATTATGTCCATTGTTTTTCAAGTCTCTTATTTTTTTATACAATCATCTTATCAGACTTTCTTTCACGCCTCTTAGGAGAATATAATTTCAATGTTCTTCATATATCTCCGTACGAAATATTTCTCATGCAGGATATGTTTTTAACAGGATCCTGCTGCAGTTTGATAGGCTGAACTGCTCAGTACAAATCGAATTATTATTGTTACTAAGGAATCCAAATTAGTAACGTTTTTAGATTTCTAACCCTGTTATGTATCAGAGCAAATTACCTTTACTTTTGGTGTCTATGTTAATATACGGAGGTATACTTATGTATGACGAGTTATTCAGCGCGAGAAATGATGTATTATAATTGTTATATCAATGAAGAAGCGCTAAACACATTAGGGATCATACAGCTCTTGGGAATTTGGGAACGAAAGGTAATCGGGTATACCTGAAGGGTGTTGCGGGGGTCAACGCCCCCGCGGGCCGGTCCGTGACCAGGCTTCTTCAAGAGAACTAATGGAGGCTCGATCCTTCGTCCGCTTATCACTAGACAGCCACGCTACTCTCCTCTGTTACCTTAACCCATAAATTCTTCACAGCTTTCATATCAAGTGTCTGCAGCGCACCGCATTACTCTATTGTCAAACTTGGAACTTATTACTCTCTTCCTGTATCTCACTTGTTCTACCTTAAATTTGCATTGCGTCTTATTATTGTCTGTGTGCATTTATGTTGCCGCGTTGTCTAATGTCATTTTTCTTTTTTTTTTTTTTTTGTATATTATAAAAGGCGAAGGTTCCAGGAAACCTCCCAGAAGAGCACCGTTAACGAGTCAACCCCATTTAGCCTTCACCCTACTGATGTTATCTCTTGTTTCCTCTCTACTCCCAAGTCTGATTCTACAACATACATACACACAACATATATATATATTATGTATATAATTTATATTTGCTTTTGATATGCATACAAATAAGCACTTCGCTACACAAGCTTAATTTATAAAGACATTTATAATGATTTCAGGAGCATGGAAGGTTTAAAACAAAACGTGAAGTAAGGAAAAGGTGAAGATGAGAGAAGACAGAGAAGATATACATGAGACGGAAATGCGAGAGAGGGATGAAAGGGAGAAGGAAAGTCGGGACAGATACTAGAGCGAGGGGGCTAGATATGAGGGGAAGGCGAAGTAGATGAGAGAGGGGAAAGTAGAGGGGGTAGACTCACCTTTTAGCTTGGCAGGAACAGGGTCTACCCGCTCCTCAGTAGTGCTGAACAACTCTCCAAAAGACTCCATCTCTTCCCTGATGTCTCTCCTCGGACTTGACAATGTCACTCCTTAAGAGCTGAGATGACTCGCACAGATCTGTAGCTTCTCCTGGTGTAGGAACACGAGAGATCTCTCGCTTCTCCTGCAGAGCTGTCGGTAGACGATAAAGTCTTCCTTACAGCAGGGAAATAACAGCAAAAGACGTTCTTTCAAACGGCAGATATCGGCTATGTTGAAGCTTCAGTCTGGAGGCTGAGTCTAGGGACTGGAGTCGCTAGGCGAGGTGGCCACGGGGAGCGGGGCCCAGCACGTCTTGTTGTACTGACGGCTGGTGTTGAACTGACGATACCTGAGTTGGCTTCTTTCGCCCTCACCTCTCTCACACGAACGTACATACGCTCGTACACACACGATAAACGTACATACACACGTACACACACTAGCTACAAGGCCAACTTTTGCTGGCTCCTCCTACCCCACCATTAATTTTTTCTAGATTTCTGGTTTTTCTCTAGTCTCCTGAGATAGCCGAGGCTGGAGACGGGTTTTTTTAAGAAGCATGTGACTAGTCACATGCTTCTTAAAACAAAGCACTGCTCTTGTTTTCGTCTAATTTGCCGCTACCATTCTTCACACTCATCTCTTCCCTGTACCATCATCTTCACCTTCTGCCACTCTCACCACCCTCTACCACTGTTAACACCCTCTTCAACCACTATCTTCACTCTCAACCACTATCTTCACTCTCAACCACTATCTTCACTCTCAACCACTATCTTCACTCTCAACCACTATCTTAACTCTAACAAGATTTTCATATTTACTGCTATCTCTGAAGACAGAAAAGCGTCACAAACAACAAATGGAAAAAATGTGGAAATTGATGAATTTATATATATATATATATATATATATATATATATATATATATATATATATATATATATATATATATATATATATATATATATATATATATATATATATATATAGAGAGAGAGGTCTGAAGCTGTTTGAGTATTTTCTCCTACCACCCCTTATATTTAATATATATTTTATTTAAAGACAAAATACATTGACAAAACATTCACAAAAATACAATAGAAAGTAAAGCAACATATATATATATATATATATATATATATATATATATATATATATATATATATATATATATATATATATATATATATATATATATATATATATATATATATATATATATATATATATATATATATATATATATATATATATATATATATATATATATATATATATATATATATATATATATATATATATATATATATATATATATATATATATATATATATATATATATATATATATATATATATATATTCAAAGGTACCACCTCTAGAACTTTACTGGGGACCCTCATCCTTAGAGAAGACAATAAAAGTACCTCAGGAAAAACTCAAGGTTCTCCCCGGACCTATTTGAGTATTTTCTTTTCCTACCACCCCCTATATTTTATATTCTAGGGAAAAAATTATTAATAGACAGAATACATTTACAGAAAACACAAACATGAATACATTGGTTCAATATGTTAAAGATTATGAATTTCCTCCAGCTTCTCCGAAGCCGGACGCGAGAAAAGTATGCAACAAGCATTTCCCCTTTGGATGGCCACGCTGAGGCGCTGGAACATGAAAGTGGCTGCCCTTGAGTCCCTGGTGGTGTCGATGAGTCTGGAACCCAATTCTTTAAGGAAACGTGTGGCATGTTTTCCCCATGATCCCAAGGTCTCTGATCCCACTGGGACAAATTGATACTGTTGGCTTATGTCCCTGTACTTGCTGATCTTGTACTCCTCCCTGTGGTCAGCAGCTCCTCCCTGTCGCCCCACACTGTGATGGATATAGGTGTCAGCCAGTGTGGACACACAGGTATAGTCCCATGCTAAGAGCTTGCCATTCTTCCAAGTATAGATGGTGATCCCGTCGGGGCGGTTTGCTGGGTTGTGGGTATTGTTGGCTGCTTAGTGATCGGGGCTCCCTCTCGTCTGGGCATCCAGCTGTAGCAAGGGTTCTCTTTATGATGTCGTTGACCTCATTGTGTCTTGCATGCCAGCCCTTGGTTTTGGAACAGTTAAGACCATGTAGATCATATTGGTTGGGTTGCGCTTCGCCGCAAATACACGTATATTCCGTGTAAATTGGGGCAGCAAGGCGTAGAGCCACTGCAATATGGAGGGTCTTAGGGTCGAGGCGCATTCCCATTGCCGACATGGGAACTGTATGGAGGAAGTCCCCAGAGTAATGTGCGCTCACAGCCTGGAGACGGGCGGTCTCCCTGTCTGATGTTACAGCCCTGAGCATGTTGGCAAGCACCTTTTCATATATACATATATGTTGTTATATATACATATATACATATATATTGTTAATAAATTTAATCTTTTAGCCTTCAGTCATTGCTAAAGTACTAAACACCTTAAAATTACTTTCCTACTTGTTTCATTGTCTCCAGTATGAAAGTCGCTTCTATATTCGACTGTAGAAGCTTCTTACGTAATGGAAACTCCTCAGTAAACCAGATATACAAGTGTAGCTCATATATTTTATTCATTATCTTGGCAGTACTGTATATAATTAAGTAATGATATCACCCCATCTCTCTCACATAATTGTCCAGCTTATTTAAACAAGTAAATCATATTACGAGGACAGGCGATTTAACATAACATTTACGATGGCCTCAGATCTACTTTTTGTTACTCACTTATCCTTGCCAAGTTTAAAAAGAAAACGATGGAAAGATAAATACAAATGCAGTATATTGTGATCCTTTATTGACCACCATTAGCCCACTGTGTGGGCGAAACGTAGTCAATAAAGGATCGCATTATACTGCATTTGTGTTAATTTTTCCATAAGGAACAGTGTTTATTATCACCACTTTCATAATCTTCTGCTGTGTTGTTATACGTGGCCACTACTTTAATACTACTGAAATTAACTTTATGATTTTCGTAGTTATGTGATGAAGCATAGCATAATTATTGTCCCCAGTGAGTGCAGAGTATCTATGTTGATCAAGTCAACTTTTAAACTCAGTTATTTCCCTAGTGTAACACTTATCATTATCGGTGTATGGCGGCCTGTAAGTGTTGTTCTGGGTGTCTTCCGATAACTTTCTTTTTACAAATGTGTCTCTGGTTTTCAAACAGCTGATGGCAATGTTTACATCATTATAGGAGAGACTTTTATTTCCAAATTTAAATTCGTGCCAACAAGGAAGAACAATGAATTTCCATCTTCATAATTTAACCTTCCTTCAGATCGACCAAAACAAAATTATCTTTGACCGAGAAATGAGCAGAGCATATAAAATACTTAATATAATCTAAGAAAATGTGTTGCAAATATGCTCAGTCTCCTGCTCGAAGAATTGTAAATCACATTGTTGATAAACCCGGAATAATGTCTCTCATTGTGGAGTGCGAGAAGAAAGGGAGCACGGCTATCAGAATGTTTTGGTTTCTGTGTACTCGACAATCAGGAGTATTTCTAACACTTCTACAGTCGGCTTTTTCCTTCACATGCAGCTTAGATGAATTAAAATGATCTAAAACCATGATAAATTAACAGACGCTGGAAGAGTGAACAAACACGTCAATAATATATCGTAGCTCACTTGGCTACGATATATTATTGACGTGTTTGTTCACTCTTCCAGCGTCTGTTAATTTATCATTTGGTAAGACGGTAGTACCTCCCTGGGTGGTGGTTGCCTACCACCCTACTACGTACCTCTCTCTCTCTCTCTCTCTCTCTCTCTCTCTCTCTCTCTCTCTCTCTCTCTCTCTCTCTCTCTCTCTCTCTCTCTCTCTCTCTCTCTCTTATATATATATATATATATATATATATATATATATATATATATATATATATATATATATATATATATATATATGTATGTATATATATATATATATATATATATATATATATATATATATATATATATATATATATATATATATATATATATATATATATGTAAGTGAGAGAGAGTGAGAGCAACCACCCAGGGAGGTACTACCGTCCTACCAAATGAGTATAATTGTTTTGCATGATGGTAGAATTGCTGATCTCTTTTTCTGTCTCATAATGATGCAAGGTTCAGGTATGTTATGCTACTCCTACTTAAACTTAGGTCACACTATACATGCATATACAAGCATATATATGTATATACTAACCTCTCTGGGTTTTCTTCTATTTTCTTCCTGGTTCTTGTTCTTATTTATTTCTGCTTATCTCCATGGGGAAGTGGAACAGAATTCTTCCTCCGTAAGCTATGTGTGTCGTAAGAGGCGACTAAATGCCGGAAGCAATAGGCTAGTAACCCATTCTCCTGTATAAATTATCAAAAACAAGTAAAAGAAAAACTTCATAAAATTGGGATGTTTGTATGTGGGCTGATGTAGTGCGGATGATAGGAAAAAGATGATTGCTGATGTTATGAATGAAAAGAAGTTGGATGACCTGGCCCTAAGCGAAATAAAGTTGAATGGGGGTAGGGGAGTTTCAGTGGGGAGAAATAAATGGGATTAAGTCAGGAGTAAATGAGAGAGTTAGAGCTAAGGAAGAGGTAGCAATAATGTTGAAGGATCAATTATGGAGAGAGAAGAGGGAATATAAATGTATTAATTCAATGATTATTTGGATTGAAATAAGGGTCGGATGTGAAAAGTGGGTCATAATAAGTGTGTATGCACCTGGAGAAGAGAGAAGTGTAGAGGAGAGAGAGATATTTTGGGAGATATTAAGCGAGTGTGTAGGAACTTTTGAGCCGAGTGAGAGAGTAATTGTAGTAGGGGACCTAAATGCTAAAGTAGGAGAAGGATTTAGAGAGGGTGTGGTAGGTAAGTTTGTGGTGCCAGGTGTAAATAATAATGGGGAGCATTTGATTGAACTTTGTATAGAAAGGGGTTTGGTTATAGGTAACACAAATAATAAGAAAACAAGGATAAATAAGTATACAAGACATGATGTAGGGCGATATGACAGCAGTTTGTTGGACTACGTATTGGTAGATAGAAGACTGTTGGGTAGACTTCAGGATGTACATGTTTGTAGAGGGGCCACAGATATATCAGATCACTTTTTAGTTGTAGCTAGAGTGAGAGTAAAAGGTAGGTGGGATACAAGGAAAATGGAAGCAGCAAGTAAGAGAGAGGTAAAGCTTTATAAACTAAATAGGGAGGTAGTTAGGGTAAGATATAAACAACTGTTATGGGCTAGTGAGAGTATAGGCAATGGGACAGAAGATGCATGGAGTAAGTTTAAGAATACATGTATAGTGTTAGAGTGTTCAGCAGAAGTTTGTGGTTTCGGGAAAGTGGGTGTGGGAGGGAAGAAGAGCGATTGGTGGAATGATGATGTAAAGAGAGTAGTAAGAGAGAAAAAGTTAGCATATGAGAGGTTTTTACAAAGTAGAAGCGATGCAAGGAGGGAGGAGTATATGGAGAGAAAAAGAGAGGTTAAGAGAGTGGTGAAGCAATGTAAAAAGAGAGCAAATGAGAGAGCTGGTGAGATGTTATCAACAAATTTTGTAGAAAATAAGAAAAAGTTCTGTAGTGAGATTAATAAGTTGAGAAAGCCTGGGGGAAGAATGAGAGGAGTTACTGAATGGAGTGTTAGAGGTATCGGGAAGATGGAGGGAATATTTTGAGAAATTGTTAAATGATGATGAAGATAGGGAAGCTGTGATTTCGTGTAAAGGACAAGGAGGAATAACATCTTATAGGACTGAGAAAGAACCAGTTGTCAGTGTGGGGGAGGTGCGTGAGGCAGTGAGTAGAATGAAAGGAGGTAAAGCAGCTGGGATTGATGGGATAAAGATAGAAATCTTAAAAGGCAGGTGGGATATAGTTTTGGAGTGGTTAGTGTTTTAATTTAATAAATGTATGGAAGAAGGTAAGGTACCTAGGGATTGGCAAAGAGCATGCATAGTTCCTTTGTATAAAGGCAAAGGGGACCAAAGAAAGTCTAAAAATTATAGGGGAATAATTCTGTTTAGTATACCTGGTAAAGTGTATGTTAGAGTTATTATTTAAAGAATTAAGAGTAAGACAGAGAGCAGGATAGCAGATGAACACGGAGGCTTTAGGGAAGGTAGGGGGTGTGTAGACCAAGTGTTTGCAATGAAACATATAGGTGAACAGCATTTAGATAAGGGTAAAGAGGTATTTGTGGCATTTATGGATTTGGAAAAGGCATATGATAAGGCGGATAGGGAATCAATGTGGCAGATGTTGCCAATGTATGGAATAGGAGGTAGGTTATTGAAAGCGGTGAAAATAGTGAGGCTCAGGTTAGTGTATGTAAGAGAGAGGGAGATTATTTCCCAGTAAAAGTAGGCCTTAGACAGGGATGTGTGATGTCACAATGGTTGTTCAATATATTTATAGATGGAGCTGTAAGAGAAGTGAATTCTCGGGTGTTGACAAGAGGTGTGGGATTAAAAGATAAGGAGTCCACTGATGACACTGTGCTTTTGGGGGATTCTGAAGAAAAGTTGCAGAGGTTGATTGATGAGTTTGGTAGGGCAATGTAAAAGAAGGAAATTAAAAGTGAATATAGGAAAGAGTAAGGTGATGAGGATAACAAAAAAATAGGTAACGGAAGATTGGAGATCAGATTGGAGGGAGAGAGTATGGAGGAGGTGAATGTGTTCAGATATTTGGGAGTGGATGTGTCAGCAGATGGGTCTATAAAGGATGAGGTGAATCATAGAACTGACGAGGGGAAAAAGGTGAGTGGTGCACTGAGGAATCTATGGAGACAAAGAACTTCATCCATGAAAGCAAAGAGGGGAATGTATGAGAGTATAGTTATACCAACGCTCTTGTATGGGTGTGAGGCATGGGTTTTGAATGTTGCAACAAGGAGAAGGCTGGAGGCAGTGAAGATGTCACGTCTGAGGGCAATGTGTGGTGTGAATATAATGCATAGAATCCATAGTTTGGAGATTAGGAGGAGGTGTGGGATTACCAAAACTATTATCCAGAAGGCTGAGGAGGGGTTATTGAGTACATAAATCTGTAGTGGATGGAAGGCAGGGTAGGGGTCGGCCTAGGAAAGGTTGGAAGGAGGAAGTAAAGGAGGTTTGGTGTGTGAGGGGCTTGGACTTCCAGCATCCATGTGTGAGCGTGTTAGGAACGAATGGAGACAGTTGTTTTCTAGGACTTAATGTGCTGTTGGAGTCAGGAAGGTAACATTTATGAAGGGATTCAGGGAAACCGGTAGGCTGGACTTGAGTCCTGGAGATGGGAAGTACAGTGCCTGCACTCTGAAGGAGGGGTGTTAATGTTGCAGTTTTATAACTTTAGTGTAGGTATGCCTCGGGCAAAACAGTGATGGAATGAGTGATGATGAAAGTTTTTCTTTTTCGGGCCACCCTGCCTTGGTGGAAAACGGCCGATGTGTTGATAAAAAATAAATATGCACATGTGAGCGTGTGTGTGTGTGTGTGTGTGTGTGTGTGTGTGTGTGTGTGTGTGTGTGTGTGTGTGTGTGTGTGTGTGTGTGTGTGTGTGAAATTCAATATGTAGAATATTATTGTTTTAGGGAGTTTAAAAACTTAATTACTTTTAATTACTAGCGTAAGAAGCTTTCATAGTTCATAATGACGTACCACTAATTGAGGATCGATATATCAAGCCGGTGACACGACGCCAATGTGAAACATACTGGTGACTCTGTGGTGTAGTGCTGTAGTATTGACTCACTACCAGTGATAGAGTACCAGTGGCTTTGTGTTGATGTGTTGCACAAGCGACCCAGAGCTGCGGATGGATAACCGGTTGATCTGTGCTGAGCTGAGGTATCGTACTACTGTACCAGCAGAAAGGTGTCAGCGCCGTTATAAACTGACCATGCACTTGACAGGAAGGGTGACCACGGGAAGGTTAGGTGAAAGAGAAAGGAGGGACGGGCGTGCTAGTATGTAAGTAGGGATAGCAAGGACCTAGTGGTCTCAATAGTAGGTTGGAAGGGAGAGAGGAGTCGAACTAAAATAGGGCACAAGGATAGGGAGGAATGTGAGGTATTTTATGTATGGTAGAAGGAGAGAAGGACAAGGAAGTGAAGAATGATGGACCGGGGGGCGGGAGGAGAGGAAGGGTAAGGTAACACAACGGTTAAAGGGTAAACTGGAGAATAATGGGAAAATCTGGAACCCCACCCCACCCCCCAGGTGATTAAGATACTCCACACGTCTCTGTAGGTCGATTGGTGTGCTGCAAGTGACTGATTTGTAGTAGTGTGTGAATTTTGTGTAGTGTGTTTGTTCTGCGGTGTTTGTTCTGCGGTTCGCTGTGTGATGTATGTGTGGTGTTTGTTGTGTGGTGTTTGTTGTGCACTGTTTGTTGTGTGGTGCTAGCTTTGTGGTGTTAGGTGTGTGTTGTGTGTTTGTGTGGTTTGTTGTGTACTCACCTATTTGTGGTTGCAAGGGTCGAGTCTTAGCTCCTGGCCCCGCCTCTTCACCGGTTGCTACTGGGCCCTCTCTCTCCCCGCTCCATGAGCTTTATCAAACCTCGTCTTAAAACTGTGTATGGTTCCTGCCTCCACTACGTCATTTTCTAGGCTATTCCACTGCCTTACAACTCTATGACTGAAGAAATACTTCCTAATATCTCTCTGACTCATTTGTGTCTTCAACTTCCAATTGTGGCCTCTTGTTTCTGTGTCCCCTCCCTGGAACATCCTGTCTTTGTCCACCTTGTCTATTCCACGCAGTATTTTATATGTCGTTATCATGTCTCCCCTGACCCTCCTGTCCTCCAGTGTCGTCAGGCCGATTTCCCTTAATCTTTCTTCATAGGACATTCCCCTTAGCTCTGTGTATTTTGTGTAGTGTGTTTGTTCTGCGGTGTTTGTCTGGGGTTCGCTGTGTGATGTATGTTTGTTATGTGTGTAGTTTTTTGTGTGTTGTATGATGTTTGTTGTGTAGTATCTGTTGTGTGGTGTTTGTTGTATAGTGTTTGTTATGCGGTGTTTGTTGTGCGGAGTTTGATATGTGGTGTTTGTTATGTGGTATTTATGTGGTGCTTGTTATATGGTGTTTACTATGTGGTGCCTGTTATGTGGTGTTTGTTAAGTGATGTTTGTTATGTGGTGTTTTGTAAAGTGGTGCTTGCTATTTGGTGTTTGTTATGTGGTGTTTATGTGGTGTTTGTTATGTGCTGCTTGTTATGTGGTGTTTCTTATGTGGTGTTTGTTATGTGGTGTTTAAGTGGTGTTTGTTATATGGTGTTTGTTATGTGGTGTTTGTTATGTGGTGTTTGTTATGTGGTGTTCATGTGGTGTTTGTTATGTGGTGTTTGTTATGTGGCATTTGTTATGTGCTGTTTGTTATGTGGTATTTGTTATGTGGTATGTATGTAGTGCTTATGTGGTGTTTGTTATGTGGTGTTTGTTATGAGGTGTTTGTTATGTGGAGCTTGTTATGTGGTGTTTATTATGTGGTGTTTGTTATGTGGTGATTGTTATTTGGAGTTTGTTATGTGGTGTTTATTATGTGGTGTTAGTTATGTGGTGTTTGTTATGTGGTGCTTGTTATGTGGTACTTATTATGTGGTGTTTGTTATTTGGTGTTTATGTGGTGTGTGTTATGTGGTGCTCGTGTGGTGTTTATGTGGTGTTTGTTATGTTGTTTCTATTAAGTGGTGTTTCTTATGTGGTGTTTCTTATGTGGTGTTTATGTGGTGTTTGTTATGTGGTGTTTGCTATGTGGCGTTTATGTGGTGTTCATGTGGTGTTGTTATGTGGTGTTCGTTATGTGATTTTTGTTAAGTGGTGTTTATGTGGTGTTTGTTATGTGGTGTTTATGTGGTGTTTGTTATGTGGTGCTTATGTAGTGCTTATGTGATGTTTGTTATGTGGTGCTTGTTATGTGGTGTTTATGGGGTGTTTATGTAGTGCTTAAGAGGTGTTTGTTATGTGGTGTTTGTTATGTGGTGTTTGTTATGTGGTGTTTGTTATGTGGTATTTATGTGGTGTTTGTTATGTGGTGTTTGTTATGTGCAGCCTGTTATGTGGTGTTTAATATGTGGTGTTTGTTATGTGGTGTTTGTTATGTGAAGTTTGTTATGTGGTGTTTATGTGGTGTTTCGTAAGTGGTGTTTGCTATGTGGTGTTTGTTATGTTGTACTTGTTATGTGGTGTTTGTTATGTGGTGCCTGTTATGTGGTGTTAAGTGGTGCCTGTTATATGGTGTTTAAGTGGTGTTTGTTATGTGGTGTTTGTTGTGAGGAGTTTGTTATGTGGTGTTTGTTATATGGTGTTTGTTATGTGGTGTTTGTTTTGTGGTGTTTATTATGTGGTGTTTATTATGTGGTGTTTGTTATGTGGTGCTTCTTATTTGGTGCTTGTTATGTGGTGTTTGTTATGTGGTGTTTGTTATGTGGTTTTTGTTATGTGGTGTTTGTTATGTAGTGTTTGTTATGTGGTGTTTGTTATGTAGTGTTTGTTATGTAGTGTTTCTTATGTGGTGTTTGTTATGTGGTGTTTGTTAAGTGGTGTTTGTTATATGGTGTTTGTTATGTGGTGTTTGTTATGTGGTGTTTGTTATGTGGTGTTTGTTATGTGGAGCTTGTTATGTGGTGTTTGTTATGTGGTGTTTGTTATGTGGTTTTTGTTATGTGTTGTTTGTTATGTAGTGTTTGTTATGTGGTGTTTGTTATGTAGTGTTTGTTATGTAGTGTTTGTTATGTGGTGTTTGTTATGTGGTGTTTGTTAAGTGGTGTTTGTTATATGGTGTTTGTTATGTGGTGTTTGTTATTTGGTTTTTGTTAAGTGGTGTTTGTTATGTGGTGTTTGTTATGTGGTGTATGTTATGTGGTGTTTATGTAGAGCTTATGTGGTGTGTGTTATGTGGTGTTTGTTATGTGGTGTTTGTTATGTGATGTTTGTTATGTGGTGTTGGTTATGTGGTGTTTATTATGTGCTGTTTGTTATGTGGTGTTTGTTATGTGGAGTTTGTTATGTGGTGTTTATTATGTGGTGCTTGTTATGTGGTGTTTGTTATGTGGTGTTTGTTATGTGGTATTTGTTAAGAGGTGTTCATTATGCGGTGTTTGTTATGTGGTGTTTGTTATGTGGAGTTTGTTATGTGGTGTTCATTATGTGGTGTTTGTTATGTGGTGTTTGCTATGTGGTGTTTATGTGGTATTTGTTATGGGATGTTTAGTATGCGGTGTTTGTTATGTGTTGTTTGTTATGTGGTGTTTGTTATGTGGTGCCTGTTATGTGGTGGTAAGTGGTGCCTGTTATGTGGTGTTTGTTAAGTGGTGTTTGTTACGTGGTGTTTGATATGAGGAGTTTATTATACTGTGTTTGTTATGTGGTGTTTGTTATGTGGTGTTTGTTATGGGGTGTTTGTTATGTGATGTTTGCTATGTGGTGTTTGTTATGTGGTGTTTGTTATGTGGTGTTTGTTATGTGGTGTTTGTTATGTGGTGTTTATTATGTGGTGTTTATTATGTGGTGTTTATGTGGTGTTTGTTATGTGGTGTTTGTTATGTTGTGTTTGTTATGTGGTGTTTGTTATTTGGTGTTCTTTATATGGTGTTTGTTATGTGGTGTTTGTGAGGTGTTTGTTATGTGGTGTTCGCTATATGGTGTTTGTTATATGGTGTTTGCTATATGGTGTTTGTTATGTGGTGTTTATGTGGTGTTTTTATATGGTGTTTGTTATGTGGTGTTTTTATGTGGTGTTTGTTATGTGGTGTTTGTTGTATGGCGTTTGTTATGTGGTATTTGTTATGTGGTGTTTGTTATGTGGTAATTGTTATGTGGTGTTTGTTATTTGGTGTTTCTTATGTGGTGTTTCTTATGTGGTGTTTGTTAAGTGGTGTTTGTTATGTGGTGTTTGTTGTGTGGAATTTGTTATGTGGTGTTTGTTATATGGTGTTTGTTATGTGATGTTTGTTATGTCGTGTTTATTATGTGGGGTTTATTATGTGGTGTTTGTTATATCGTGTTTATTATGTGGTGTTTATTATGTGTTTATGTGGTGTTTGTTATGTGGTGCTTGTTATGTGGTGTTTGTTATGTGGTGTTTATGAGGTGTTTATATAGTGCTTATATGGTGTTTGTTATGTGGTGTTTGTTATGTGGTGTTTGTTATGTGGAGCTTGTTATGTGGTGTTTAGTATGTGGAGTTTCTTATGTGGTGTTTATTATGTGGTGTTTGTTATGTGGTATTTGTTATATGGTGTTTGTTATGTGGTACTTGTTTCGTGGTGTTTGTTATTTGGTGTTTGTTATGTGGTGTTTGTTATATGGTATTTGTTATGTGGTGTTTGTTATGCGGTGTTTGTTATGTGATGTTTGTTATGTGGTGTTTGTTATGTGGTGCCTGTTATGTGGTGTTTATTATGTGGTGTTTGTTATGTGGTGTTTGTTAAGTGGTGTTTGTTATGTGGTGTTTGTTATGTGGTGTTTATGTGGTGTTTGTTATGTGGTGTTTGTTATGTAGTGTTTGTTATGTGGTGTTTTTATGTGGTGTTTGTTAAGTGGTGTTTGTTATATGATGTTTGTTATGTGGTGTTTATGTGGTGTTCGTGTGGTGTTTGTTATGTGGTGTTTGTTATGTGGTTTTTATTAAGTGGTGTTTGTTATGTGGTGTTTGTTATATGGTGTTTGTTATGTGGTGTTTATCTGGTGTTTGTTATGTGGTGTTTGTTATGTGGTGTTTATGTATTGCTTATGTGGTGTTTGTTATGTTGTGTTTGTTATGTGGTGTTTATGTGGTGTTTTTATGTGGTGTTTGATGTGGTGTTTATGTTGTGTTTATTATGTGGTGTTTGTTATGTGATGTTTGTTATGTGGAGTTTGTTATGTGATGTTTATTATGTGGTGTTTGTTATGTGGTGTTTGTTAAGTGGTGTTTGTTATATGGTGTTTGTTTTGTGGTGTTTGTTATGTGGCGTTTGTTATGTGGTGTTCGTGTGGTGTTTGTTATGTGGTGTTTGTGTGGTGTTTGTTATGTGGTGTTTGTTATGTGGTTTTTGTTAAGTGGTGTTTGTTATGTGGTGTTTAAGTGGTGTTTGTTATGTGGTGTTTTTGTAGTGCTTATGTGGTGTTTGTTATGTGGTGTTTATGTGGTGTTTGTTATGTGGTGTTTGTTATGTGGTGCTTGTTCTTCGGTATTTGTTATGTGGTGTTTGTTATGTGGTATTTGTTATGTGATGTTTGTTATGTGGTGCTTGTTCTTTGGTGTTTGTTATGTGGTGTTTGTTATGTTTTGTTTTTTATGTGGTGTTTGTTATGTGGTGCCTGTTATGTGGTGTTAAGTGGTGCCTGTTATCTGGTGTTTAAGTGGTGTTTGTTATGTGGTGTTTGTTGTGAGGAGTTTATGTGGTGTTTGTTATATGGTGTTTGTTATGTGGTGTTTGTTTTGTGGTGTTTATTATGTGGTGTTTATTATGTGGTGTTTGTTATGTGGTGCTTCTTATGTGGTGCTTGTTATGTGGTGTTTGTTATGTGGTATTTGTTATGTGGTTTTTGTTATGTGGTGTTTGTTATGTAGTGTTTGTTATGTGGTGTTTGTTATGTAGTGTTTGTTATGTAGTGTTTCTTATGTGGTGTTTGTTATGTGGTGTTTGTTAAGTGATGTTTGTTATATGGTGTTTGTTATATGGTGTTTGTTATGTGGTGTTTGTTATGTGGTGTTTGTTATGTGGAGCTTGTTATGTGGTGTTTGTTATGTGGTGTTTGTTATGTGGTTTTTGTTATGTGTTGTTTGTTATGTAGTGTTTGTTATGTGGTGTTTGTTATGTAGTGTTTGTTATACAGTGTTTGTTATGTGGTGTTTGTTATGTGGTGTTTGTTAAGTGGTGTTTGTTATGTGGTGTTTGTTATGTGGTGTTTGTTATGTGGTTTTTGTTAAGTGGTGTTTGTTATGTGGTGTTTGTTATGTGGTGTTTATGTGGTGTTTGTTATGTGGTGTTTATGTAGTGCTTATGTGGTGTGTGTTATGTGGTGTTTCTTATGTGGTATTTGTTATGTGATGTTTGTTATGTGGTGTTTATGTGGTGTTTATTATGTGGTGTTTGTTATGTGGTGTTTGTTATGTGGAGTTTGTTATGTGGTGTTTATTATGTGTGTTTGTTATGTGGTGTTTGTTATGTGGTGTTTGTTATGTGGTATTTGTTAAGTGGTGTTTATTATGCGGTATTTGTTATGTGGTGTTTGCTATGTGGTGTTTATGTGGTATTTGTTATGGGATGTTTAGTATGCGGTGTTTGTTATGTGTTGTTTGTTATGTGGTGTTTGTTATGTGGTGCCTGTTATGTGGTGTTAAGTGGTGCCTGTTATGTGGAGTTTGCTAAGTGGTGTTTGTTATGTGGTGTTTGTTATGAGGAGTTTATTATATTGTGTTTGTTATGTGGTGTTTGTTATGTGGTGTTTGTTATGTGGTATTTGTTATGTGATGGTTGCTATGTGGTGTTTGTTATGTGGTGTTTGTTATGTAGTGTTTGTTATGTGGTGTTTGTTATGTGGTGTTTGTTATGTGGTGTTTATTATGTGGTGTTTTATGTGGTGTTTATGTGGTGTTTGTTATGTGGTGTTTGTTATGTTATGTTTGTTATGTGGTGTTTGTTATTTGGTGTTTTTATATGGTGTTTGTTATGTGGCGTTTATGTAATGTTTGTTATGTGGTGTTTGCTATATGGTGTTTGCTATGTGGTGTTTGTTATGTGGTGTTTATGTGGTGTTTTTATATGGTGTTTGTTATGTGGTGTTTGTTATGTGGTGTTTGTAATGTGGTGTTAGTTATGTGGTGTTTGTAATGTGGTGTTTGTTATGTGGTGTTTGTTATGTGGTGTTTGTAATGTGGTGTTTGTTATGTGGTGTTTGTAATGTGGTGTTTGTAATGTGGTGTTTGTAATGTGGTGTTTGTAATGTGGTGTTTGTAATGTGGTGTGTCTTGATGAGTATAAAATTCAGCCACATTTTCCATCGTCATTCTCATGTGTTACTGACGCAGCACTTGTTGTTTCTGACGCAGCACTTGTTGTTTCTGACGCAGCACTTGTTGTTTCTGACGCAGCACTTGTTGTTACTGACGCAGCACTTGTTGTTTCTGACGCAGCACTTGTTGTTACTGACGCAGCACTTGTTGTTTCTGAGGTAGCACTTGCTCTTACTGAGGTAGGACTTGTTACTGACGCAGCACTTGTTGTTAATGACGCAGCACTTGCTGTTACTGACGCAACACTTGTTGTTACTGACGCAACACTTGTTGTTACTGACGCAGCACTTGTTGTTACTGACGCAGCACTTGTTGTTTCTGAGGTAGCACCTGCTCTTACTGAGGTAGCACTTGCTGTTACTGGGGTAGCACTTGTTGTTACTGACGCAGCACTTGTTGTTACTGACGCAGCACTTGTTGTTACTGACGCAGCACTTGTTGTTACTGACGCAGCACTTTCTGTTACTGACGCAGCACTTGTTGTTACTGACGCAGCACTTGTTGTTACTGACGCAGCACTTGTTGTTACTGACGCAGCACTTGCTATTACTGACGCAGCACTTGTTGTTACTGACGCAGCACTTGTTGTTACTGACGCAGCACTTGTTGTTACTGAGGTAGCACTTGTTGTTTCTGAGGTAGCACCTGCTATTACTGAGGTAGCACTTGCTGTTACTGAGGTAGCACTTGCTGTTACTGAGGTAGCATTTGTTGTTACTGACGCAGCACTTGTTGTTACTGATGCAGCACTTGCTGTTACTGAGGTAGCACTTGCTATTACTGACGGAGCACTTGTTGTTACTGACGCATCACTTGTTGTTACTGATGCAGCACTTGTTGTTACTGACGCAGCACTTGTTGTTACTGACGCAGCACTTGTTGTTACTGACGCAGCACTTGTTGTTACTGATGCAGCACTTGTTGTTACTGAGGTAGCACTTGTTACTGAGGTAGCACCTGCTCTTACTGAGGTAGCACCTGCTGTTACTGAGGTAGCACTTGCTGTTACTGAGGTAGCACTTGTTGTTACTGACGCAGCACTTGTTGTTACTGACGCAGCACTTGTTGTTACTGATGCAGCACTTGTTGTTACTGAGGTAGCACTTGTTACTGAGGTAGCACCTGCTCTTACTGAGGTAGCGCCTGCTGTTACTGAGGTAGCACTTGCTGTTACTGAGGTAGCACTTGTTGTTACTGAGGTAGCACTTGCTGTTAATGAGGTAGCACTTGCTGTTACTGAGGTAGCACCTGCTGTTACTGAGGCAGCACTTGTTGTTACTGAGGTAGCACTTGCTGTTAATGAAGTAGCACTTGCTGTTACTGATGCAGCACTTGTTGTTACTGAGGTAGCACTTGTTACTGAGGTAGCACCTGCTCTTACTGAGGTAGCGCCTGCTGTTACTGAGGTAGCACTTGCTGTTACTGAGGTAGCACCTGCTGTTACTGAGGCAGCACTTGTTGTTACTGAGGTAGCACTTGCTGTTAATGAGGTAGCACTTGCTGTTACTGAGGTAGCACTTGCTGTTACTGAGGTAGCACTTGCTGTTACTGAGGCAGCGCCTGCTGTTTCTGAGGTAGCACTTGCTGTTACTGAGGTAGCACCTTCTGTTACTGAGGTAGCACTTGCTGTTACTGAGGTAGCACCTGCTGTTACTGAGGTAGCACTTGTTGTTACTGAGGCAGCACTTGCTGTTACTGAGGTAGCACCTGCTGTTACTGAGGTAGCACTTGCTGTTACTGAGGTAGCACTTGCTGTTACTGAGGCAGCGCCTGCTGTTACTGACGCAGCACTTGCTGTTACTGAGGTAGCACCTTCTGTTACTGAGGTAGCACCTCCTGTTACTGAGGTAGCACTTGCTGTTACTGAGGTAGCACTTGCTGTTACTGAGGTAGCACCTGCTGTTACTGAGGTAGCACTTGCTGTTACTGAGGTAGCACTTGCTGTTACTGAGGTAGCACTTGCTGTTACTGAGGTAGCACCTTCTGTTACTGAGGTAGCACTTGCTGTTACTGAGGTAGCACTTGCTGTTACTGAGGTAGCACCTTCTGTTACTGAGGTAGCACCTGCTGTTACTGAGGTAGCACCTTCTGTTACTGAGGTAGCACCTTCTGTTACTGAGGTAGCACCTGCTGTTACTGAGGTAGCACTTGCTGTTACTGAGGTAGCACTTGCTGTTACTGAGGTAGCACTTGTTGTTACTGACGCAGCACTTGCTGTTACTCCAGCCACGACCTAACATCTCGGGGCGCCATGCGTTCACTATCCTTTCGAACACCAATAATGGTATAAATACCAGACGTATTTAGCAAATCTCATACGTTGTTGGTCAGCAACACTAACAGGTGTTAGTTGTTGCTGCCAAAGTCAGGTCCAACAGCGCCCGGAAGCGAGCCATTATGCTGTTATGCAACGATTGAGATTTAGAGGTTAATCTGGTCAGACTCGTCTCGGGGCTAGGAAAACAACCGGGACCAACCAGCGTCATTAAGAATGTATGGTTTCCAACGTCTGAAGCGTCGGGCCAGTAGCCCTGCTGCAGTGTTGCTTCCTTCTTGAGTGGGTGTAACTTGGACATGACTAACATGGACCAGTAGACCTGCTGCAGCACTCGTTCTTATGTTCTCATTTCTCCCCTATTTTCCGAAATCTCGTTGGTGCCTAAAAACTAGACGTAAACATGGATTAAATACAGTTTAAATAATCATACCTAACCTAGATTAACCTAGATTAATCTAGATTAACCTAGGTTAATTAATATTTAGTTTTGGCAGCGGCTTTAATCGTGCGGAAACCGACGTAGTGTAACAAACTGGAAATCCAATTTATCTAGAGGACGTGTGCTTCTGACGCAATGGTTGACTCAAGTGATACACGCTGGCTTGTGTTGCGTCATCCTCTGGCTTGCATTGCGTCACCATCGTTAGGGCTGCGTCATCTCGCCTCTGCCGCTGTCCTCGGGTAGCGCTGTTATAATATGTTAGGACCAAGAGCTAGAGTGTAGTTTCCCCACTGCATGCTACCAATACAGTATCGTGGGTCACCTGGTGTAGTGAGAGTATATATCGTGGGTCACCTGGTGTAGTGAGAGTATATATCGTGGGTCACCTGGTGTAGTGAGAGTATATATCGTGGGTCACCTGGTGTAGTGAGAGTATATATCGTGGGTCACCTGGTGTAGTGAGAGTATATATCGTGGGTCACCTGGTGTAGTGAGAGTATATATCGTGGATCACCTGGTGTAGTGAGAGTATATATCGTGGGTCACCTGGTGTAGTGAGAGTATATATCGTGGATCACCTGGTGTAGTGAGAGTATATATCGTGGGTCACCTGGTGTAGTGAGAGTATATATCGTGGTTCACCTGGTGTAGTGAGAGTATATATCGTGGGTCACCTATTTTTACCTGTGCAGACAACCCCACCTTGTGTGGCAGGTGGTGATGACTGGTGATGACAACCTCAGGCAGGTGGTGATGACTGGTGATGACAACCTCAGGCAGGTGGTGATGACTGGTGATGACAACCTCAGGCAAGTGGTGATGACTGGTGATGACAACCTCAGGCAGGTGGTGATGGCTGGTGATGACAACCTCAGGCAGGTGGTGATGACTGGTGATGACAACCTCAGACAGATGGTGATGACTGGTGATGAGAACCTCAGGCAGGTGAAAATGACTGGTGATGACAACCTCAGGCACGTGTGATGACTGGTGATGACAACCTCAGGCAGGTAGTGATGACTGTACTGGTAATGACAACCTCAGGAAGGCGGTGATGAACGGTGATGACAACCTCAGGCAGGTGATGACAACCTCAAGCAGGCGGTGATGACTGGTGATGACAACCTCAGGCAGGTGATGATGATTGGTGACGACAACCTAAGGCAGGTGGTGATGACTGGTGATGACAACCTCAGGCAGGTGGTGATGACTGGTGATGATAACCTCAGGAAGGTGGTGATGATAACCTCAGGCAGGTGGTGATGACCAGTGATGACAACCTCAGGCAGGTGGTGATGACTGGTGATGACAACCTCAGGCAGGTGCTGATGGCTGGACTGGTAATGACAACCTCAGGCAGGTGATAACAACCTCAGGCAGGTGGTGATGACTGGTCATGACAGCCTCAGGCAGGTGATGACGATTAGTGATGACAACCTCAGGCAGGTGATAACAACCTCAGGCAGGTGGTGATGACTGGTGATGACAACCTCAGGCAGGTGATAACAACCTCAGGCAGGTGGTGATGACTGGTGATGACAACCTCAGGCAGGTGGTGATGACTGGTGATGACAACCTCAGGCAGGTGGTAATGACTGGTGATGACAACCTCAGGCAGGTGGTGATGACTAGTGATGACAACCTCAGGCAGGGGCTGATGACTGGTGATGACAACCTCAGGCAGGTGGTGATGACAACCTCAGGCAGGTGGTGATGACTGGTAATGACAACCTCAGGCAGGCGGTGATGACTAGTGATGACAACCTCAGGCAGGTGATGATGATTGGTGATGACAACCTCAGGCAGGTGGTGATGATAACCTCAGGCAGGTGGTGATGACTGGTGATGACAACCTCAGGCAGGTGGTGATGACACCCTCAGGCAGGTGGTGATGAATGGTGATGACAACCTCAGGCAGGTGGTGATGACTGGTGATGACAACCTCAGGCGGGTGGTGATGACTGGTGATGACAACCTCAGGCAGGTGATGATGATTGATGATGACAACCTCAGGCAGGTGATGATGATTGGTGATGACAACCTCAGGCAGGTGGTGATGATAACCTCAGGCAGGTGGTGATGACTGGTGATGACAACCTCAGGCAGGTGGTGATGACACCCTCAGGCAGGTGGTGATGACTGGTGATGACAACCTCAGGCAGGTGGTGATGGCTGGTGATGACAACCTCAGGCAGGTAGTGATGACTGGTGATGGCAACCTCAGGCAGGTAGTGATGACTGGTGATGACAACCTCAGGCAGGTAGTGATGACTGGTGATGACAACCTCAGGCAGGTAGTGATGACTGGTGATGACAACCTCAGGCAGATAGTGATTACTGGTGACGACAACCTCAGGCAGGTGGTGATGACTGGTGATGACAACCTCAGGCAGGTGGTGATGACTGGTGATGGCAACCTCAGGCAGGTGGTGATGACTGGTGATGACAACCTCAGGCAGATAGTGATGACTGGTGACGACAACCACAGGCAGGTGGTGATGACTGGTGATGGCAACCTCAGGCAGGTGGTGATGACTGGTGATGACAACCTCAGGCAGGTAGTGATGACTGGTGATGACAACCTCAGGCAGGTAGTGATGACTGGTGATGACAACCTCAGGCAGGTAGTGATGACTGGTGATGACAGCCTCAGGCAGGTAGTGATGACTGGTGATGACAACCTCAGGCAGGTGGTGATGACTGGTGATGACAACCTCAGGCAGGTAGTGATGACTGGTGATGACAACCTCAGGCAGGTAGTGATGACTGGTGATGACAACCTCAGGCAGGTAGTGATGACTGGTGATGACAACCTCAGGCAGGTAGTGATGACTGGTGATGACAACCTCAGGCAGGTGGTGATGACTGGCGATGACAGCCTCAGGCAGGTGGTGATGACTGGCGATGACAGCCTCAGGCAGGTGGTGATGACTGGCGATGACAGCCTCAGGCAGGTGGTGATGACTGGCGATGACAGCCTCAGGCAGGTGGTGATGGCTGGTGATGACAACCTCAGGCAGGTGGTGATGACTGGCGATGACAACCTCAGGCAGGTGGTGATGACAACCTCAGGCAGGTGGTGATGACTGGTGATGACAACCTCAGGCAGGTGGTGATGACTGGCGATGACAACCTCAGGCAGGTTGTGATGAGTGGTGATGACAACCTCAGGCAGGTGGTGATGACAACCTCAGGCAGGTGGTGATGACTGGTGATGACAACCTCAGGCAGTTGGTGATGACAACCTCAGGCAGGTGGTGATGACTGATGATGACAACCTCAGGCAGGTGGTGATGACAACCTCAAGCAGGTGGTGATGACTGACGATGACAACCTCAGGCAGGTGGTGATGACTGGTGATGACAACCTCAGGCAGGTGATGATGACTGGTGATGACAACCTCAGGCATGTGGTGATGACTGGTGATGACAACCTCAGGCAGGTGGTGAAGACTGGTGATGACAACCTCAGGCAGGTGGTGATGACTGGTGATGACAACCTCAGGCAGGTGGTGATGACTGGTGATGACAACCTCAGGCAGGTGGTGATGACTGGTGATGACAACCTCAGGCAGGTGGTGATGACTGGTGATGACAACCTCAGGCAGGTGGTGATGACTGGTGATGACAACCTCAGGCAGGTGGTGATGACTGGTGATGACAACCTCAGGCAGGTGGTGATGACTGGTGATGACAACCTCAGGCAGGTGGTGATGACAACCTCAGGCAGGTGGTGATGACTGGCGATGACAACCTCAGGCAGGTAGTAATGACTGATGATGACAACCTCAGACAGGTGGTGATGACTGGTGATGACAACCTCAGGCAGGTAGTGATGACTGGTGATGACAACCTCAGGCAGGTGGTGATGACTGGCGATGACAACCTCAGGAAGGTGGTGATGACAACCTCAGGCAGGTGGTGATGACAGCCTCAGGCAGGTGGTGATGACTGGTGATGACAACCTCAGGCAGGTGGTGATGACAACCTCAGGCAGGTGGTGATGACTGATGATGACAACCTCAGGCAGGTGGTGATGACAACCTCAGGCAGGTGGTGATGACAACCTCAGGCAGGTGGTGATGACAGCCTCAGGCAGGTGGTGATGACTGGTGATGACAACCTCAGGCAGGTGGTGATGACAACCTCAGGCAGGTGGTGATGACAACCTCAGGCAGGTGGTGATGACAACCTCAGGCAGGTGGTGATGACAACCTCAGGCAGGTGGTGATGACAACCTCAGGCAGGTGGTGATGACAACCTCAGACAGGTGGTGATGACTGGTGATGACAACCTCAGGCAGGTGGTGATGACAGCCTCAGGCAGGTGGTGATGACTGGTGATGACAACCTCAGGCAGGTGGTGATGACAACCTCAGGCAGGTGGTGATGACTGATGATGACAACCTCAGGCAGGTGGTGATGACAACCTCAAGCAGGTGGTGATGACTGACGATGACAACCTCAGGCAGGTGGTGATGACTGGTGATGACAACCTCAGGCAGGTGATGATGACTGGTGATGACAACCTCAGGCAGGTGGTGATGACTGGTGATGACAACCTCAGGCAGGTGGTGAAGACTGGTGATGACAACCTCAGGCAGGTGGTGATGACTGGTGATGACAACCTCAGGCAGGTGGTGATGACTGGTGATGACAACCTCAGGCAGGTGGTGATGACTGGTGATGACAACCTCAGGCAGGTGATGATGACTGGTGATGACAACCTCAGGCAGGTGGTGATGACTGGTGATGACAACCTCAGGCAGGTGGTGATGACTGGTGATGACAACCTCAGGCAGGTGGTGATGACTGGTGATGACAACCTCAGGCAGGTGGTGATGACAACCTCAGGCAGGTGGTGATGACTGGCGATGACAACCTCAGGCAGGTAGTAATGACTGATGATGACAACCTCAGACAGGTGGTGATGACTGGTGATGACAACCTCAGGCAGGTAGTGATGACTGGTGATGACAACCTCAGGCAGGTGGTGATGACTGGCGATGACAACCTCAGGAAGGTGGTGATGACAACCTCAGGCAGGTGGTGATGACAGCCTCAGGCAGGTGGTGATGACTGGTGATGACAACCTCAGGCAGGTGGTGATGACAACCTCAGGCAGGTGGTGATGACTGATGATGACAACCTCAGGCAGGTGGTGATGACAACCTCAGGCAGGTGGTGATGACAACCTCAGGCAGGTGGTGATGACAGCCTCAGGCAGGTGGTGATGACTGGTGATGACAACCTCAGGCAGGTGGTGATGACAACCTCAGGCAGGTGGTGATGACAACCTCAGGCAGGTGGTGATGACAACCTCAGGCAGGTGGTGATGACAACCTCAGGCAGGTGGTGATGACAACCTCAGGCAGGTGGTGATGACAACCTCAGACAGGTGGTGATGACTGGTGATGACAACCTCAGGCAGGTGGTGATGACAGCCTCAGGCAGGTGGTGATGACTGGTGATGACAACCTCAGGCAGGTGGTGATGACAACCTCAGGCAGGTGGTGATGACAACCTCAGGCAGGTGGTGATGACAACCTCAGGCAGGTGGTGATGACAACCTCAGGCAGGTGGTGATGACAACCTCAGGCAGGTGGTGATGACAACCTCAGGCAGGTGGTGATGACAACCTCAGGCAGGTGGTGATGACAACCTCAGGCAGGTGGTGATGACAACCTCAGGCAGGTTGTGATGACAACCTCAGGCAGGTGGTGATGACAACCTCAGGCAGGTGGTGATGACAACCTCAGACAGGTGGTGATGACTGGTGATGACAACCTCAGGCAGGTGGTGATGACAGCCTCAGGCAGGTGGTGATGACTGGTGATGACAACCTCAGGCAGGTGGTGATGACAACCTCAGGCAGGTGG
>NC_091317.1:17772098-17989598 GCF_038502225.1 Cherax quadricarinatus
AATCCGAAATGAAATACCTGTGTTGAATCTTGTTTTGTTTTTAACAACCTCGGTGGCCAGTTAAAGAACAATTAATTCACTCTGAGATGATGGTACTCGGTCCTGAATCCTTACAGACTTTTTAAGATGTTTAGCGACATTTTGGCTCGTAAAGACAGTAAGCTGCGACCCAGCAACACCGTTCTCAGGATCATTTAAGTCTTCGAACATGTGAGCGACGGATTCGAATAAAACGTAATTTTCTTTACATTTACTACTATCACTGATTAAGACATCAGTGTTCGTCTCTTCATGAATGATCCTTTTCTTTTCCTCATTTAACTGATCTGCAATATATCCATCTCCTGACAATGTCAGTAAAGACCTTTCTAGGTATGTCTCCTGCGGGCTTAGAACACTTAAATTCTCACACGGCTTTGTAGATTTGTACAATCTAATACCACTGATAGTTTGGTTTACGTCTTCCGATCAACACAGTAGATGTCGAGCACTGTAATCTCCCACCGCGAATTTGTGGACGCTAGAGAATTTGTGGACACTAGTGACTCAAGGATGAGCCTTAGTATGTAGCTCAAATATGTCATTATCAACTCTTACCAGATGAATGCCTCTTCTTGTCTACAGGAAAGCTCTTCTTGATACGTGATATAAAGCTTCTCCTGTTATCAGTATCCGGGAGCAGTACTGGACGTATCTGTTAAGTCTTGTATATAAAGGAAACCGATAAGTAAGAACGTAAGGAACGTCTCAGTATAACTTATCAGCCAGTTGCTAAGACTACTTATACACGATGCACACCAGACAAATAATGTGGTGGTGAGTCACAGGGCAGGTGATGGTGAATCACAGAGCAGGTGATGATGAATCACAGGGCAGGTCATGTGACAGTGAATCACAGGGCTGGTGTTGGTGAGTCACAATAAAGCATGACATTTACCTACCATCACTGCTCAGTAGAGGGGCTGCGAGCCGGAGACCTTGACTGGTGGTTAACACAAACACTGTTCACCACAACAACTTTCAAAATGCATTTATTTTTTTCTGCATTCTTCTTCTCAAGGGAGATGCTTTAATGCAGGCTATGGGCTTCTGATCCAAAAAAATTACAATTACCTTGCAGTTCCTCGAACCAAACTTAACTACTTCCCATTCCTCAAGGCTCTGCATGATCTCGATGTGTTGTGTTACCAGTTCTTATAGTATCTATGAGGAAGTACTGAATTCATAGGAATCATAAAGCGCCTGGGGACAGAGGCAGTCATTCTGGATCTGAGGATCGGGACGGTAGTTCCAGCTTCCTGAATTAAGTGCCGGTAACAAGCATCAAGGCACATACCATTAAGGAAAAAGAGATTCAGATATTTCTTCTCTTCGTTCCTTGAAGTACAGTTCGATGGTATTTTAGACAGCCCTAGTTGTATATATGCTTGAGTTGACACTTGCAGTCCAAGTTCTCGAGATTACAAGAGCTTCATGGAGTTTATCATAGTCTTAGCATCTCTTGTTTTGACGATTCCTGTTATCCGGAGTATGAGTTTCCTTGCAGATGTGAGAGTGCCATTGTTGTGCTTGTTGAACGTGAGGTTTTCTCACAAGAGGTGACTTAACTAGGTGGTAGAGCTACCGGCTGCAACCCGAAATTTTCTGGATTCAGCCTTTGAGCGAGCCGAGATACATGAGCAAGTATTTAACACCTGCTGCCCCTGTTCACTTTACAGTAAATACGCACCTAAGAGTTAGTTCAATGTTGAAGGGCAAAAGTGGAGGACCCCAACGACAATCTTTCCTCCAATCAGAGCACTTAATGTCCTCTTAAGTAAGGAAGTGACAAAGAACATTATCCAAACACGCACAAAGGGGAAGTACCAGCGTAAAGTGGTACCAACATTTGTACCGCGTGGGTTTTAAACGTTGCAGCTAGTAGGAAGTTAGAAGGCAATATGTGGTGTGATTTTGTAGAGGATTCGTTCTTAGAAATTACGAGATGTGAGGTTACCAAAAGATGGGTTGATCAGGTGGTTTGGACATTTGGAGAGGGAGGGGGAAAGGAGTTAAAATATATGACTTAGAGGGCATATATATCTGGTATTGAGGGAGGGTGGGATAGGGGTCTTTCCAGGAAAGGTTGAAGGGAAGGGGTAGGGAAAGGTCTGAGTGCTAAAGAATTGGACATCCAGCACATTTCTGTATTTTTTTTTTTTTTATATAATTCGAAGTGCTGTTGGAGTGTGAGCATTGTAACATTTATGAAGGGATTAAAGTACAGCGGTTATCCGGACTTGAGTCCTGGAGGTGGAAGCACAGTGTCTGCACCCTGAAGTAGGGGTGGGAATGATGTAGCTCAGAGGGTCATCTGACATGTGATGTCGGCACCTTTCTGGCAAGACAGTGATTAAATGAATGACTGTGAAAGTTTTTCTTTTTTGGGAGGTCACGCCGATGTGTTAAAATTAAATTCCCCGAATTACAGTATTTTTGTTTTTTTTACCCGATCTAACATTCTGTCAAAATGAAAATGTTATTCTAAGTTTGATTAGGTTAGATTAGTGTATATCCTCGTATATTCATGTAAAATTAACCGACAATGAAGGAATAAGATAAAAGGACATTTTTATGGTGATTCACCATTCACTAGATTTTCAGTTGTCACCAAGAAATTATAATATAGACCCATTGTTCACTTTGGATATAATTGTTTCAGCTGACTTGGAAGAAGTTGGTCGCTTTTCCAAACACACGTATATCTTTTTGAAATTCTTTGAAGACAACTTTGGTAGTTTTGTTCCTAAGATGAACCCAAAAATCTGGAAAGATGATTATGGTGAGGCAGGACGAGACCTCTGTTAGTACCTCTGTTAGTACCTCTGTTAGTACCTCTGTTAGTACCTCAGAGTGCTGGCATCACCACTCACATTATTTAAGTTCAAAGTTGACGACGGAGGTAAAATACATTGGTGCCTTTTTTTGGAGTTATTCTTTGCTAATAATCCAAATTAAGATTTTTATTTCTTCATTGCTAGTCTCTTACATTCCTCTTCTGCTTTATCAAGGGGTTTAAATGTTTTTTATTTGCTCTCTCAGGTTGTTTTCCTTTGCAGAGTAGTCAAAATTTTTCCTCGATGAAAATTTTATTGCTTGTAGTGACCCGCTGTAAAATTTGGAATACATTAGCTGCAGGTTTTGTGGCTCCCCGATGGATGCCAATCTAATATAAATTCTAATACCTCCTTCGATGGTAGCTACAGTGCTTTAATTTATATATTAGTATATGTCATATGTGAGACTAAGAACGAAATGAGGCGAGTACTGGGCCTTGAGAACTAACTTTCAACTGTGGTAGTTTTTATGTCACATCCTTGACTTACTTTCTGTGACCGATTTGTTAGGAGGTTGATTATCAATCTTCCCATTTTTTCTGTTATTGTTTTTGCAGGCATTTTGTGCACTGATACACCATGGCCACAACTGCAAAATTTGTGTATACAACGCCATCATTTTCCTATTTCCAGTGTGCCCAAGAATATAGAGTAGAGGTCCAGCAACTGCTCTAAACCCTTGTTGTCTTCTGTACAAATATTATGGTCCCATATGTTTAGATGTCTAATTTCTCAATACTCGAAGATGTTGGTTAGTTTGTGATGTCACTCCTGTCAGTGTATAAGTTTTTTTGCGATTGCTTGACTGCCACCTTTATGGAGTGGGCGAAATTGTTAGAAATTTTTCAAGCCGAATTGATGATGTTTGTCCAGACACTGTCTCCGTTGGGTATTTAAGGCAGGCTATATTGTTTTTATAGTCATGTTTATGTATATAGTTATATGAATCTGGGCTTGGAGCAGCGAGCAAGGACAGTTTTATCCGTGGATTAATCCAGTCATGTGGGAATAGAGCTATGTCAGAAATGCTTGCAGAGAGTAGTGATGATGATGATGATGACGATGATGATGATGATGATGATGATGATGATGATGATGATGATGATGATGATGATGATGAACAACATTTACAAGAGAGAGACAGAGAGAGAGAGAGAGAGAGAGAGAGAGAGAGAGAGAGAGAGAGAGAGAGAGAAAGAGAGAGAGAGAGAGAGAAGGAGGACAGAGACAGTGTGGAGGAGGAAGAGGAACTTGTCTGGTCAGCCTCGGTGGATTTTCCAGCACCAACGTGAAATTCATGACCGAGATTGACAAGAGTGGTCGACCAGCTGGGTGGGTGGGTGGGTGAATGGGCGGGTTTCTGGGTGGGTGTATGAGTGGGTCAGGGTGGATGGGTGTGGGCGTGTGGGTGTGGGCGTGTGGGCAGACGTGTGGCTTGCGGGTATGAGAGCGTGGGCTTGCGGGCGTGAGCAGATAGAGCTGACCATCATAGACAGCACTTCCGGAAGACAGAGGTGAGCCACCTTCACACCTGCACTCTGGGGCAGGAGGAGAGAGGGAGGCAAGGAGGGAGAGAGGAAGAGAGGGAGAGAGAGAAAAAAGGAGGGTAAGGGGACATGGAGAAAGAGAAAATGGTAGGAAAGAAAATATGTTAACAGAGTCACTAATGTGTGTTGGACATGTTTTCTTCACCTTGGCACTGCTGCTGGCACCACTGGTGACACTTCCTGCCCGCCCTGACACGCGCTCACAAACATCACACTGCAGTGCCCACAAGGATCACTTCTTTCCCCCATCAAGTTTCTATTCCAAGGGAATGGAAGAAAATAAGAACACTACCAATTATGAAAAAGAAAATCTTATGAAAAGAAATATAAAAATTTATGTAAATCTTCAAAATAATCCTAGAATAAACTGAATGAACTGAGTGTTAGATGGATGATGGAATTCAACAATAGAAAATGGAAAGAAAACGAAAATAGGCGACTTGAAGAAAATAGATTTATAAAATACTGAATGCTTAGGACACACAGACATTTATCATTCTTTAAAAGCATAAATTCAACAGTGAGGAACTCACATACAACATTATCAAACATTATAGTAGTCTTACGACTCATCCATGGATTAATACTAACAAAAGCTGCGAACAACATACGTTAGAACAAAATCGAAATATTCCTTTAGATTTTCTAGCAATCAGAACCCTTTCTCTACACATAAGCTGCTATGTACGATAACCTATGTAACTGTATTTGTGTATACCTGAATAAACTTTCTTACTTAAAACTTACTTATTCCGTCTAAGAGACATGAAGCAACGATGCTAGTTCAACATGTTAGACGAATACATAACATTGCTGTGTATTTCATTTGATCACTTCAGTTGAATTTACACAAATCGTGCTTGTTTTTTGGATCATATCTGTCTATGGAAGGCTCTGTCAGTGTGTTGATACACGTTCTGACATCTTGGAAAATGTTTATATACTTTTCCTGAGCACAGAATGCGAGTACCCATGTTAATGGAGATCTTAGAGTATACATTTACTTGGGAGCGGAGTTCTGTCTCTCCCATATCAACGGCTCAATGTATTTAGTTGAAGTTAACGTATAATTCGTCTGTAAGCAGACCAGATGAAATATTGTTAGTATTAGGATTAGAATAGGACGACATCTTGATGTCTGGAAGCCTGTGTGAGCGTATGGAAGTGTGCAGGCACAGAGAAACATGTGCAGCAGCTCCCCATCTGGTGGTTCACTTGTCTATTGCAGACTAGCTCTAGCGACATCTTGGGGAAAAAAAGCTCATGAACTTCAAGACACCGTTATCAGGGTTATCAGGAATCTAGAAACCAACTGCATCTATTCATTAAGGAAATATATTGTGACAAAAAGTGTTTTCTTCGTAGCAAAATTTTATTATTACTCGTTCATGACAGAGGATTTACTGGGCAGGAGATGCAAAGTTATAGAAGGACTTCTCATCTGACAGTGTCAAGTTTACACCATATGATTTATCATCTATCCCCGTGACAATCAACTCTGTGCGTTTAAATTTGTAGATATCCATCTCATTATTTTTGTAATGTGATACTTTCTAAATTTATATTCTTATGAACATGTTGCGTAATGCAATAAATAGGATTTTCACTCAAGGAGAAACAAATTCAGTTTTATTGGCTATAATCAATATTTCTGGGAGACTGCATCGTCATCATCTGAAAACTCAGTCATTTCAATTTTAGAAAAAACTTGCTTCTCACACTGATGTCATGACATTGATTATGATACACTAAGCCAGCACTGAAGACCTGTTATTGATATGCGTTTTAAACGTTGTTTTACGTCGCTCTGTAACTTAGAGAACAAATTGTTTCGTAACGCCATCCACTGCTTTTCACGCCACCGAATTTACAGGCAAACACTTGTTATCCCGCCTCACCTCATTTCAAAGCCAGACCCTCTCTGTGGTGCTGCAGTTGTCGACTAACACCCAGGTATCCATCTGTTGTTTGGTGAACAGGGGCAACAGGTGCAACGAGACTTGCTCATACAAGTACGTTTCGAATTGCCAAAGGCTGAATCCGAGCCTTTCGACTGAACCAAATTTCCTACTACCAAGCACAAGGACATGACAGAGAGAGAGAGAGAGAGAGAGAGAGAGAGAGAGAGAGAGAGAGAGAGAGAACAGTATCCAGGATAACAAATTTTTAGTTAAAGTTCTTAAACCTTGACCAGGAAACAAGTTTCGAATAACATAAACCAAGATTTTGATAACCTGTTATGGGACAGTCTCAACTATTTGCAAGAAGAACCTGTCTGTCGTAAAATGTCTGGCTGCAGGTTTTTAGCAATCGTATTATTTAGAGAAGATGGTACGCTGGATGTTCGTTACTGTTTGAGTGACGGGTGTGGTGGATGGTAGATATAATGTACAGGATTGATGGTTGTAGTTAGCGAGCGATGTGTGTGATAGGCAGGGTGGTGGCTGCTGTGATGAGGCTATATGCGTAGTGGCTGCGAATTATAAATGTTGTGTGTCTTGAGTATCATTGTAGTGGGTGTGGTGATGACTTTTGTGAGTGACGTGACATGTACATTAGGTGACATGAGGGATGTAGTGGGTGACATCTACAAATATCACATTAAATTTGCCACAAACAACACTTCCAGGTGTAACTGTGGCGATTGTTGGTGTTGTGATGACGTGTGTTGCTGGATCAGCGACCAGCCTGACTACTTTTTACTCTCCTCCTTCAATGCCTCCAACATCTGATCAGTTTTTTTTTCTGTCGTCAGTGTAAAGTGCGGATTTAGCCACTATATACTTATTTCTTTTATCAACTGAACTTAGATATTACGAAAGAAAGAAAAGTTGAAAATATTGATCAAAACATTATAGTCCCTGGACCCATTATGTGCCTCCGTATCCTTTCGATTACGGCTCTCAGGATAAGTATGGGGTGACTTCTGCCGACATAATGAGTATGGGGTGACTACCGCTTTCAGGATAGGTATGGGGTGACTACCGCTCTCAGGATAGGTATGGGGTGACTACTGCTATAAGGATGGGTATAAAATGACTATTGTCTGCAGGATAGCTACTGGGTGACTACCACTCACATGCTGGGTATGAGGTGACTATCACTTGCAGGATGTATACCGGGTACATAATAAAGCCATTGATCTTACAGACATTTCTGGGTATTCCTGAAGGGTAACCTTCAAGTACTCGAGATATTTTTTTTTTTTCATTTTTCTTCTTGCAACTTTTCCTGTTTCTTTCGTTCATAACTCAAGAAAGTCTTATCTGATCGGTTTCAATTTTCCAACGCCTGTGTACGGTAACTAGGACCAAATTTCCGGAACAATTATCACGCGCACGTGTCCTGTGACCAAAGTTATTAAACCTATCATTCCCAGCATCCTGGAATGGCTCTGATGCTACACCCACTGATGCTATACCCACTGATGCTACACCCACTGACACTACACCCACTGCTGCTATGCCCTCAGTGGTGTAGCATCAAACGTTCATAATAGAGGTATCTTCTTACTTGACGACGGTGAAGAACGAAACTCAGATGTGCAGGTGAAGACTTGACCATTTAAGTGTAAAATGGCGTTAAATTCTTATTCACGTTAAATCTCGTTAACTAAATTTAAGTTTACGTCTTCTGAACGACTTTAATGGGTGATACATCTTAGTGCCAGGATGGCACTCGTTAAGTTTTGTTTGTGTAAGAACAACTTTGTCAACATACAAAAATAGTTAAAAAAATTGTATAATTGAAGTCAGTGCCATAACTGGAGAATGAATAATCTTATCGGCTTGAAATTTTCACCACTGGTGTGGATTCCTGAATGCAAGTTCACGCTGTTGCTGCGTGATATAAATCACAATTTTCAAATTTTATTGAATAAACAGAGGCATTTATATTGAATAACTAAAGAATGCTTCTTCCGATGGACTCTAGAATATTGATGATGAGTCATCCTGTAAGAAGAATGATGCTTCATCAGTTTAGATGAGTTGGTGCAAATTTTAAATTTAACCGAAGTTGTTAAAAACTTGGAATTATTAAAATCAGTTTACTGGAGAATGTCTCTCCTGATCGGCTTCAAACTTTCATTGCCGGTGACCATTATTAAAAGAAAGCTTTGCGCTTATCTTAAGCTGTATGAATTTCAATTTTCCATTTTTATTAAATAAAAAGTTTTATAAGTAATAACTAGAGAATTCCTCATCCGATCGATTTGAAACCCTAAACTCTGATGTATCTTAATTGGAAATATTTTATGTATTAATTTTATTCATTGTAGATGCCAATTTGCCAATTTTTTATTTTATTATAATGGATTTAAAAAAAATTATTTTTTTATAGAATTGAAGAGAATTTAAAACAGAATATAAATGAGAAAAGAAAAAGAAAAAACTCGCTTCTTATTAGAAGTATCTCTGAGATAACAAGAGAATGACTCTTCAGCTCAGCTTCAAACTTGGTAGAGCTGTGAATGTCCTACTTTATTATTTTTATTGAAGCAATTGAGTTGGTGAATGTTTCTTCTGACTCTTCAGATCATCAGTGTTAATATTTAGTTGCATTATTAACTTATGCCGCACTCTGCACTATTCCTATCGCGTTCATTGAAGTTCAGGGGACTGGGGTTATACAACACAGGGATGACTTTCTCGGATCGTGCAGCGATCCATATACATCTAGTTATAAGTTGTAAATATATCAATGTTTATTCTCTGCAGGGTTAATACACCCTCTCCATACACCACCCCACTCACTACACCCTCTCCATACACCACCCCACTCACTACACCCTCTCCATACACCACCCCACTCACTACACCCTCTCCATACACCACCCCACTCACTACACCCTCTCCATACACCACCCCACTCACTACACCCTCTCCATACACCACCCCACTCACTACACCCTCTCCATACACCACCCCACTCACTACACCCTCTCCATACACCACCCCACTCACTACACCCTCTCCATACACCACCCACTCACTACACCCACTACACTCATCACTCCACTCACTACACCCACTACACTCATCACCCCACTCACTACACCCTCTCCATACACCACCCCACTCACTACACCCTCTCCATACACCACCCCACTCACTACACCCACTACACTCATCACTCCACTCACTACACCCACTACACTCTCCATACACTACACCCTCTCCATACACCACCCCACTCACTACACCCACTACACTCATCACTCCACTCACTACACCCACTACACTGATCACCCCACTTACTACACCCACTACACTCATCACCCCACTCACTACACCCACTACACTGATCACCCCACTCACTACACCCACTACACTCATCACCCCACTCACTACACCCACTACACTGATCACCCCACTCACTACACCCACTACACTCATCACCTCACTCACTACACCCACTACACTGATTACCCCACTTACTACACCCACTACACTCATCATCCCACTCATTATATCTATCACCCCACTCACTACACCCACTACACTGATCACCCCACTCACTACACCCACTACTCTCATCGCCCCACTCGTTATACCTATCACCCCACTCACTACACCCACTACACTGATCACCCCACTCACTACACCCACTACACTGATCATCCCATTCATTATACCTGTCACCTCACTCACGACACCCACTACACTCATCACCCCACTCACTACACCCACTACACTGATTACCCCACTCACTACACCCACTACACTCATCACCCCACTCACTACACCCACTACACTGATTACCCCACTCACTACACCCACTACACTCATCATCCCACTCATTATATCTATCACCCCACTCACTACACCCACTACACTGATCACCGCACTCACTACACTCACTACACCCACTACACTGATCACCCCACTCACTACACCCACTACACTGATCATCCCATTCATTATACCTGTCACCCCACTCACGACACCCACTACACTCATCACCCCACTCACTACACCCACTACACTCATCATCTCACTCATTATATCTATCACCCCACTCACTACACCCACTACACTGATCACCCCACCCACTACACTCATCACCCCACTCACTACGCCCACTACACTGATTACCCCACTCACTACACTGATTACCCCATTCACTACACCCACTACACTCATCATCTCATTCATTGCCCCACTCACTACACCCATCACTATATCCACTACATCATCACAATACTCGCTACACCATCACCCCAGGCTCACTCAGACGTGTGTGTGTGTGTGTGTGTGTGTGTGTGTGTGTGTGTGTGTGTGTGTGTGTGTGTGTGTGTGTGTGTGTGTGTGTGTGTGTGTACTCACCTATTTGTGGTTGCAGGGGTCGAGTCTTAGCTCCTGGCCCCGCCTCATCACCGGTTGCTACTGGGCCCTCTCTCTCCCCGCTCCATGAGCTTTATCAAACCTCGTCTTAAAACTGTGTATGGTTCCTGCCTCCACTACGTCATTTTCTAGGCTATTCCACTGCCTTACAACTCTATGACTGAAGAAATACTTCCTAATATCTCTCTGACTCATTTGTGTCTTCAACTTCCAATTGTGGCCTCTTGTTTCTGTGTCCCCTCCCTGGAACATCCTGTCTTTGTCCACCTTGTCTATTCCACGCAGTATTTTATATGTCGTTATCATGTCTCCCCTGACCCTCCTGTCCTCCAGTGTCGTCAGGCCGATTTCCCTTAATCTTTCTTCATAGGACATTCCCCTTAGCTCTGGAACTAACCTCGTCGCTGTGTGTGTGTGTGTGTGTGTGTGTGTGTGTGTGTGTGTGTGTGTGTGTGTGTGTGTGTGTGTGTGTGTGTGTGTGTGTACCTTATCCGTCTCAGGCTACTTCTTCACTACAATACTGTATATTACAACATACATAGCCTTCCCCATTTTGTCTGGGGTAATCTAAGTAATGAAGCAATAATAGGTGCGTAGATTACAACCTCCCGGGGAGGTACTATACGTTCACGTGTACATGTAAAACGGAAGCTTGTTAAAAGTTGTGCATTCTTTCACTTGTCTCTTGAACAAGAGGTCAGGTACACTGCACTTCCTCTTACTTTCAGTGTTCACTTATGTTTACATTCCCTTGCTCCTTCAAAGTTGTACTTGTAAACAAACCGGATAAACTCGTTAGAGCACGGCGTCCTTCCACTTCCCCGAGGGAAGACTGTTCTAAAAGGTGAGAGGTATAGCCATAAGTCCGCCTCTCTGGGCAACACTTCCTTCTACATCTGCAGCCTTCAACACTACGTTTGAAAGCTCTAACCTTCAAAAATCCACCCATTATCACTGAACACTTTACATTTCGCTGTGAGGAATTAATACTTGAGAAGAATCACGTATGTAAAGTTCTTAGCTTAATTTTATAAAGGAAATGGAGGCAGATTTCTTTTTCATGTTAACTGCGCTCATTACAGAGCTTCAGATTAGTAAGGTATCAGCTGTTCAGTGTTAATTTAATCCCTAACCGTTTAGCAATTAGGTGAGAGTAGAATAAATATTAATTCAGCTGGTTACTAGTAGCTTGCTAATAAGCGCAGCAGGTTACTAGTAGTCTGACAACCCAGCTGGTTACTAGCAGTCTGACAACGCAGCTGGTTACTAGTAGTCTGACAACGGAGCTGGTTACTAGTAGTCTGGATATTATTAGCTTGCTAATAAACGAAGCTGGATTAGTACTTTGACACTTGACACGGTTGGTGTAATACAACTTAACAACTGAAGACAGCTTCCCGAAAAGACGAGTGAGGGTCACAGCACTTTGGCTGGGATAATTCGCAACTAACCACGGATTCGTGGAGGAAAGTTCGTGTCTTTAGCAAAAGATGTTAAGAGGATATCTTATATAATATCTTAAATAATATGCTCAAGGCACATTCCACTACTGGAAAAGAAGAGAAGAGGTAAACTAGGAAGAGATGGACGTTTCGCCCTATCCTAGAGAGAGTCGTGATTTCATAATGATTCACGACGATACGAAACGTAGTTGTTTCAGTGTTTTTCTCCTATCTGTGGGTTGGCTGTGAAATGTCGTAACGCAACAGCTAATATAACACGATATAACAAAGAGAGCATGCTATATCAAATATAACATGACATAACGCATGTAATATGATGCAACAAGTAGCGGAGCGTCAGGAAGAGTTTGAGGGACATAGAATTCACTCTCAGAAGGTCAAGGCTAAACAACTTAGTGGTGCTGTCGTCTGCCAGTCTGTTGACTGGCCACTTCCGCACCTTCACTTACCATTCACTGACCTTCCAGTCTGGCGTAACCTTCACGCCGTTCCTCCACAATACGTAACTCTTCCTCCCCTACGCACCAGCTACGCGCAAGCGACGCACAGGTGGCGCACAGGGGACGTACCAATTACTCACAGGGGACGCATAAGTTGCCATTACGGCTTACGGCTGACTAGAAGATTTGTAGTTCTGACAACACGTTTAGTGTCGGTTTTGTTGGTGTTCCGAGACGTAAGAGTTATAGCCATCAAATTACTCGATATTATGTATAAATCACCTGCCTGAAACACCCTGCCTAAGTCACCCTGTCTTGGTGGATTATCCTGCCTTGGTGGGTCACATTGTCTTGGTAGGGTCACACTACCTTGGTGGGTCACTTTGCCTTGGTAGGTCACCCTTCCATGGTCACTATTTTGGGTAGCTAAACAATGAACACAACGCTGGTGAATGAAGAACAATGATACATTTGTCAATCATATTTAAGATTTTAGAACACCGACAAAGACATTTACAGGTGCAGCAAGAGAGGAGAGGAGAGACACCACTTATTGAGGTACAATGAAAGAGTGAGTCACCAGTAGAGAGACTTTTACAGGTGTATCGAGAATTTTATTACATGTCCTGGTGAGCACTCAACCTCTGGCGATCATACAGATCCTTTGGAATGAGATTCGGCCAGATTTGATCTCATACAGGTATATGTTGTATAGACATAGACACCACAAACTGTGATCAGCTTTCAGTTTTTCAACACGACTGATTTTCTACTACGGGCATGTCAGGACAGGAGGGAACCACTTCCAGAGGCCCATCAGATACGACTTAGTTCTGGAACTGGAAATTAGCGATCATCGTAACAGTATTTATATGAAGACTGAAGAAACAGCAATCAAGAATCAGAGAATATTGTGAACTGTAGATGTAGGACAACGTTTCGCTGAGACGATAAAACTCTACACGGCGAAACGTGACTTGATAAAGCTTTACGCAGAGCAAAACATGATTTGAAAAACACATACACAGAGCAAAACATGACTTGATAAAGCGCTACATGGAGCGTAACATGTATAAGCTCAATGCAGCAAAATATGACTTAATAAAGTTCTGCAAAAGTCATTGTCTCATTAAAATCTTCTCTTCCCAGCGTACGTCACATCTTCACAAGACACGACGCAAGTCAAGACACATCTGGAAGGAATCATAATATAAGTAAAGTGACTAATAGGAAAATCTAGCTAGAGGGAGGACCCAGAAGAGCGCCCAGAGCGACACAACAAGGGCAGTGGGGAGGTGACAGAAGGTCAGGAGGAACGAGTGAGGTGTGGATGGTGGAAGATCACAGTGATAGTGGAAGTAAACCTTCCGACAAGCCATACTAATGGGGACATTCCTCCCTCTTTCTCTCTCTCCCCCTCTCTCTCTCTCTCTCTCTCTCTCTCTCTCTCTCTCTCTCTCTCTCTCTCTTCTCTCTCTCTCTTCTCTCTCTCTCTTTCTCTCTCTCTCTTTCTCTCTCTCTCTTTCTCTCTCTCTCTCTCTCTCTCTCCCTCTCTCTTTCTCCCTCAACAAATGTAGCTGTATCATATACTTGTAGAAATAAAAATTATATTATAATATATATATATATAAGCTTCACAGCTTACGGGCACTTGAGTGACTGGCTCAGAAACAGGAAACAGAGAGTGGTACTCAGCGGACAGGTGTCTGAGTGGCTTAATGTAAACAGTGGAATCCCTCAGGGCTCAGTTCTTGGTCCAATCCTTTTCACAATGCGCATAAATAATATCGACATAGGGATAGCATCTAAAATAATAAAATATGCTGATATAAAATTTGGAAAAATGTTGAATTCCTTGTAGACTGTTTGAGTAACCAGAGTGATGTAGACAAGTGGGCGATGTGATCGTGACGTCGAAGATGAATTTCAATGACTCAAGAAATCGTAATGACACGATTGCAAACTCTATGACCGCGGGTTCAATCCCGGCCGGGGGTATGGTTTATGAGTTTCAATGCTGACAAGTAATGTATTTTGGATAAATCAATTCCTGTCATGAATACACAATATCTAGCAACAAACTAACGAGAAAGAAAGAATCTTGGAGTAATCATAAGCAATGAAATCACACGGACAAAAACAAAAATGTCTATCCTGAAGCAGCAAAGCTAACAGAATGATACGCTACAGAGCTACTAATATCCAGCACCAAACACCAGGTACCACATATACTCTGTTATGTACCCGTTAGACCGCATCTTGAATATATCGTCTAATTTTATCTCCAAATTGCGGAAAAGGCGAAGATATACTGGAGAAAAACTACGACGCTCGTAACATCACTAAGAAACAAGCCTCATGAAGAAAGATTAAAAGCACGTAACATTTTCTATCGTAGAAAACTGACTACGAGGAAATATCATGATAACCTTTAAGATATTAAATTGATACACTTAGACATGAAGAACTAGTTGAAGCGCAGAAGAAGTAAATGCCCTGAAGCAATGGAATAAAACCTCGAGGCACAACGTGCAACACCAACGTATTTTTTTTTTCAAACAGAATCATAGGTATATAAAACATATATAAATATACCTACTTTGATGAATCTTATTGTAGCCAGCTGGCCCAGTGGCTAACGCGTCGGTCTGAACTTTTACGACTCTCTAACCGCAGGTTCAAGCCCCGTCCTTGGTATGATTTGTTTGCAATCGTGTCATTCCGATTTCCTGAGTCAAAGGTAAATATTTATCTTGCTTAAAGACTATAAATAAAAATATACAAAGGAATGAAGTATTGCTTTCAATGAGGACAGTAAATAATTACATGCCAGGGAAAACTAAGGGTCAGCTTTACCTGATAAGTCAGTATAAACTGGATGAAACTGGTCAGTTTGTGCTGTTAAAGCACCGTCCACAGTGACGGTAAGCTGCATCCTCTCACTGCAATACGACCTACTATACTCACTAAATCTATTACGGGTCAGATATACAACTATAAGTATTAACCCAACTGGTCCATGAGAAACTCACTTTGAAACATCAGTGAAACCAGAAATGAAAGGAGCCTTTATATACCGACCACTTAGTGCGGTCTTCTTCAACAAGTTCTCATTAAAAGATGTCCATTGTACGTAGAAATACACTGTACAGCCTTCCTTTTCATGTCTTGTTTCATTTATGTCTTTCTTGGGTTCCTACACATCCATTGGCAAGTGTTCCTTACACTGTCAACATTATATTGGCAAGTCGACCAACACCCAGGTACCCATTTTACTGATGGGTGAATATAGAAAACTGGTGTAAAGAAACACATCCAATGCTTCAACCTCGTCGCCTGGAATCGAACCCGGACCCTCACCGTGTGAAACAAGATCGTTTACCACCAGGCCACGGGGCACCATGTTTCTTACACTATCAACATTATATTACCAGTTGTTAAGATGCACTATGAGCCACAGAGAGGATATTTAAATAAATAAGAGCCATCTCAACCGACTTGTTTTTCAGAAAAATTAACGACATGTAAGCAGTATTTTAGAGACGATCCATGGGTCTGGAGTGACTAACACAGACAACCCATGGGTCTGGAGTGACTAACACAGACAATCCATGGGTCTGGAGTGACTAACACAGACAACCCATGGGTCTGGAGTGACTAACACAGACAATCCATGGGTCTGGAGTGACTAACACAGACATTCCATGGGTCTGGAGTGACTAACACAGACAATCCATGGGTCTGGAGTGACTAACACAGACATTCCATGGGTCTGGAGTGACTAACACAGACAACCCGTGGGTCTGGAGTGACTAACACAGACATTCCATGGGTCTGGAGTGACTAACACAGACAATCCATGGGTCTGGAGTGACTAACACAGACAACCCATGGGTCTGGAGTGACTAACACAGACAATCCATGGGTCTGGAGTGACTAAAAACAGACAACCCATGGGTCTGGGGTGACTAACACAGACAACCCATGGATCTGGAGTGACTAACACAGACAACCCGTGGGTCTGGAGTGACTAACACAGACAACCCATGGGTCTGGAGTGACTAACACAGACAATCCATGGGTCTGGAGTGACTAACACAGACAACCCATGGGTCTGGAGTGACTAACACAGACAACCCATGGGTCTGGAGTGACTAACACAGACAATCCATGGGTCTGGAGTGACTAACACTGATAATCCATGGGTCTGGAGTGACTAACACTGATAATCCACGGGTCTGGAGTGACTAACACAGACAATCCATGGGTCTGGAGTGACTAACACACACAACCCATGGGTCTGGAGTGACTAACACAGACAATCCATGGGTCTGGAGTGACTGACACAGATAATCCATGAGTCTGGAGTGACTAACACTGATAATCCACGGGTCTGGAGTGACTAACACAGACAACCCATGGGACTGGAGTGACTAACACATAATCCACGGGTCTGGAGTGACTAACACAGACAACCCATGGGTCTGGAGTGACTAACACAGACAATCCATGGGTCTGGAGTGACTAACACAGACAATCCATGGGTCTGAAGTGACTAACACAGATAATCCATGGGCCTGGAGTGACTAACACAGACAACCCATGGGTCTGGAGTGACTAACACAGACAATCCATGGGTCTGGAGTGACTAACACAGACAACCCATGGGTCTGGAGTGACTAACACAGACTACCCATGGGTCTGGAGTGACTAACACAGACAATCCATGGGTCTGGAGTGACTAACACTGATAATCCATGTGTCTGGAGTGACTAACACTGATAATCCATGGGTCTGGAGTGACTAACACAGACAATCCATGGGTCTGGAGTGACTAACACACACAACCCATGGGTCTGGAGTGACTAACACAGACAATCCATGGGTCTGGAGTGACTGACACAGATAATCCATGAGTCTGGAGTGACTAACACTGATAATCCACGGGTCTGGAGTGACTAACACAGACAACCCATGGGTCTGGAGTGACTAACACAGATAATCCATGGGTCTGGAGTGACTAACACAGACAACCCATGGGTCTGGAGTGACTAACACAGACATTCCATGGGTCTGGAGTGAATAACACAGACAATCCATGGGTCTGGAGTGACTAACACAGACAACCCGTGGGTCTGGAGTGACTAACACAGACATTCCATGGGTCTGGAGTGACTAACACAGACAATCCATGGGTCTGGAGTGACTAACACAGACAACCCATGGGTCTGGAGTGACTAACACAGACAACCCGTGGGTCTGGAGTGACTAACACAGACAACCCATGGGTCTGGAGTGCCTAACACAGACAGCCCATGGGTCTGGAGTGACTAACACAGACAACCCATGGGTCTGGAGTGACTAACACAGACAATCCATGGGTCTCGAGTGACTAACACAGACAACCCGTGGGTCTGGAGTGACTAACACAGACAACCCATGGGTCTGGAGTGCCTAACACAGACAACCCATGGGTCTGGAGTGACTAACACAGACAACCCATGGGTCTGAAGTGCCTAACACAGACAACCCGTGGGTCTGGAGTGACTAACACAGACAACCCATGGGTCTGGAGTGACTAACACAGACAACCCATGGGTCTGGAGTGACTAACACAGACAATCCATGGGTCTGGAGTGACTAACACAGACAATCCACGGGCCTGGAGTGACTAACACAGACAACCCATGGGTCTGCAGTGACTAACACAGACAATTCATGGGTCTGGAGTGACTAACACAGACAATCCATGGGTCTGGAGTGACTAATACAGAAAACCCATGTGTATGGGGTGACTAATACAGACATCTCGTGGGTCTGGAGCCACTAACACAGACAATCCATGGGTCTGGAGTGACTAACACAGACAACCCATGGGTCTGGAGTGACTAACACAGACAACCCATGGGTCTGGAGTGACTAACACAGACTCAAGGAGGTAGCGAGGTAAAATCCCCTCAATTTACTGGAAGATTTCAGAGGGGGTTGAGTTTACAAGTCAGTGGGAATATGTCATTTCTCGTCAAAAGTGTGTTTTAAACGGATAAAATAAATCGTCTCCTCTGCGTAAATCGGATGTAAATGGTTTGGTGATTCTGACGAACTCTGGAAAGTGACACTTGCGTAGAGTTCAAGACATTAATTAAAGGACACGTTTCGCCTCGAGTGGCTTCCTTAGTTCTGTAACAAGTCTCCTGAACTGAGCACAAGTGAACTTTTCCTCCTGCGAGAATCGACCTGGGGACATTTATTTTGTTAAACCAATACAGTAACAACTATACCTACTGAGGCTGTCTGAACTTATTAGACATTTACAGAGAAAAAGAAAGGTGTGCATTACACTTTTATATAATGAAACGACATTTGTGAGTACTTGAGTGTCCGGACACAAGATATTAAACAAAAACTTCGCTTTGTATTTGTATTTCCAGCTCAGCTTTTGTTAAAACTGGCCTTCTAATGGCAATTTTAAAATCTAGATTTAACCAGAACGTTGTAAATACCGTAATTTCAAGAGAGCTGTTGAATCGGAGAGAGAGACAGAGAGAGAGAGAGAGACGGACAGACAGACAGACAGACAGACAGACAGACAGACAGACAGACAGACAGACAGACAGACAGACAGAGACAGAGAAACAGACCTACGAACGCTAATAGATCCTGACTGAACAGATAAGTTAAAAATAATATAAGCTGAAGGTTCTCTTCTAACTATTCTCTCTAGGTCAGCCTGGGCAGTGGAGGAGGACGTACAGTCCCGGGTTGAAACACTTACATGTAAGCACAGTCAAACAGACTAACACTACTGGGTAGTATGTTCCTAAATGCTAGCACTACAGTTGCTAGTACTACCAGTATTAGTAATAGTCACTGATACCAAGAATCCTCTTTTCCCAAAGCTTCTCATAAAGCGACAAATTTCCCCGATCTTTTGTGTTGGATTGAGAAGCCATTATCAGTATAAGATGAACAAACGTCAACCATTGTAGATCTGAACAAGTTACCAAACAGGTCATACACAGACAGTCAAGTTGGCTAATTAATGGGTCAGTAAAGCAACACCAAACTTTACCACCAGACAACAACACTTCAACACATGAAACGAAGGATTAAGATAAACTCTCGGCATATATAACACTGAGAGAAAAACACCCTTCAGGGTATATATATATATATTTCCATCCTGACAGAAGCAGATAGTCAAGTTTGTATACTTAGAAAAGGTAATTGATATTTTATTCCTATATTGAACTATAGAAATGATTTAGTATTCTGTTTCAAGCAATTTTTATTTTTCAGATTTTTTTTTACGTTACAGGTTTTTGCGACCTCCCCCCCCCACACACACAAAAAAATGGTTCCCTCGTGTAGGGTTTTTTTTTTTATGCCTGCCGCAAAATATATCTTGTATATAAAACATGACTCAGAAAAAAAAGAAGAGTTGTATTGAGAAACATGAGAAAAACCTCTTGAGAAAAACCTCTTGAGAAAAACCTCTTGAGAAAAACCTCTTGAGAAAAACCTCTTGAGAAAAACCTCTTGAGAAAAACCTCTTGAAGAAGGTTAAGTATTTTTTCCACTTTAGAACATTGTGATATTATCAGTGTTATTATAATTTTTATTTTCCATGTTGCTGTTACTCTTCTTCTTCTTCTTCTTCTTCTTATTATTATTATTATTATTATTATTATTATTATTATTATTATTATTATTATTATTATTATTTTTATTATTATTTATAATTACCATTATTAATATTGATGCTATTATTATTATTATTATTATTATTATTATTATTATTATTATTATTATTATTATTATATTATTATTATTTTTTATTAATGTTGATCTTGTTGTTGGTAAATATGTAATTATTTAGGCATTTAAAACCTGGCATGCCAAAACAAACTTGAGTATGGTTTTGAGGAGCACCTATGTTATGGCCATGTGACATTATTACGTAAAGTATGAGGGAGGTATTAATGTTTATCATATTAATTATTATTGCTCCCATTATAAATGTCATTATCTTTTTTTGTTTTTGTTTTTTTACACAGGGTTTGGCAAGGTTAAGGATCCCTATCTTTATTGACAAGTTATTTACAGGTTAAGGATTCCTAACTTTATTGGCAAGCTAAGAGCTGTTACCTACATCAGCTCATTTGAAAGCATTTTTATTGTTTTGAGACATACAAGTGGGGAACAGGATGAAGTTGGAGCCATCTGTGGGCCAGCATTTTCATTTGATCAACTGACTTTATCTCGTTGACATCATTATGCTGTACGAATGTGTTCCATACTCGAGTCATCCTGGGTATATGTGATCTCTCTCTCTCTCTCTCTCTCTCTCTCTCTCTCTCTCTCTCTCTCTCTCTCTCTCTCTCTCTCTCTCTCTCTCTCTCTCTCTCTCTCTCTCTCTCTCTCTCTTAATCGTTTCAGGCGGTAAATTGAGGACGCCGGATACCACACTGGAGGCCAGGCTGGAGGCCAGACAGAAGATCAGACCAAAGACCAAACCAGAGGTCGAAGATAGATCAAGACCGAAATTATATCCCGTTTCTAATTACACATTGATGATGCAACTATAGATAACTTAATACTCTAGACCCAGACTATACGATAACTGGAAGACTTCTAACAGAACTGCTATCAAACCTCCCTAAACAATGTTTTTCTTGTTATTCTGGTTAGATTATGTTACGTTAGATTAGATCTCATTCCTCTTGATACGTTACTTCTGCGTTGGTTTCCTCAGTAATTTGTTGGTAAAAATTAAGTTTGGGGTAGGTTTGGATATGGAAATTTAAGTTAGGTTAGAAGTTACTAGTTAGGTTAGTATAAGTTAGGATATGTTAGGTGAAGATAAGTAATGACTCAATCCTCCTAAAAAGAAACTGCTGTCTCTAGATAGATATATAGATAGATAGATAGGTAAATAGATAGATATCCCAGTTTATTTTTTACGTAATAACGAATCTCAGTATATGAAACCCATTTAAAAAATTAACTGGGGATATTAAAACAGCGACTCACCTCACCTTGAACAGTCGCTTTTTACTGTGTCAATTTAGTGAAGAAAAAAATAGCAAGACATTTGTTACACAAAAGAATGTTTATAATATATATATATGTATATATATATATATATATATATATATATATATATATATATATATATATATATATATATATATATATATATATATATATATATACTGTAATTGTTATACATGATGGTAGGATTGCTGGTGTCTTTTTCTTTTCTATTCAGGTATGTTTTAATACTTCTACTTACACTTAGGTCACACTACACATACATGTACAAGCATATATATACACAGACCTTTGGGATTTCTCCTAATTTCTTACTTGTTCTTGCTCTTGTTTATTTCTTCTTATCTCCATGGGGAAGTGGAACAGAATTCTTCCTCCGTAAGCCATGCGTGTTGTAAGAAGCAACTAAAATGCCGGGAGCAAGGGGCTAATTTCGGAGTTAATTTACTACATTATCAGACACTGCAAAATCAAAGAAAAATCTATTATAAGAACCCGAATTGAGCTTATAAACATCAAATTAATATAAGCAAAAGAGAAGAGAAAAAGATTAAAGAATAAGGAATAAAAAAAACGAAAACTACAAAGTAACTCTACTGACCGTTCATTATTACTGGTACAGGGAAACGCTTCTGTTGCCAGCACAGTGGTACTGGATCGACTGGACAACACAGTAAATGATTTCACATCTATAATATGGTCTGTGGCTTCATTATGTTGATGTATGACACTAAATTGAAGTTTACTTAATTGGCTCTTTCTTCTAATAGGTCTATGTCTGTCGACGCTTAGTTTTACTAGTGTATATATGCATTATAGCTTTGACCATTAAATATGAAGACTACAGATGACTGTAATTCGGCACAAATAACACCTCTGAGGTTATAAACATGTTGTATAGTGCTTAGAGTTAAACATATACTATATAACTATACACTATGCAGCAATCTACAAACTGAAATGTAAATTCTGTACAATGTTTTTAAGTGTATACAGATGTTGGGAGCATACGTAGATTATACACTAGCAAGATTTACCTAATGTAACCTTATAACTTCTATTGGCATTCGTGTTATTTCTCATGGTAAGACTCACATACCTGCCGTTTTATACTCCGGAAATAATATTATCATCAAACTAAATTTTCGAATGTTTTTGTAGTTTCAGTTTTTAGCTTTCGACAATGTTTGCATTGATCATATTATCATAGACCTAAAGCGCTAATAAAGAATGAAGATTTAACTTAGGATAATCCAGCAAAGTCAATTAATATGATTAATTTCCATTCGAGTTTCTGACGAGACACTTAAAATTGGACAGCGCACTTCCCTTTTTCCTGGAAGCCAAGTTATTAATTCTAATACACCTCTGTATAATAGTACCATGAGGCTGGTTCACGACTCTCAGGAAGCCATCAGCGCAGAGATGTGTGATAGTATTCTTTGTTCTAAGGTCGTGAATGTGTTCCAGATCACTAATTTTAGAAAATAATCGAAGCATGCTTGTGTATGAAGCTAGGCACGGTTATACACAAATTATTAAGAAACTGATTACAGCTAAATTTATTTTTTGTGGATTCTCTCTCACATATACCTTCAAGAGCATAACAAAGTTGATGAGTTAGCTAAACAAGCATTAAATAAAGAGAATACTGAGTATAACTTCATATTTCCAAACAGAAATTTGTGAAAAGCTGTCAGAATGGAACTAGCAAACGAGCTTGTAGAAAGTAGAACAGTACGGATGGGAATTAGCAGATCCATTATCCAGCATAATGAAATGTATAAAGTTAAACATATCTACGGAGAAAGTAAAAAGTTCAGTAGATTGCAGGATGTTGTTACTGCTAGACTAAGGCTAGGCTATAGGTGTCTCTGGCAGTACGATTTGTATGGAAATGTCTATGGCATAAATTGCAAAGTGTGTGGACAGAGACAAGGCCATACACTAGAACACTATATCTTAGAGTGTCCAAACATCCAACCTTCCAGAGACACCTCCTTGCAAACTTTACAGGTTATGGCAAAACACCTCATTGTTAATGATAGAATATCCGAGTTCTTGAGGTTGTACCCACATTTTGTATCGACTAGATGAAAAAACTGTTATCATAGAGGAGACTGCAACCCAGTTATGACCAATGTTTTTTTAGTGGTAATAAGACTGTATTCTTTTATATTGTATTCCATACTGTACTGTGTACGTTAACTATATGAAAGGATTAATATTTCTTTATAGTGATGTAACAATGTTCAGTGGGGTCTGACCCATTGTGACCTCTGTAATCATGATTTTTGTGCTGCCAGCCACGGGATGAGCTGCAGGTACACGATAAACTAGCCGCTCAGGCGACACAACTAACCATTTTCCTAGTGAAAGTTTGTGGAAATAGATGATCATTTTACCTTTTAGGTGCCTGTTTGTTCAAAATTTTATTGTACACTCCACCCCCCCCCCCCCATCTTGATGGAGTATTTAGAATTTATATAGTGTATTTTTTTCAATATCCACACTTTTGAACAATGGTGATTAAATTACCTTCATTAATTTCACTACACGAAACTCATTGTATGAAACTCATTATACAAATCTCATTACATGAAACTTACTACACGAAACTCATTACCCCCAACAGTTGCACCTCCGTTGACTCACACCTTGGAAGGCTGAGGCACCGTGTCCTCAACATCTGCACCTACCATGATTCATCAAAAACGTGAAAAAATTACACTGAATCAATTTCGTGTAATTTTTTCACTGCACAGTTACGGGATAACCCGTTACCTGACAAAACATGGAAAACTGTGATTAAGCAATGCTGTAGATTTCCATGGTGAAGGTCTACCGATTTTCTAAGCTCTTATAAAGGGGGCGAGGGATGCTTGTCATGTATCTTGCGCTTTCTCAACATCTCAGATCTGCGTACATGTCTACAAACATTTCTTTGTTATATTTACTATCTGTGTTTAATGTTATTTCCTTTAATAATTTTATATTATTCATCTATAAGATGAAACACCAGAGATTATAAAAAGAAATCTTCGACTCATAATAACATTAAATGAAATTGCACCAACAGCAGGTACGGCAGAGCTGCATTGCTGAGGAAGAACTACGGGAAAATCCCTCTTATTCGTTGCTATTAAAACTGCATGTCCAAGCAGAACACTGCGACTGCGGTGATGTGCGTCCAGCCCAGTGCCAAAACAAGCATTTTCCAACGAAGACAAAGGGCAAACAAACTGAACTGCCCAACCGTACACCTCCCCAATAACTTGTCGATGTGTGTGTGGTTCTTGTTTTTAAACTCACACGCAACCTGACTGCAGCTGTTCCTTCCGCGTTCGAGAAGTCCTTCGCTTCGGTCCTCGCAAACAGCGTCGCATAACGGCTGATGTAACAAGCAATCCATTCATAGAAAACTTTGTTCGGAAAGCATGTCGAGGAGAAACTCTAATAAATTTGATAGCACCGCATTTATTCAATTTGAGGTAAGATAAGGTTAATCGGGCTTAAAACCTATTGACAACATGAATATCATTAAGGCTGTATGTCATCTGTATAGCATCAGTCAGGCGTACTGTTATCACTAAAATAGAGATTAAAGTAACTTCTCTGAGAGACATACCTCTACGTGTACATATCCTGTTATCAGATTAATATTATTATGACAGTAAACAAGCAAGATAAGTTTTATTCAGGAAATATTAAGCACTTTCTTAGACATTAGTATATAATTGCACAGTGGTTCTGAGGGCACATAGATGATATGGGCAAAGTGGTTCATTATGTGGATTACGCCTAGAATAACCAGTTTTAATTAACAAACAGGGAGACTTACCAAATCATATTTGGTATGTATAACATTATTATTATTATTATTATTATTATTATTATTATTATTATTATTATTATTATTATTATTATTATTATTATTATTATTATTATTATTATTATTACTAGTATCATCATTATTATTATTATTATTATTACATTCATAAGGAAGGGCACTAAACTTTTAGGGGTTATACAGTGCCTAGGAGAATGGAAGTTCAGAATAGAATCATCGACACCATGCCTAACCCTTCTAGGGTAGGGTAGGTGCCTGAGCCCGAGCCTTTAGCTCATAAGACTGTCATTCCCATTTGCCCCCTTGGGGCGGGGATGGCAGACCAGAGAGGCCTAGCTTGTGGCTAGGCCTGGGGACAGTTGGTCCCAAAGATGAGGAGGTACTTGTGCCTCCTCCCATGGGAGACTTAGGTCTCAGACACTCCCTAAAGAGGGAGCCAAGGCCGGGCCACCACTTGGAAAAGGCCCGGGCCGGGAGAATACCGGCTAATCTTTAATAATAATAAGAAGAATAGAATCGATTCAAGGAACTGGTATGTCTATGAGGAGTGCAGGAATTTTGAAAAGCCAATAGAATCCATAAAATTTCGAGTTCACACACTTATTTGTATTTCTGCCCTTAAAGATTAAACTGTATAAATTCTGAAGAAGATATCTGTCTTGATATATATATGTAGAGAGAACAACAGGGTATATACACTTGGAAGGGTATTTATCCTATACATGTATATATATGTGGCCTGGCTGGCAAAGCTCTCGCTTCACACGCTAATGGTCCGGGTCCCTGTCCGGGTTCGATACCCGGTGGGGTGGAAATATTTCGACGCGTTTCCTTACACCTGTTGTCTTGTTCACCTAGAAAGCAAGTAGGTACCTGGGTGTTAGACGACTGGTATGGGGTCGCATCTTGAGACAAAACTGACCTAATTTGCCTGAAATACTCTGCATGACAAGAGGCTTTCTATATAGTAGTATGTCACTGATGTCAGCTAGGACTGTATACCTTGTACATGTACTTGTAGAAATAAAGATATTATATATATTATTACATTATTTAGCATATGGAAAATTGCCGCTGCTGTTCACATCCCTGATTTAAATTTTATCTACAAAAGGTGTCGGAAAGTACAACCAGTGAGTGAACAACCATTCTGGTTGAAGGGTACGTTAAAGAACCCCTATGGAAATAAGACACAGTCCTTGGTGACGAACTGGCTTTATTGGGTTATCCTGGGTGGTTAATTTTAACCCGGGCTAAAAATCCGAGCAAGATCTTATCTCTTGTCTGGTGGTGGGGTTCGACCCCACTACCAGACGTATGGGCAAATCTAACACCTACTGACCCTGTGACCCAGCATTGAATAACAAAAAAAAAAAAAGGCACAATACCGTGACTTTGTAAATGGTCCAAGTCTGACCAAAACGTCGTCGCAAGCTCCTCTCTTCTACGTGCGGGTTATTTGTAAACACAGCATTAATTAGATACATGGCAGTTAGTCAACTCTTGTGGGTAACATCCTGAGGAGGACCAGTAGAAGTCACGCTGGGCTGTTTTTGGTTACTAACCCTATGAAAAAAATCTTTCTCGACTGGGTTTCCGGAGGTGTAATCTACATGCATGCGCCTATAACATTTCTGTGCTCTTAAAATTATTGTAAAAGTAATTGAATGTTACTTATAAAATACCTAAGGAACCCAGTGGCAATAAGGCACTGTCTGAATTTTGAGTTATCCGAGGTAATTTACACGTATGTTAAACTCCGACGGTACGTCTGGAAAACATTAGGAATGTGTTTTCATAAGACACCTGCTGTCCCGGTTCCTGTTAACCCATCAGTTTAAAATGGGTACCTGGGTGTTAGTCGACTGGTGTGGGTCGCATTTTTTTTTTTTTTGTCGATTCACCGGTATTCTCCCGGCCCGGGCCTTTTCCAAGTGGTGGCCCGGCCTTGGCTCCTTGTCTAGGGAGTGTCTGAGACCTAAGTCTCCCACGGGAGGAGGAACAAGTACCCCCTCATCGTCGGGACCAACTGTCCCCAGGCCTAGCTACATTCCCCGCTCTCACGGGGCTGGTAGGGAGAAGTTAGGCCTCTTTGGTCTGCCATCCCCGCCCCAAGGAGGCTAATGGGAATGGCAGTCTTGTGAGCTGCAAGCTCTGGCTCAGACACCTACTCTGCCCTAGAAAAGCTGGGCATCCTGTCGATCTGGGTCACATCCTTGGACAAAACTGACCTAATTTGCCCGAAATGCTCAGCATAACAAGCGGCTTTCTATATAGCAGTATGTTATTGATGTCAGGCCTGTATACCTTGTACATGTACTTGTAGTAAATAAAGATATTATTATTATTATTATTATTATTATTATTATTATTATTATTATTATTATTATTATTATTATTATTATTATTATTATTATTATTATATTACGTCTGAAGTCACATACCATGAACTAAATTAGTTTACGAGAAAGTTTAGTCTCAAAACTCAGTTTTCTTTGATTGTGTAGAAGAAAACGCATGTGGCTGGCGGCAAACAAAACAAGGCTAGGAAACGTACCCAAGACGAACCAGAGTGTGAGGAGCACCCAAGCTTATGTTAAGCTGGCTGTGGGGTAGTCTATCGGCGGCGTTAGTGACGTCACAAAGCTTCTCTGGTGGACTTCAGGGGTCCGTCTTTCCTTGCTTTTAAAAATTAAATGCAGCCACTGTCGGTACCTGCACTCCCTTCAGTTTTTGTTTATTAATCGTACATATGATTCAGCAGTTATTTTTTTTGGGGGGGGGTTAGAAATAACGAGAATAAGTTATTATTGGCAGCATTATTTATTGCATGACAAGTGATATACATACGCAAGGATTTGCATCGCTTTTTCCTCTAAAATATATATATATTTATTGTTCCAATTATTCCCATACTATGCAAGAATAATTCAAGTAGTCATATTTGTCAAAACTTTTTCTGAAATTTAAACTAATGCCAAAGTGAAGAACGTCTTCAAGATTTAAAATCGATGTCGGAGCAAGCAAAATAAGACAAAGTGTTGTCAGTACGGCATTTTTTTTTACCGCTCAGACTGTTTCGAAATCTATATCAGCAGATTCCTGCACTTCCCATCAACATGGTAATAAAATGACGACTACATTACGGCTGTCTTAGTCTGTTTTCTGAGGCCAGATTGATATTTCTACTGCCTGAGTCTGCAATTCCACCACAAAGGCAGACTCGAAGTCGCTTTCCTGCATTGGTGGTTAACAGAATTCCATAAAATTGGGTGATGGCAGCGCAAAACGGCCAAGATTCGCGAGAATTTGCACGGACTGTGAATGGTGTTGCCATCAGCATCCACCACTCTCCCTTCTATTATTATCCACAAGCTTGCCCCTTGCAATTCTCAACGGCCTTCCCACGAGGCCTATTTGTCGCGATAGGCTTCCTCCCATCATTTCCGCGTTTTCAGTTGCTCGCCTCTGCAGGGGTGTCGCAAGTAGCTAAGATATGAGGTTGGTTGGCATCATCCGCTTGGGTACGAAGATGGGCGGTAGCCTAAATGAGGCTCCTCCCACCTAGCCAGGAGTCAAGACCATGTGTGTTGAGTATGGTGCTTGATGGTGTCCAGCTCCAGTGTACCACACTCGCATTATACCAGGGACTTTCAAAAATAAAACCGAAAAAACTATAAGATGCATTGAAAATGAAGTGTTCACCTCGCATGAAACTCAAATGTGCACCTTTTCACTAATGTACATGAAAGATACCCCTCGCACACTAAATGAAATGCACATTTTTAAAATAATACAATCGATATACATCTGGCGAAAAGTTTTAGATAATGGTGAATACAGTGACATACACTAATATTTCATGAGTGGTCTCGAAATCCCGTTATAAATATTGCAGTACATGACGTATACTGTATCCTCTCTGAAACACCATACACACGTCATGCATTATTTACAGAAGCCAGATAATAATTCAGTTCATCAAGGAACAATGACAACGTAAAAATGAACAGAGAAGAACACACCTTGAAGAGGGAACCAATATACAAACACTACAATAATACATTTGATCTACTTCCCATTCACCTCAAGGGAGGTTCCTTGACGCTGGTGAGGGGCTCTTGATCTAGGGAATTGGATCTGTGCTCTGGTTCCCTGAATTGAGCCTGAATACCTTCCACCCCCCACTCATGCGCTGTATAATCCTACGGGTTTAGCGCTCCCATGATTATAATAATAATCTACTCCCCATTATGTCTAGTTTTGAAATGGCTACAATTCCCATTTGGGAATTGGATAATGGATAATCTAATTAAGTTAGGTTATTATTATTATTATAATCAAGGGGGAAGCGCTAAACCCGGAGGATTATACAGCGCCTGGGGGGGGATGTGGAAGGCATTCAGGCTTAATTCGGGGAACTGGAGCACAGATCCAATTCCCTAAATCAAGAGCCCCTCACCAACATCAAGGAACCTTCCTTGAGGGGTAAGTTAGGTTAAGTTTGATTTAATTTTATAGATAACAGCTCATTATGTCTTTTCCCATTTGGACTAAATTCCATGACGTCTATTCCAGTTGCATCTACTATCATAACTATTGTTCCCAGTCTAAGTTTTCACAGCTATCTCGAACTTCTTCCACTAAACTCGTAAGTACGTTTCTGTTTGGGTTTTGTGAACATAACATACATTGTGAACATAGTGTACACTGTGAACATAGTGTACACTGTGAACATAGTGTACACTGTGAACATAGTGTACACTGTGAACATAGTGTACACTGTGAACATAGTGTACACTGTGAACATAGTGTACACTGTGAACATAGTGTACACTGTGAACATAGTGTACACTGTGAACATAGTGGCTTTTTTGTTGTCTCTAACACTGTTTTATTACATGTAAACTACATTACATTTGTACCAAGGGCACAGGTATTATGAGCACATAAAAAGCACAATGCCTAAATTGAAATTTGTATTCTAACCATGCTAGGCTCACGCTTCAGCTTACCTTCAAGGTTAATTAAGCAGAGGGCCTCCTTCAGCTATTTCAAACGCGTCGTGAAGCTTTGGCAGTAACGACACTTCCCTTGAAGATTAAAACATATTTGCAACAGTTGGTATCATTATTAATGAAACGTTTCGCCTATCGTTCCAGACCCTGGAGCTGAACTCTTCCCCAGGCTGAGGCACCTGAAGTCAATACCTGACCAGCCTGGCTGTGGTTCGCCGTACGTCAGTTTGCATGAGGCCAGCAGTAACTGCCTGGTTGATCTGGACCCTGATCCACCACGAGGCCTGGTCTCAGACCGGACTGCGGGGGCGTTCACCCCCGAAACCCTCTCCAGGTATACTCCAGGAGGGACTGACCACCTCAAATACTGCTTATCCAAGGTTAATGAACTGATTACATCATTTTTATTTCACTACTACACCTCCTCCCTCTGTATTCGACTGAAGAAGCCTACTGGGTAGGCAAATTGTTTTATTAATAAAGCTACCTAGCCGTTGCACATGTCTTAATCTTCAAGTTGTCGGTATTTTATACTACTTTCAGCATGACACTTTCCTTGCAGCTCAAGGAACATCTGAGCATAATTGATGAAAATTTTAAACCACATGGCACCTTGAGCACCCGGTGGTTTGGGCAGCTTGGTCGTGATTTAGAAACAGAACACGAGATGAGAGACTGATTCACTTTTTTTTATATAAAACAAATTGTAGCAAAGTGCTTCTTCTACTTTTCTGTACTCGACTGAAGAAGCCTACTGTGTAGGCCAAACGTTTGGGAATAAACATACTTAACTGTTGCACATGTGTCTCACTTTTTGATATAAATCCAAGTAATCTGCTAGCCTTATTGCACACACTTAGGCACTGTTGTCTTGGCTTTAGTGTGAGGAAAATGTCAGTAAATTAGGATTATGGTAGTTCAGACTCCGAGGGACTGTTATAGTGTGTCGCCGCCCGCACTGTCATCTAGCGGAACACTGTAAAATTCCATATTTCTTCGGGTCCGAGTCTGGTTACTTTCTACTCCTGGTAGCATTAACCTTGCCTGGTTTGGGTGGGAGTTTGGGGAATCACGTCACCTACACTCTTCTCTCGATCAGGTAGGGTGATCTACCAGGAATTTTTTTTTTTTTTTTTTTATCCTGGTTACCGGTAATGACACTGAAGTACAATTATCACCCTTTGTCTTTCTTCAGTATTATACTTAACATCCATGGATCATCCACAGTAGACACTCGATATCTTGGAGCTAGAACCTAAGCAACTGGACATTGCAGGGCATAACGACCTTCATCTCTACGATCTGGAGTGAGATACTGCGAACTAGGAATGACAGGAGTTTCACTATCTACTTAAATTTCATACTACCACCGCCTACCCAGGAGCGAACATCATTTCTGACAAACCTCATTTTCTAGTTGAAATGCTTAAATTTTTTTTACTTTTTAAACAATTGCTTCGGCATCTGAATTTTATGCTAAAAGTAAGCTAAATTATGCAATTTTTGAGAATTACTTTGACAATATACATTTTAAATGAAAATTCTTATATTTTTCAAAATATGCTGGAGGAAGCCTTGAATTGTCGAAATATGTAAAATATATAATTTTTGATCATTTCTCAACATTTTAAACATTTTTTTTTTTAAATTCAACTAAAAGTCGACAAAAATCAATATTTATTTTGAATATTTCATATATTTTTAAAAATACTTGGAACAACAAAGAACTCAGGAAAATATGCTAAAATTGTCTTTCGTTGAATATTTGAATGATTCAGAGTGATTTGAACGCTTTTCAGACCTCATTTTTTAGCTTCCATACATAGACTTTCACTCCTTTTAAACAGAACTGCTGCTTCTATTGAATTCTGTGCTTAAAGTAAGCTAAATTATGCAGTTTTTGTGAAGTACTTCGTCAATACATTTTTTAAAGGAAAATTCGTATACTTTTTAAAAATGCTTCAAATCGTCATGAATCGTAGAAATATACCAAAAAAACATAATGTTCAATCATTTCTCAGCGTTTATCAATATTTTTAAAAAAATTTTGAAAATCCCATTAAAGTCGACGACAAACATTATCTATATTGAATATTTCATATATTTTAAAAAATACTTGAAACACTAAAAGACTATAAAAAAAAGTTGCTAAAATGGTGTTTTATTGCACATTTCGACGATTTCGAGCGATTTGAACGCTTTTCAGACAAATTTCATTTTCTAGCTAAAATACATAGATTTTCACTTTTTAAACAGAACAGCTGTTGCAAATTTAATTTTATGCTAAAAGTTAGCTAAATTATGCAATTTTTGTGAAGTATTTTGTCAATACATATTTTAATTGAAAAACCCTATATTTTTAAAAAAAAATCGAGTAAACGCCTTGAATTGTCAGAATATGAAAAAATATCAGAAAACTGGCTAAAATTCGTATACTTTTCAAAAAATGCTTGAAATCGCCTTGAATCGTGGAAATGTACAAAAAAATATAATGTTCGATCATTTTTCAAAGTTTATCTGTATTTTAAACATTTTTTAAAAGTCCCACTCAAAGTCGACAAAAAACATAATTAATTTCAATAATTTCATATATTTTTTTAAAAATACTTGTAACACTAAAAAACTATGGAAAAGCTGTTAAAATGGTCTTTTATTGCATATTTCGAGGATTTACAGTGACTTGAACGCTTTTCAGACAAATCTCATTTTTTATCTATAAAAGATTTTAACTATTTTTAAACAGAATACCTGCTGCAATTGAATTTCATGCTAAAAGTAAGCCAAATTATGCATTTTTTGTGAAGTACTTTGTGAATACATATTTTAATCGAAAAATCCTATATTTTATAAAAATTCAGGAAAAAGCGTTGAATCGTCGGAATATGGCAAAAAATATCAAAGTTCTCAAAGATTCCATAATTTAACTTACTTTTAGCATAAAATTCAGTTGCAACAGCTATTCCATTTAAAAAGAGTGAAAATCTATGTATTTAAGCTAAAAAAGGAGATTTGTCTGAAAAGCGTTCAAATCACTCTAAATTGTCGAAATATGAAATAAAAGACCATTTTAGCAAATATTTCTGAATTTTTTAGTGTTTCAAGTATTTTTAAAAATATATATTAATTATTTACAATTAATTATGTTTTTCGTCGACTTTCAATGGGATTTTTAAAAAATGTTTCAGATATTGATAAACGTTGAAAAATGATCGAAAAAGATATTTTTTGGCATATTTCGACGATTAAAAGCTTTTTACAGCATTTTTTTTAAATAAAAGAATTTTGATTTGAAATGTGTATTGCCAAAGTAATTCACAAAAATCATTGTCCTCATCGCTCTTGGGCCGTGTGGACGCACTGCGCAAACAGCTCCTGCTTTCTCTTTTGCGCAACTTCCTGTTTTCACCAAGATGGCTGCCAGCTACCGCAGGAGGGGCAACACCGTGTGTGTTGTCCTTGTTAAAGGGACAATTTACCCTACGAATGCCTCTGTTTTATTACCAACGATTATACGGGACACGTTTGGCATTGACAATGAAGAACTTCACGGAATAGCGCTTAATGGTTCTTCAAGAATCTTCATGAAGTTCTGCACAGTGGAGGCATATGAAAGGACGGTGACTCAGTACCAGGAGAAGAGCATCACCGTATCATCTGGTCTGGAGGTACGCCTGCGGGATGCCTCAAAATACTATACCTGGGTGAGGATCCGCAACGTTCCTTTCGAGGCAGACGATGTGGATATCAGAGACTTTTCAAAGATATGGTGAGGTGCATGCTATAACTTTAGGCCGATGGACGGAAGGAATCTATGCAGGGTTGCCGGCTGGATCTTACACCGTCAAGATGTCATTGAGAAGATCTTGGTTAGGCCTCATTTAGATTATGCTGCACAGTTTTGGTCACCGTATTACAGAATGGATAGAAATGCTCTGGAAAATGTACAAAGGAGGATGACAAAGTTGATCCCATGTATCAGAAACCTTCCCTATGAGGATAGACTAAGGGCCCTGAATCTGCACTCTCTAGAAAGACGTAGAATTAGGGGGGATATGATTGAGGTGTATAAATGGAAGACAGGAATAAATAAAGGGGATGTAAATAGTGTGCTGAAAATATCTAGCCTAGACAGGACTCGCAGCAATGGTTTTAAGTTGGAAAAATTCAGATTCAGGAAGGATATAGGAAAGTACTGGTTTGGTAATAGAGTTGTGGATGAGTGGAACAAACTCCCAAGTACAGTTATAGAGGCCAGAACGTTGTGTAGCTTTAAAAATAGGTTGGATAAATACATGAGTGGATGTGGGTGGGTGTGAGTTGGACCTGATAGCTTGTGCTACCAGGTCGGTTGCCTGTTCCTCCCTTAAGTCAATGTGACCTGACCTGACTAGGTTGGGTGCATTGGCTTAAGCCGGTAGGAGACTTGGACCTGCCTCACATGGGCCAGTAGACCTTCTGCAGTGTTCCTTCGTTCTTATGTTCTTATGTTCTTATGTATGTGACCTACGCGGGACAACGCAAGACGTGTCGCCTGTGCGGCGCTTTTGACCACATGGCGGCTGGGTGTGGTAAAGCAGCAGCGCCGCGGCCTTGGGAACGGCAAGTAGTCACAGAGTCTCTGGCGGCACCTCTGCCGAAGACTTTGAGTGCAGCAGGCAAAGGTAATTGGGCGGACGAAGTGGAGGGCGTGGAAGAGAATTGTGTGACGCTACCAGTGGCTTCGGATGCTCCCCCGCAGACAGGCCCGGGAGTTGAGCAGCAGCCTGTGGGGGTGGGAGAGACCGGTGACCTACAGGAGTTATCTACGCCCCTACAGGAGATGATTAAGTCTTTCCTGGACGTGCCTGCGGAGGAGAACCCATCTACAGACGGACGGACGCTGGGGAGGCGCAGAGAATAAATTCCAAGGAAGTAGTGAGTAGAGCGATGGGTAGGATGCGCGGGTGGAGGGCTGGGGATGTAACATTGCAGCAGAGGGTGGTGGTAGTAAATACACTTGTGTACAGTAAAGTGTGGGGCGTGGCAGAAATATATCCCCTGAGGTCGTGTGATATTCAGGAACTGGAGAGGGTGGTTTTGAGGTATGTGTGGGGTTATGGGAAGCCATGGCTACGGAAGGAGGTGGTGATGATGGGCGTGCGGCAGGGTGGGCTGGGTCTTATACCTTTGGACACACGAGTGAAGACAGTGTATGTGAAGCAGCGGTACTTGAGGGTGGGAGGGGAGAGGGGTAGAAGGGTGGGAGAGGTCATGGAGGATGTGCGAAAATGGTGGAAGGGGAAGGCACTACTGGAGTGTGAAGATATAGTGCGAAATTTGTTGGCATGGGTGTCACTAGCACGTTAAGAGACCATACAATTAGTGTCAGGGGCCCGAGACTGTTCAACTGCCTCCCAGCATACATAAGGAGGATTACCAACAGACCCCTGGCAGTCTTCAAGCTGGCACTGGACAAGCACCTAAAGTCGGTACCTGATCAGCCGGGCTGTGGCTCGTACGTTGGTTTGCGTGCAGCCAGCAGTAACAGCCTGGTTGATCAGGCTCTGATCCACCAGGAGGCCTGGTCACAGACCGGGCCGAGGGGTCGTTGACCCCCGGAACTCTCTCCAGGTAAACTCCAGTAAGGGAAGCAAAAAAAGTAAGGGTAAGTAGGCTTGGGAGGACAGGTTGGCAGGGTACAGTGATACAGGGAGTAGCTACATACCCGATGTATGATTGGAGGGGCATTTGGGAAGACTATCGTAAGATCAGATTAAAGCCAAGGGTTCGTGAAGTGGTTTATAGATTTTTTATGGGAATTCTAGCTACAAGGTCAGCGCTATGTAGAATGGGTTATGTAGGTGCTGGCACTTGTTTGCATTGTGGGGAAGAGGAGACGGCTTTTCATGCTATATATTTTTGTGAAAACTTGGGTTTTGTAAGGACATGGTTAGCGAGAGTTCTGGGTATATATATATATATATATATATATATATATATATATATATATATATATATATATATATATATATATATATATATATATATATATATATATATATATAATGTCGTGCCGAATATGTAAAACTGGTCAATTAGCAAGAACTCATTTAAAATTAAGTCCTTTCTGAAATTTTCTCTTATACGTTTAAAGATATATTTTTTTTCATTAATGTTGATGTAAAAATTTATAATTTTGCACCAAAAGAATCTTAGAAAAATTACCTAACCTTATTATAACAAGAACAATTTATTTTAACCTAACCCAACTAAATATATTTTACATTTGTTTACAATAATTTAATACTAAACAAACACAGTGAAATAAATTTTTTTCGTTAGGTTCAGAATGATTTTGGCGAAATTATTGCATAAACAAATTTTCGCTTGTCCTGTATGGCAAGATGAGCGTTGCTATTTAAGCCAAGATCGCAAGTTCTGCCTATTCGGCACGACATATATATATATATATATATATATATATATATATATATATATATATATATATATATATATATATATATATATATATATATATATATATATATATATATATATATATATATATGTAAAACAACCACTCTGAAAGAATAGAGAAATTCCAAGCGCTTTCGTGACTACTCACATTATCAATGTGAGTAGTCACGAAAGCGCTTGGAATTTCTCTATTCTTTCAGAGTGGTTGTTTTGCATATTTTGAAATCACCTGTTTACTGTGATCTTATTGCATATATATATATATATATATATATATATATATATATATATATATATATATATATATATATATATATATATATATATATATATATATATATATATATATATAGGCTATCTGCTGAGAAATATTTTGTTTTCTATTTGTACGTACATCAAGGACGATATTATGTTATCTAGATATGAGTCAAGGATTAAACAGCAAGATGCTCTCTCCACCGTGCAGCCACTGCCCGCTTGAAAGCATGGGAGAGGGCAAGGATATACCATACCATATCGAAAAAAGGCATGTAATTAACAGTAGAGATGGAAGTGGATGGAAGACATTAGCTATAACTACCTCTGCTAACTACTCGAGTTACACCACTGCTTCTCACACAGCTGTGTCCCAGTGGTTGTACTTCCAGTTACTCTCAGTTTTCGTACGAACATCGCAACTTTTTTCTACCACAACTTCCACTGAGGATTCTTGTGTCTTGGTGTCAAGTGATCGTCCTGTTTCACTTGAAAAATGCTTGCTCAGTTGGTCCGTCTATGACTGTTTTATATTCGCAGTTATAGCTTTAGTGTACAGTTTATTAATTTCTTCAATAATTATGTTTGCAAAAACCTTTACATATGTTAGTGTTGAATCTTCTACCTCTGTTTCATTGCAGTATTTCAAGTTACTGACTCGTTCAGCATTTCAAATAGTAGTTATTTGTATTTGAGTGTAACAATCTTTCAATACCTGTAAGGTCTGAATGAAATCTCCACGTTGTCTCCGTTTAATGAGATAAAGGTTGAGAGTTTTCTAACTTTACTCACATGATTTTTTTTCCGAATGACGTCATTAGTTTGGTAGGTGGTCTCACCCAGCTCTCCAGTATATCTTCGTCTTTCATGCAATCTGGAGACCAAAACGGGAAGGCACATTCAGTCAAACAATTGCGACACTGGGCCAGTACAACATGGGTTCGAGCATAGACACGGGGGATATACCACAGTCAGTTTAGCGCTTCTTTATGACTAAACTTACATTTCGGCAAGATGAAAACTTAAAATTGGTAGTTAATGTGTGGGTGTGGTAGCTAATGTGTGCATGTGGTGGTTAATGGGTGGGTGTGGTAGCTAATGTGTGCATGTGGTGGTTAATGGGTGGATGTTATACATTTATTGGATAACATCAGTTGGACCACAAATTTCAACATTATTCTCCCACAACACTCAAGTTTCAAGCTTAAGTTTTACCAGTTACAAAGTTTCATTGTTTCTGCTTCAATCAATTATTCCTGTTTTCATAATATTTTTTATTGAATTAATAAAAAAAATGTTAATTAAATATCAATTGTGTATACACTGCTTGGTGGCCGCCTTGCTGGCATTGAACATATTTCTGTGGTGGAAGGTAACGGCCCGGGAGCAGCAGAACGAGGAGCTGAAGGCGACCTCGATGAGTTACGTACAATGGATCTTCAGCTGGGTGTTGCCCCTGTTGATCAAGCTCATCGAGATACTCGTTCAATACCTTAACGTGCTGATGGACTGGTTGTGGGTCATTGGCTCCTGTATGAAGAACTTCTGTGCCTTGCTGGTGCGCCCTGACATGGTCCTGAAGTGTATGCTGGTACGGTCCTTCATACTCATTGTTCTCTATCACCCCATCATAGTTTTCCTGGATCACATTCGGAAGGCGTCCTTCGTCGCAAACCTTACACAAGTGACCTCAACCTCTGGTGACCTCACAGGTGCCAGCGACCTTAACACAGACGATGGCCCAAAGGTGAAGTCCATGTTGATCAACGCCTCTAAGGACTCTTCGCCTCCTATTGAGGAGTTGAACATGACAGTAAATGAAATAAGGGTAAGTATAATGATCGAAGTCAGGAAGATCGATCTGGTCGAACTTGGCAGCTTATCCTTCGAGAGAACTTAATTGAATAAACATTGGACCGAACATTGGGACATTAAGGAGTTATCTGGCAATCCAAAACAGTATGAGATTCATGGGGATGCGATGTTCTTCGATTCAGCTACCAGAAAGAGAACTGATCTACAGATTAGACTGAACACTGACGACAGAGAGGGAACCGAAAGAGAGATATTTCTACTCCAAGTCTACGTAACGAACATATTTGTAGGCAAAGTGGAGCCGATTAAGGAAGAAGATTTAATGGATTACGTCAAAAAGACCGTTGCTGATATATACACATCTCAGTATACTCTGCCGACATTTATTGAGCAAGAATGTAAAATCATCTTCGGTAAATGTGAGGCCACCTTCCGTGATCTTGATGCCTCACAGGATCAGACAGATCCTAATAACTCACACCACCAGACGGAGGCTGATGGCTCGCACGATCAGACGGAGGCTGATGGCTCGCACCATCAGACGGAGGCTGATGGCTCGCACGATCAGACGGAGGCTGATGGCTCGCACCATCAGACGGAGGCTGATGGCTCGCACCATCAGACAGAGGCAGATACCTCACAGGATCAGACGGAGGCTGATGGCTCACAGGATCAGACGGAGGCTGATGGCTCACAGGATCAGACGGAGGCTGATGGCTCGCATCATCAGACGGAGATAGATGCCTCACAGGATCAGACGGAGGCAGATGCCTCACAGGATCAGACGGAGGCAGATGCCTCACAGGATCAGACGGAGGCAGATGCCGCACAGGATCAGACGGAGGCTGATGGCTCACAGGATCAGACGGAGGCTGATGGCTCACAGGATCAGACGGAGGCTGATGGCTCGCACCATCAGACGGAGGCTGATGGCTCACAGGATCAGACGGAGGCTGATGGCTCACAGGATCAGACGGAGGCTGATGGCTCGCACCATCAGACGGAGGCTGATGGCTCACAGGATCAGACGGAGGCTGATGGCTCGCACCATCAGACGGAGACAGATGCCTCACAGGATCAGACGGAGGCTGATGGCTCACAGGATCAGACGGAGGCAGATGCCTCACAGGATCAGACGGAGGCAGATGACTCACAGGATCAGACGGAGGCTGATGGCTCAAAGGATCAGACGGAGGCTGATGGCACGCACCATCAGACGGAGGCAGATGCCTCATAGGATCAGGCGGAGGCTGATGCCTCACAGGATCAGGCGGAGGCTGATGGCTCGCACCATCAGACGGAGGCTGATGGCTCGCACCATCAGACGGAGGCTGATGGCTCACAGGATCAGACGGAGGCTGATGGCTCACAGGATCAGACGGAGGCTGATGGCTCACAGGATCAGACGGAGGCTGATGCCTCACAGGATCAGACGGAGGCTGATGGCTCGCACCATCAGACGGAGGCTGATGGCTCACAGGATCAGACGGAGGCAGATGCCTCACAGGATCAGACGGAGCCAGATGCCTCACAGGATCAGACGGAGGCTGATGGCTCACAGGATCAGACGGAGGCTGATGCCTCGCACCATCAGACGGAGGCTGATGCCTCGCACCATCAGACGGAGGCTGATGGCATGCACCATCAGACGGAGGCTGATGGCTCGCACCATCAGACGGAGGCTGATGGTATGCACCATCAGACGGAGGCTGATGGCTCGCACCATCAGACGGAGGCTGATGGCTCACTGGATCAGACGGAGGTTGATGGCTTGCACCATCAGACGGAGGCTGATTGCTCACAGGATCAGACGGAGGCTGATGGCTCACTGGATCAGACGGAGGTTGATGGCTCGCACCATCAGACGGAGGCTGATGGCTCACAGGATCAGACGGAGGCTGATGGCTCGCACCATCAGACGGAGGCTGATGGCTCACAGGATCAGACGGAGGCTGATGGCTCACTGGATCAGACGGAGGTTGATGGCATGCACCATCAGACGGAGGCTGATGGCTCACTGGATCAGACGGAGGTTGATGGCTCGCACCATCAGACGGAGGATGATGGCATGCACCATCAGACGGAGGCTGATGGCTCGCACCATCAGACGGAGGATGATGGCTCGCACCATCAGACGGAGCCTGATGGCTCGCACCATCAGACGGAGGCTGATGGCTCACTGGATCAGGCTCCTGTTCATGCCTCGTACATTGGTGCCTCACAGTGTCACACGTACCCTGGTGCTTCACAGTGTCACACGTACCCTGGTGCCTCACAGTGTCACACGTACCCTGGTGCTTCACAGTGTCACACGTACCCTGGTGCCTCACAGTATCACACGTACCCTGGTGCTTCACAGTATCACACGTACCCTGGTGCCTCACAGTGTCACACGTACCCTGGTGCCTCACAGTGTCACACGTACCCTGGTGCTTCACAGTATCACACGTACCCTGGTGCCTCACAGTGTCACACGTACCCTGGTGCCTCACAGTATCACACGTACCCTGGTGCTTCACAGTATCACACGTACCCTGGTGCCTCACAGTGTCACACGTACCCTGGTGCCTCACAGTGTCACACGTACCCTGGTGCCTCACAGTATCACCCGTATCCTGGTGCCTCACAGTGTCACACGTACCCTGGTGCCTCACAGTATCACACGTACCCTGGTGCCTCACAGTGTCACACGTACCCTGGTGCTTCACATTATCACCCGTACCCTGGTGCCTCACAGTGTCACACGTACCCTGGTGCCTCACAGTGTCACACGTACCCTGGTGCCTCACAGTGTCACACGTACCCTGGTGCCTCACAGTGTCACACGTACCCTGGTGCCTCACAGTGTCACACGTACCCTGGTGCCTCACAGTGTCACACGTACCCTGGTGCCTCACAGTATCACACGTACCCTGGTGCCTCACAGTGTCACACGTACCCTGGTGCCTCACAGTGTCACACGTACCCTGGTGCCTCACAGTATCACACGTACCCTGGTGCCTCACAGTATCACACGCACCCTGGTGCCTCACAGTATCACACGCATCCTGGTGCCTCACAGTGTCACACGTACCCTGGTGCCTCACAGTGTCACACGTACCCTGGTGCCTCACAGTATCACACGTACCCTGGTGCCTCACAGTGTCACACGTACCCTGGTGCCTCACAGTGTCACACGTACCCTGGTGCCTCACAGTATCACACGTACCCTGGTGCCTCACAGTATCACACGTACCCTGGTGCCTCACAGTATCACACGTACCCTGGTGCCTCACAGTATCACACGTACCCTGGTGCCTCACAGTATCACACGTACCCTGGTGCCTCACAGTATCACACGTACCCTGGTGCCTCACAGTATCACACGTACCCTGGTGCCTCACAGTGTCACACGTACCCTGGTGCTTCACAGTATCACACGTACCCTGGTGCCTCACAGTATCACACGTACCCTGGTGCCTCACAGTATCACACGTACCCTGGTGCCTCACAGTATCACACGTATCCTGGTGCTTCAAAACGATCCCTGCCAGTGATGAAGGGAGAGACTGATCCCTGCCAGTGATGAAGGGAGAGACTGATCCCTGCCAGTGATAAATAAAGCGAGAGTGATCCCTGCCAGTGATAAATAAAGCGAGAGTGATCCCTGCCAGTGATAAATAAAGCGAGAATGATCCCTGCCAGTGATGAAGGTAGAGACTGTTCCCTGTCAGTGATGAAGGGAGGGACTGATCCCTGCCAGTGATGAAGGGAGAGTGATCCCTACCAGTGGTAAAGGGAGAGTTATTCCTGCCAGTGATGAAAGAAGAGTGAGCAATGTCAGTGATAAAGGGACAGAGTGATCCCTACCAGTGATAGAGAGAGAGAATGATCCCTGCCAGTGATAAAGAGAGAGTGATCCCTGCCAGTGATAAAGAGAGTGATCCCTGAAAGTGATAGAGAGAGAGAATGATCCCTGCCAGTGCTAGAGAGAGAGAATGATCCCTGCCAGTGATGAAGGGAAAGACTGTTCCCTGAAAGTGGTAAAGGGAGAGTGATCCCTGTCAGCGATAAAGGGAGAATGATCCCTGCCAGTGATAAAGGGAGAAAGTGATCCCTGCCAGTGATAAAGGGAGAAAGTGATCCCTGCCAGTGATAAAGGGAGAAAGTGATCCCTGCCAGTGATAAAGAGAGTGATCCCTGCCAGTGATAGAGAGAGAGAATGATCCCTGCCAGTGAAGGGAAAGACTGTTCCCTGAAAGTGGTAAAGGGAGAGTGATCCCTGTCAGCGATAAAGGGAGAATGATCCCTGCCAGTGATAAAGGGAGAAAGTGATCCCTGCCAGGGAGAAAGTGATCCCTGCCAGTGATAAAGAGAGAGTGATCCCTGCCAGTGATAAAGGGAGACTGATCCCTGCCAGTGATAAAGAGAGAGTGATCCCTGCCAGTGATAAAGAGAAAGTGATCGCTGCCAGGGAGAAAGTGATCCCTGCCAGTGATAAAGAGAGAGTGATCCCTGCCAGTGATAAAGAGAAAGTGATCCCTGCCAGGGAGAAAGTGATCCCTGCCAGTGATAAAGAGAGAGTGATCCCTGCCAGTGATAAAGGGAGACTGATCCCTGCCAGTGATAAAGAGAGAGTGATCCCTGCCAGTGATAAAGAGAAAGTGATCCCTGCCAGTGATAAAGAGAGAGTGATCCCTGCCAGTGATAAAGAGAAAGTGATCGCTGCCAGGGAGAAAGTGATCCCTGCCAGTGATAAAGAGAGAGTGATCCCTGCCAGTGATAAAGAGAAAGTGATCCCTGCCAGGGAGAAAGTGATCCCTGCCAGTGATAAAGAGAGAGTGATCCCTGCCAGTGATAAAGGGAGACTGATCCCTGCCAGTGATAAAGAGAGAGTGATCCCTGCCAGTGATAAAGAGAAAGTGATCCCTGCCAGTGATAAAGAGAGAGTGATCCCTGCCAGTGATAAAGAGAAAGTGATCGCTGCCAGGGAGAAAGTGATCCCTGCCAGTGATAAAGAGAGAGTGATCCCTGCCAGTGATAAAGGGAGACTGATCCCTGCCAGTGATAAAGAGAGAGTGATCCCTGCCAGTGATAAAGAGAGAGTGATCCCTGCCAGTGATAAAGGGAGAGTGATCCCTGCCAGTGATAAAGGGAGAGTGATCCCTGCCAGTGAAAAAGTGAGAGAGTGATCCCTACCAGTGGTACAGGGAGAGTTATTCCTGCCAGTGATGAAAGAAGAGTGAGCAGTGTCAGTGATAAAGGGAGAGACTGATCCCTGCCAGTGATAAAGGGACAGGTCGTGCCGAATATGTAAAACTGGTCAGTTAGCAAGAACTCATTTAAAATTAAGTCCTTTCTGAAATTTTCTCTTACACGTTTAAAGATATATTTTTTTGTTAATATTGATGTAAAAATTTATAATTTTGCACCAAAAGAATCTTAGAAAACTTACCTAACCTTATTATAACAAGAACAATTTATTATGGCCTAACCCAACTAAATATATTGTAGATTTGTTTACAATAATTTAATACTAAACAAACGCAGTGAAATACCTTTTTTTCGTAAGGTTCAAAATGATTTTGGCGAAATAATTGCATACACAAATTTTCGCTTGTCCTATATGGCAAGATCAGGGTTGCACACACACACACACTTTCTTTTTACATACGTAGGTACAATTTTTAAACTCTCGCATTACACTATTACACTGCTAAACATCCTCAACAATGGCAGCCACTGCCGATAGAACTGTGCGATTTCGCGCCTTTCGAGTTGGTTTTAAGAAATTTAAATGAAATCCAATTTAAACTTTTTCCTTTACTTTTTGTGCATCAGTAAAAACAACTGCGGCATACCAACCCGTTTTTCCCTGAGTTAATTAGCTACGTTCAGCCGAGGTTTCCCCTTCATCGTCTCAGGACCTAATTTCCATATATTTAATCTTGGTGGAAGCTGTCAGCGGGAGATGAGGGAGGTGCTGACTCTCGATCAAGGCAGAATCCTCAACTTCATTATTATCATTATTACTATTATCATTATTACATTATTATATATATATATATATATATATATATATATATATATATATATATATATATATATATATATATATATATATATATATATATATATATATATATATATATATATATATATATATATATATATATATATAATTATTTTTATTACTCTTATATAATTATTATTACTACTTCCACTACTACTAGTACGATTAGTAAGAAACGTTAAACTGGTAGATGTGAAACAGCACCTGGATGAAGGGGAGGGATGAGGCAGTGTGAGCTTTGGATCAGACTTGATACAAGCAGAGTTACAACACCAACATTACACCATTACCTTTCATCTAGAATTCTTCATCTGCATTAATTAGGTCAATTCCGGAGTGCATGAGTGCAGTAAATTAGTGTATGTGTCTATCATACAACTGTTTGAATGTCCGGCAAATAGTTCGTGATTCCAGTAAACCACTGAGTGAATCCAATAAAGTACTGCATGATTCTAGTAAAGTACTGCATGATTATAGTAAACCACTGAGTGACTCCAGTAAAGTACTGCATGATTCTAGTAAACCACTGAGTCATTGTCTGCATCGCTCTAGGGCCGTGTAGACCTCCTGCGCAAACGCACTTCAGTTCCCTGACTGCAGTTGTGTGAGGTGGTGTTTGTCGCGCCTCTGTCGTCAGCCCAGGAGAACTACCATTAGTCAACATGGCGTTCAGTTATAGACGCAGGATTAACACACTGTCGGCGTTGAACTTCTCAGTGGGGCAATAACGCCAGCTTCAGCCCAGGTATTACTACCTAAAATCATCAGAGACACGTATGGCATTCAGGATGGAGAGTTGTACGGCGTAGCATTGAACGGAGTACGTAGATTTTTTGTGAAACTGCTCTCAGCAACGGTTTATGAGTCGTTGGTCAACCGTTTTCAGGACGTAAGTCTTGATGCAACACCAGCTGTGCGTGTGAGGATGATCGATGTATCCAGACATTATACATGGATTAAACTGCGTAATGTCCCCTTTGAGGCTGATGAGACAGATATCAGAAAAGTTTTTGAGGAATACGGAACTGTTCATTTGGCCCAGCATGGTAAGTGGGTGTCGGGTGCCTACACAGGTATGCCGGAGGGCACTTTTAACCTAAAAATGACATTGCGACACCCCATACCGTCTTACGTGTACCTAAAGGAATTCAGGACACAGGTCATGGTGTCATACGCGGGGCTTAAAGGCGTACATGCCGACTATGTGGGGAATATGATCACATAGCGGCGGAGTGTGGGAAGCGGCAACGAGCTCCTGGCCCAGTGGCGGAGACATCCGCTTCTACACCGGGGGAAGCAGGTGTTGATCAACGACGTGAAGGAGGGCGTGGTCGTCTATGGAGCGAGATAGTGGATGAGGCGCATAAGGCTGGGGGGAGAGGGTGAGGCCCTTGACCAGTTACCTGGTCCAGACACACTTCCAGTGGATCGGGTTGAGCAAAAAGTACAGGAGGAAGTGTTGGAAATTGAGGAGGAATTAGCCGAGGTTCTGAAGTCCTTGTCACCGCCCGAGGAGGTGGCTGCTCCTGGCAAGGTGGTAGAAGACGAGGTGAAGGATGTGGGGCATCAACAACAGAACTATTCGGACGACGGGAGTGATAGCGTGACTGAGGTGTCACCGAGATCATTGCCACTGTGTACAGTGGAGGTTGAGGTACATTGTGAGGCATCCCCAGACCAAGCCATGGAGGATGCGCCTGTCACAAGAAAGAGAGCCGCTGCATCGGATTCAGATGATGTCCTAACGCCAGCGCAGCGGACTGGGAAGCAAATATGGGCAGAAGGTGAAGGTAGTGGTGGCCATGACAGGAGGCACCGAAAGAAGGGGGGGGGGGAGAGAGGGAAGTGTGCAGGTGACAAGTGGTCCCACACGTTCTGGTGCCCATCGGAAGAGTGAAGAGAGGAGGCAGGGGTGGAAACTTTAATAGGCTTCCGGTGTATGACAGTAAACGTTAATGGTTTGTGTAATAGTGTAAAGAGAGAATGATTTCGAATGTTTCTGAATAAATTTAGTAGAGTGGATGTTGTGTTCCTTCAGGAGCACAATTTTAAGGAGGGTAGGGTGTTGGAGATGGAAGGGTTTCAGGTGGTAACCCTGCCATCTGCCCGTTTGAAAGGAGGGGTGGGTATATTAATTAGGGAGGCGAGCCCGTTTGTTTTGCAGAGAAGTGAGGGGGGGGAGGGGGAAGGGTGTTACGCGTAGATGGTTTGTGGATGGGAAAACGTGTGGCCTTTATTAGCGTATATGCGCCTGCAGAGAATAACGTACAGGTGAAGCAGGAGTTTGTGTGTGAGGACCTTGTGTTTTTTTTCCGTGCATTACCGGAGGTGGCAATAGTAGGAGGTGATTGGAACTGCGTCATTAGGAGGGCTGATGTGGAACCGAAAGGGGCAGGTTATGTGTCGGTGGCCCTACGAGATTTATTGAGGGATATTAGGCTAAGGGACGCATTCGAGGGGGGGGGGGCGTGGGAGACAGAGCATACATTTGTTAGGAGAGGGTATGCAGCGAGGTTAGATAGAGTGTATCTTTCTCACGGGGTTGTCGTGAGAGTTTTCAAAACTGTTGAAGTAGCATGGTCGGATCATAGAGCAGTATTGGTGGAGGTTGGGTGGGAGGCGCTTGCGGAAATATACAGGAGTTACTGGAAATTAAATATAAGTGCATTGAGTGATGAGGAGGGGTTAGAGGGATTTTCTGTCCTATGGAAGGAGCTTAGCCAGGAGGCACAGGGAGTGGAAGATGTCGTACAATGGTGGGATTGTGTAGCCAAGGAAAGGATTAGGAAATATTATGTGGGGGTGGGCAAACGTATAAATGATTTTAAATATGGGCTTTCAAATTATCTAGAGGACAGGTTAAGGGGCTGTTATGAGAAGGGGGCTGTGGGGGGCAACTATCCTATGGATGAAATTGTCGAGGTCAAGGGGAGACTGAGGGAGTTACAAAATGAGAGGTTTCAAGCGGTAAGGGTGCAGGCAGGGGTAGAGGAGGTGCTTTGGGGAGATAAACCATCGGCGTGTGTGTTGCGATGTCAAAAACAAAGACAGCAGGTTACAGCTATTCCGAGGTTAGAGGTACATGAGATGGCGGGGGGTTATAGAATGGGTCAGGAGATACTAACTACGAAAGGAATGTGTGCGTATGCGGATAAATGGTATGAAGGGTATTGGACAAGTGGGAAGGTGGTGGGGAATGTGGATTTAGAGAAGGTGTGTGAGTATGTGACGTGTAATTTAGGGAATAGTGATAGAAAGGCTTTAGGGGGGGGGGTAATAACGGAAGAGGAAATAGAGTTGGCTTTAAGGGGAATGAGGAAGGGCAAAGCACCGGGAATAGACGGTCTCCCTGCTGAATTTTATCTCCAACATTGGGAGGTGATAAGGGGTTTCATGAGTAGGTTATTTAATCAGATGAAGGAGAAGGGTGTGATGGGGGACAAGCAAGCAACAGCAGTTGTAGTGTTGGTCCAGAAGGGTAAGGGGCGGCACACCCTCAAGGAATACCGTGCCATATCTCTGTTATGTGCTGATTATAAGTTGTTCGCTAAAGTCTTGGGTAATCGGTTCAAATGTGTGGTAGGGAGAGTGGTTTCGAAAACGTAGTATGGTTTGCCTGGAAGGTCGATGATTGAGGGTCATGGAATACTGAGAAGTTTTGTGGAGTCAAAAGGAAGGGGGAGGGAGGGCGGCGTTGTTGGCTTTAGACTGGCAGGGGGCCTATGACAGGGTGGAAAGGGGAGCATTGGGAGCTATACTTAGGAGGCAGGGTTATGGGGAAGAAATAGTTAATTGGGTAACCACGTTGTACAATGGAGCCAAGATGAGGGTACAAATTAATGGATGCTTGTGGAAGGAGATTGTAATGGGTAGAGGACTTAGGCAGGTGTGTCCCATGTCACAAATGTTGTTTGCGTGCATTCAGGACCCCTTCTTTAGAATGGTTGAACGTTGTGTATGTGACACGAGTGGAGGTATGGGGGAGGGGTCGGGAAAGTGTGGCCGGGAATAATAGGATACGTAGACGATACAACAGTCCTCGTTCGAGAGGGGATGGCGTTGGGTGTTTTGGATGATGTTGTGCAACAGTTCGGAAATGCAACAGGGATGCAGGTAAATAGAGAGAAGTCAATGATCATGGGGTTGGGTGATTGGGTGGAGGGGGGGGGGTAGATGTAACGTTGTGAGAAAACAAACGGTGTCTTTAAAAATTTGTGGTATCACCTATAAGGATGACTTGGACGCTGCTAGAGAGGAAAACTCAAATAGATTAATGGAAAGGATTCAGGGGCGTCTGGGTGCATTGCGACCTCATCATCTGACTCTCGTGCAACGAGTGATTGTTATAAATGTATTATTGTATAGTAAGGTTTGGCACGTAGCAGCCGTGTTCCCATTAACAGGGACGGCGATTGTGGGAATTCTGAGACGAGTGTTTAACTTTTTGTGGGGTTCAAGGTGCGATTGGCTGAGGAGAGAGGTTGTAATGTTACCTGTGCGCCAGGGTGGGTTGGGGTTGATGGATCTGAGAAGGAGGATTAAATGTGTGTTTCTTAAATGGGAGGTTTTGCGCGAAGGTGTGAGTGGAGGGCAGCTGGGAAAAGTACATGATAGGTTGGGTAAGTTGTATGGTGGTGTGGAGTTGAGGGAATGTGAAACTATTTTGAGGGCTTTGATGTTGGTTAGAGAACCCAGGAAAATTCGAGTAGGGGTTTTGTGTAGGCTGCTTGCAGACAGGATTGTTGTACCAGTTGAGGGATTGTTCCCCATGTACGCATGGAAGAGTATTTGGTATAGGTTTAGCAAGTTGAAGTTAAAGCCTAGGGTAAGGGAGGTAACGTATCGTTTTTTGCATGGCATACTACCGTCGGGGGAGGTACTAAGAACCAGAGGGGTAATTGTGGGCGGAAGGTGTGGAATCTGTGGGGAGGAGGAGACGGCGTTCCATGTAGTATACTTTTGTGGGGGACTGGAGGGTGTTAGGTATTGGTTAAGTAGGGTTGTACACGGGGTGGGGGGCCGAGGGGTGTCGGTTCTGCGTGCACTAAGCCTAGATGTGGGAGGGTTCGATGAGAGTGCTGTAAGAGCTTTGGATTATATAATAGTGGATTATATATATATATATATATATCGTGGGTGATGAGGGGGAGGGGGGATTATGAGGTGCGGAGGCGGGTGCTAGCGGTAACGGTTTATCGTACGATGTGTCGTAATAGAGAACTGTATGGGAGGAGGTGGGAGAAGGATTTTTTGGAAGGGTATAGAATGTTAACGTTAGGGTTTCTCATCAATCTATGACTTGGGCTGAGTAAGGGGGGGGGTTGGGGATTACATAAGAGAAGGGGGATTTCAGGGGGACACAGCGGGGTCGCCTCCTGGGGAGGGGTGAGAGTAAGGTGTAGGTGGGTATATGAAGGTGTAGATGTGTGGCATAAGTGTATGTAGCATGCAAGTGGGCACAGAAAGCAAAGGTGATATCAAGTAATTACGTAGTAACGAATGGAGAATTCTGTGTTTGATGTGTCAGGGCCGTCATGACCTTCTTCATGTATTAAGTGTGAATGGTGTCAAGATTATAGTTATAATACCGTGAAGAGCTTTTGGGCTTATGTTGAGTGTGCGTTTATAGCCTTTATTGGGCATATTTCATGTGCGATAATCGTATCGCAATGAGAGGTTATTTAAATTATGTTGTTTGTGTTTAGTGTTGGGGGTTTTAGCGAGTGTACTGACTTTATTTTAACATTATATAATGTGCTCATCCAGTTGATGAGAGATGGAACGCTAATGACTTCCATAAATTTGTAATGCCTCGTTAAAATTTTGTAATGGGAGAGTATGGTTTAGTCTCTGACTTTATATAATGTGCTCAGGCGGTGGAAGAGGCTGTATTAATATTTAGTAATATTTATTAATATTTATTTAATATAAGTGTGAGGCTTAGGATTTTCATTTTTTTTTCAATGCTTAAAGAAGGATTGTAGTGAGGCACGTATGTATGTTTTTAGGTAATTCTTATTGTATAGGGGTTAATTTTGGGAAGAGCATGTACTTGTTTTTAACTGAGATTGTGATGTAGGTCATTCCTCTGATTATCTACTGTGAAGGTTGTGAACCTTTGTCATATGTCAGTCATAGTATGTTAACTATACAAATCTGAAAGGTTTATATAGTTTATATTTTATATAGTTTATATAGTTATAGTTAAATGGAGAGTTAGAGGTATTGGGAAGATGGAGGGAATATTTTGAGGAATTGTTAAATGTTGATGAAGATAGGGAAGCTGTGATTTCGTGTATAGGGCAAGGAGGAATAACATCTTGTAGGAGTGAGGAAGAGCCAGTTGTGAGTGTGGGGGAAGTTCGTGAGGCAGTAGGTAAAATGAAAGGGGGTAAGGCAGCCGGGATTGATGGGATAAAGATAGAAATGTTAAAAGCAGGTGGGGATATAGTTTTGGAGTGGTTGGTGCAATTATTTAATAAATGTATGGAAGAGGGTAAGGTACCTAGGGATTGGCAGAGAGCATGCATAGTTCCTTTGTATAAAGGCAAAGGGGATAAAAGAGAGTGCAAAAATTATAGGGGGATAAGTCTGTTGAGTGTACCTGGTAAAGTGTATGGTAGAGTTATAATTGAAAGAATTAAGAGTAAGACGGAGAATAGGATAGCAGATGAACAAGGAGGCTTTAGGAAAGGTAGGGGGTGTGTGGACCAGGTGTTTACAGTGAAACATATAAGTGAACAGTATTTAGATAAGGCTAAAGAGGTCTTTGTGGCATTTATGGATTTGGAAAAGGCGTATGACAGGGTGGATAGGGGGGCAATGTGGCAGATGTTGCAAGTGTATGGTGTAGGAGGTAGGTTACTGAAAGCAGTGAAGAGTTTTTACGAGGATAGTGAGGCTCAAGTTAGAGTATGTAGGAAAGAGAGAAATTTTTTCCCAGTAAAAGTAGGCCTTAGACAAGGATGTGTGATGTCACCGTGGTTGTTTAATATATTTATAGATGGGGTTGTAAGAGAAGTAAATGCGAGGGTCTTGGCAAGAGGCGTGGAGTTAAAAGATAAAGAATCACACACAAAGTGGGAGTTGTCACAGCTGCTCTTTGCTGATGACACTGTGCTCTTGGGAGATTCTGAAGAGAAGTTGCAGAGATTGGTGGATGAATTTGGTAGGGTGTGCAAAAGAAGAAAATTAAAGGTGAATACAGGAAAGAGTAAGGTTATGAGGATAACAAAAAGATTAGGTGATGAAAGATTGAATATCAGATTGGAGGGAGAGAGTATGGAGGAGGTGAACGTATTCAGATATTTGGGAGTGGACGTGTCAGCGGATGGGTCAATGAAAGATGAGGTGAATCATAGAATTGATGAGGGAAAAAGAGTGAGTGGTGCACTTAGGAGTCTGTGGAGACAAAGAACTTTGTCCTTGGAGGCAAAGAGGGGAATGTATGAGAGTATAGTTTTACCAACGCTCTTATATGGGTGTGAAGCGTGGGTGATGAATGTTGCAGCGAGGAGAAGGCTGGAGGCAGTGGAGATGTCATGTCTGAGGGCAATGTGTGGTGTGAATATAATGCAGAGAATTCGTAGTTTGGAAGTTAGGAGGAGGTGCGGGATTACCAAAACTGTTGTCCAGAGGGCTGAGGAAGGGTTGTTGAGGTGGTTCGGACATGTAGAGAGAATGGAGCGAAACAGAATGACTTCAAGAGTGTATCAGTCTGTAGTGGAAGGAAGGCGGGGTAGGGGTCGGCCTAGGAAGGGTTGGAGGGAGGGGGTAAAGGAGGTTTTGTGTGCGAGGGGCTTGGACTTCCAGCAGGCATGCGTGAGCGTGTTTGATAGGAGTGAATGGAGACAAATGGTTTTTAATACTTGACGTGCTGTTGGAGTGTGAGCAAAGTAACATTTATGAAGGGATTCAGGGAAACCGGCAGGCCGGACTTGAGTCCTGGAGATGGGAAGTACAGTGCCTGCACTCTGAAGGAGGGGTGTTAATGTTGCAGTTTAAAAACTGTTGTGTAAAGCACCCTTCTGGCAAGACAGTGATGGAGTGAATGATGGTGAAAGTTTTTCTTTTTCGGGCCACCCTGCCTTGGTGGGAATCGGCCAGTGTGATAATAAAAAATTATTATTCCCAAAATGCATTACTATACACTTGTCTGCATTAAAATTCATCCTCGACGTCTCCGACCACAGCGCCAACTTTTCTAGATCATTCAAAATATTCAACTAACTGTGAATGGTACATTTTTTTGCAGATTTTCGTCATCTGCAAATTTTGCTATCTTAGATAGAGAAATTGAAGATGACATTGATATGACAATTGAACGATGAACCGATCCCTGGAGAACTTCATTGTTTACTCGAAGCTACTCAGACATCTCTCCGTCGAGTACTTCTCAATGTTTGTGAGCCAGCCACCTATGGAATTTGTCTCCTATACCAAGTGCTTCAACTTTGGCTCTCAGAATTCGATGTAGTACCTTTCCAAAAGCCTTCTGGACGTCTAGATACACTACATCTGATGGGAACTATTCATACCAGGTTAATCATCTGTAATTGACAAATTCCAGGAAGTTAGTCTTGCATGATGTGTTACTACTGAATCCACGCTGGCTTCCGTTTAAAATATTGTTTGTTTCCAGAAAACTGTCTTGTCCCTGACAATAACTTCCAGTTTTTACCTAAAATTGGCGTTGAGATGCACGAAACTGAGGGCACAGGTCTTGTCCCATTTTTAAATATAGCGGCGACATATGCCATTTTCCATTATAATAGTACTATTCCTTCTTCCAGTGATTATTTAAATATTGCCGAGAGTGGGTGAGCGATCTGGTAAATATGTCACTCAGTCAGCTGGAAGGGTTAATATTCAGATTTTCCAAGTATTTAATTATGTCTTAGCTGTTATTTTCATCACCTATTAGTTTTTCGGTAGACAGGAAGGTGGTAGGTTAAAAAAGGTGGTAGAAGAGAAAGGTGATAGAGGGAAAGGTGGAAGAGGTAAATGAAGATGGCTGAGAATCAACCTTGCTTCACTCCTTTTACTGAATCGCCCACACGGAGTTTACCTCATCAATAAATATAGTAAAAAGTCAACAGTTCACTCATTATTTAACATTTAGGTTGAATGTCAGTTGCTGCTGCTGAGTGATGAGAGCCGCGGCTCCCGTCACACGCCTGCTGCTGAGTGATGAGAGCCGCGGCTCCCGTCACACGCCTGCTGCTGAGTGATGAGAGCCGCGGCTCCCGTCACATGCCTGCTGCTGAGTGATGAGAGCCGCGGCTCCCGTCACACGCCTGCTGCTGAGTGATGAGAGCCGCGGCTCCCGTCACACGCCTGCTGCTGAGTGATGAGAGCCGCGGCTCCCGTCACATGCCTACCTTGTAACCCGTGCCAGAAAAATAGAGAATGTCAGAATTATGATCTTATAGTCTCTACATTATATTTTCCTTAACGCCATTCATTCATTCAAACGTTCATTCATTCGTTAGGGACTGCTTTAACATGTCTAGATGCGTGTTGCCGTTCTCACCATTCATTCATTAGTGTCGTTCTGATAGAATTAACTAAGACATGAATCAACTAAGCGAGACATGTGGAGAAAGATAACTCGTTAACAAAATAACCGCTTGATTTCAGATCAACCAAATTTTGTCTATCAAACTTTTATTTTTTTCATATGTATATGATAAGACAACAACAACAAAAAAAAATGGATCGACCGAGTCTGTTTTAAGTTAAAAAAAAAATAATTGAGATTTTACCAAATTCAAAATTTCAAAGGCCAATGTAAGGGAGATATAACACTAGCCCAACAGTTAGTGAAAATAATAGTAATGGGTGAACGTGTACAGCACCGTGTAATAGTAATGGGTGAATGTGTACAGCACCGTGTAATAGTAATGGGTGAATGTGTACTGCACCATGTAATAGTAATGGGTGAATGTGTACTGCACCATGTAATAGTAATAGTCGAACGTGCACAGCACCGTGTAATACTAAGGGGTGAACTTTTACAGTAACATGTAATAGTAATAGGTGAATGTGTACAGTAACATGTAATAATAATGGGTCAACGTGTACATTAATTCGTCACATTCTAACGTAGCGCTTTTTTTTAGATTACAATCATCAGCAACAAGAACAACCACAACATCTACAATAACAACAGCAACGACGAGAAAAACTTCATCATAAACATCGATAACGGAAAAAGCAAAAAAAGTCACATTAAATATAACAAAATCTAAGAAATTAAAAACAACTGGCACAAAAACAAAAGTAATGACACCGTATTTTTTCCAGCACTTTGATAAGAAAACCTCAGCAAGGAAGTTTGTTTACAACTGACAAGTGGAAAATCAATATTTAATGAAGGCTATTAAAATTTTTAACTAAGATAATTTAGAATTATTAGATATGCAAATGTCTTAAATTATGCGCACAACCTACTCGACTGCTCCAATTAAATGAAAAAAAAAAAAATACTGTCGTTTTTTACCCATGATTCTGAGTTTAATCTGTGAAAGAATTTGGGAAACTTTCGAGTTTTAATGAGAGCTCAAGTTGCTCGTTCTTTAAATCGCTGAAAAATAAAGAATATCGCAACAGATTTCAGCAGTTCATGGAAGGAATGAGTGAGAAGTAATCCTAGTGGGAGGGTTTAATGGTACTAGTATGTGCGAGTGAACACTTGCTGCCTTCATACTTATTCATCAACAGTTGCATTGATGATTGATCTTGATAATACTGTGGTTAGAATAACATACAAGAATCTAAGAGTTCGGAAAGGAAATTGAAGAAAACGTCTCGATTCCACCCATAACCATTATCAGTGGATAGTTGATAGCTGTCCAGAAGGGACCGACACCTCATCAGGAATTCAGTCTTGTGAATGCGGCTGACTGACCTGCAGTTCTGGCCAGGTTAGCTTACTGGACATTTGAATACTTTTATATCCTGCATGTGGAGTCGCATACAACCTGTACACGTTTCCCACACTCAGAGTATATATACCTAGTGTTGGGCCGGGTCGCGGGGGCGGTGACCTACTACAAACAAGGTACAGGTACCAGCTTACGCCGACGACCAGAACACCTTCACTCTCACCAACACACCACCTAGCTCCTACCATCTCTACACTTGTCCAGATAACCATCCCAATACTTATTCAGATTATAATCTTCCCTGTTGTCCAGATTATAATCTTTCCACTTATCCAGATTATAACCTTTCCACTTGTACAGATTATAATTTCACTTGTTCAGATTTTAATCCTTCCACTTGCCCACATTATGTGACTATAAAGACAGGCCACAAAACAAACGCTAGTGGAGACAACGTCACGCTCTATATAGAGCTGTTTCAAGCGATCTCTATCAGGTTATCATGACTTTAATAAGCTTTACAGAGTGTGACAAGTTTCGTAAATTTAACCTTTTTCTTCATTGCTTGATTATGTCTTCACACACATCTTTATGGCCTTCCTTCACACCATCCAAAAGTAACCTAAAAATCTACTAACAATTACCCTCTATGCACCTACAGTCATATATAATCAACATATATATATCTTCACATACATTTAATTTATAAAATCAGAGACACTTTAGGAAGACAGAACATTCATTTTACGACCTTCAGGTTTCAGTAGGATATTATCAAGTTCAAAGAAACTCACTACAAAACACAGGAGAGGTCAGTTTGTATATTGGACCATTAACTAGTCACACTCAGTCCTGGACCATTAACTAGTCACACTCGGTTCTGGACCATTAACTAGTCACACTCGGCCCTGGACCATTAACTAGTCACACTCGGTCGTGGACCATTAACTAGTCACACTCAGCCCTGGACCATTAACCAGTCACACTCGGCCCAAGTAGGACCGAAACGCTGTCCTAAGTTTCTTTCTCCTATGTTGGGGTTATTGTATTGTCCCAGACACGGTATTGTGCCTTTTTGTTCTTTCAGGCTGTACAATAGGCTGGAGAATAGGTTGCATTTTGATGACACATGCTCACATAGGCCCGATGAATGTTAATTTTTTTTACAACTCTATACATTATTCTGAACCTTCTGTTAATCCTGTAAAAAAATTCTACACCTCTGTCCATGGTCTTCCCTACACCTCCTTCCCTCCAGTGGAAAATCTTCACTAGACTTTAAATGATGCATTTCTTTCTACTTTAGCAGAAGTTCTTTAACTTTCTATAATAACATTGCTCCGAGGACTCCGTCTTAGTTAATTCTGGTAAAAACTCGAAATGTACGTCGACAAAGTTAGCACCTGGAGAACTCAATTATGTCTTATGACCAGTGAGTACTAGCTCGGGAAGGCCATCTTGTACATTATTTATAAATGTGTCTCTGAATTATTATTATTATTATTATTATTATTATTATTATTATTTTTTTTTTTTTTTATATAGTGATTATATTTTAATTGGGGGCACCGTGATGGCTAAGGCACATCTGAAAAACCTGGGTATCTTTACTGAGAGAAATTTCACTCGCCAGGGTCTTTATCTACCTCATACTGAGGCATCAGGACGAAGACTTTTGTAGTTGATGCAGTGCAAAAAGTGGGTATGTGCAGCAACTGAAGAAGTGGACACATGTTGGCGGGGCCGGCTAGTGTAAGTAGGTCAGGTTGACAGAGCGGGTCAGAGACGGAGTTCCAGAAAGATACATGTGCCAAGTTCCCCATGGTTTTGCTGTGTCAGACAAGTATCATGGAATTAATGGTATGATACACTAGTGTTGCTCATGTGTCTTAGTCGTCAACTAGTCGGCACTGTACCTTTCATCTAATAATGGAGCTCTAATAATGGAGCTACCCTCCTTTTTCTGCGGATTAACCCTGATTACCTCTCATTCCCCAGTCGCTGTGTCACCGTTGATAATCATAATTATAAAATAATAATAGTGGAAAGATAAGAGAGATGACAGGATTGCTGAAGGGTCAGGAAGAAAGATGGAGGAAGGAATGTAGACATCAGATTGCTCAGACAGGAACTTGAGTTTATATAATGGACATAACACATTACGGCGAGGTGGATGATCATTGATCACAGAACTGAAGAGGAAACAAAGGTGCGGAGGAAGTTTTCATTTGACCACGTTACGAGCTTTCTGGAGATTTATCGGATCAATAAAAAGGAACACCTGTATACATGTTGGGTAGATGGCACTAATAATGCGTGGTGAATTCACTTGGCAGAACACTGGATGCCATAGATGGGAAATTTATTCCCCTAAAAATGGGTGGGGACTGGACTTGCAGAATGTTTTTAGAGGAAGTATTAATCAGCACATATGATACCATATAACAGGTTCAGGGCAAAGGGTGAAGGCACAATTTCACAGGAATTTTATTGAGACATTTCGACGGTGAAATAGTTTCTTCAGTCAGTGAAACACACTAATTGTTTCTTTTCACCACCTGCTGGTGTTGTGCCATCTATCTCCAGAATCTGGTCACTTTCACTTTAGCCAAACCCATGTCAGCACAAAATGAAAGGGAAACTTATCCAGAATATGTTCATACAGTAACACAGCTAGACTGAGGACTGCTACACATACTGACAGACCTCTTGTATAACATTGCCACCATCATCATCACACTCCATCTTTATGATCTTCCTAGCCTCACCTCAGCACTGATCCCATCTAGTCAGGTCTAACCTTCCTGATTTACATATAAGCATGCTCTTATATCCTTTCTATAGTCTTCAGAAGGAAATGCTTTCATAATTAAAACATTCTTTTCAATTAAAAGTAGGGGCGCCATTGGTACACCAAGGGAAAACACCATAAGTGTCCGGGGCCCAAGACTGTTCAACAGCCTCCCATCAAGCATTAGGGGATTTGCCAATAAACCCCTGGCTGCCTTTAAGAGAGAGCTGGACAGATACCTAAAGTCAGTGCCGGATCAGCCGAGCTGTGGCTCGTACGTTGAACTGCGTGCGACCAGCAGTAACAGCCTGGTTGATCAGGCCCTGATCCACCGGGAGGCCTGGTCATGGACTGGGCCGCGGGGGCGTTTATCCCCGGAATAACCTCCAGGTAACCTCCAGGTAACCCTTGGAATACCCTCCAGGTATACTCCAGGTATCCACACGAATTATATAAATGGTGTAAAAAAAAAGAAGTTGCTGAATCACTTGTGCAAGATCTGGGTATCTGCATTATGGAAGCATTTCATCATCCAGTGGCTTCCTTAGTCCACTGCAGAGAACAGTGTAAGATGAGAAAGAGTTTGAGGTAATCAGTCACTCAACTTGGAATCGATGTGTTCAGTCCATCAATCTTGACAGAAATTCAGCATATGAGAGAAATCGCTAATATGCTGCACACAAGTGATTTGAAGCAGATGGAGGCGGCGTCACCTCTGAAAAATCTTTCATTGGAAGTATATTTGACTCACCGGTTTGGCCAGCCCTGAAAAATTCCTTGTTTCAAGATCCCAAAATGTTGTTGCGTCTCTGACATATTATATCAACCGAGAAGTTGATGAATGAGACACTTGTGCAACATTTAGGTATATTTACTGTGGAAACGTTTCGTCAGTTAGTGACTCCATCAGTCCAGTACAGAGAAGAATACTGGAAGATGAGAAGTTTAAGTAACTTTATACCGTACTTGTTTATATTGGACTGAGGAAGCCACTGGTTGGCGAAATGTTCCCACAATAATGATGGCAAAATGTTGCACAAGCGTCTCACTTGCCACCACACGAGCTTCACGATTTACTTTACAATGTGTCGAAAAAACAAATGAATTAAGTTGTACTATAAGTAATCAAGTGTAATTAAATTCCTTACTGGAGATAATTTTCAGTAATTAATTGTTTTGGATTATTTTGGGACCCCAATGGAATTAAGTCACTTTTTTTGAGGGGGGAGGTTATCCTAGTTAATTTACACTATGTATTGAACATTGTACTTATGTGTACCAGTGCCTAAATAAATTTACTTACTAACTCATGGAGTTAATCAGAATAATAACGACTAACACTTCTCTAAATCAATAAATGATTTCAAAAATTTATTTTTCGCTAAACTGATAATTGATCAATTTTATTCCTATAGAGCATACAAGTGATACAGGATTGGTTAAGATAAGGTTTTGCTTGGATTTTTAACCCCGGAGGGTTAGCCACCCAGTCATCGAGGACTGTCTGTCTTTATTTCCATTGGGGTCCTCAATCTTGTCTCCCAGGATGCGACCCACACCAGTCGACTAACACCCAGGTACCTATTTGCTGCTAGGTGAACAGGACAACAAGTGTAAGGAAACGCATCCAAATGTTTCTATCTCGCTGGGAATCGAACCCGGGCCCTCCGTGTGTGAAGCGAGAGCTTAACCCACCAGGCCACTGAGGCATCCTAACATGACTCGCATACTTTACAAAAGGCTCCTGGTTATGCAGAGCATTTCGGGAAATCATAAAATTAACTTGTAACTACCGAACAAATGTTAATTAGGTCAAGTGACTGGAATGCTTCGATTCATAAACTTTGATATTGTATACAACAATTTGGTTTATGATATATGACATTTTGGGATTTTTTTTTAACAATTTGGTATAACATTTATAGTGGTGGTTAGTGAAACAGGATATATTTATTTGTTTACTACAAAACAAAGTAATGAGGTAGAACATATTATGTTTATTAAATATTTAGGATATATGGTGATAGAACATTGTGAATGACATGATTAGGATTAACAGGATTATTGATAGGAAAATGAATTTCAAACATTTTTTACATTAGTTTTCACAATTATATGCCTATAACCTACTGCTTTTGTATTATTATTATAATTATTATTATTATTCACAAATAACCCGCACTGTGAAAATTTGTGTGGACTGCCTCCAAGTGAGTCGCCTACCCTGGCAAACTCTGTTGACACCGAGCTCTGAGGTGGGTACCTCAGCCTCACAAGTGGCTTATAGGACAGATTTTCACAAATAATTGATGTTGAAAGAAACTCGCCTGCATGCACGTATAAAGGACTAACTTACTTGGTGTTGCAGCATATATCCTGATCTTCCACTTCCCTAAGCTTAGCCTTAGCCCCTTTGGACTTTCCCTCAGAAACCAAGTGCAACCGGGAGCCTTAATTCCTGCAATATTCAATCGTTATTAGTGTCCTGCCTGCACCTCAGAAATTCCTATATCCAAGAGGGTGTGTATCCCCTAGTATAACTATGCAGACACGGACACTAGCTTAGCTTCCAGACTGCCAAGAGACACTGGTACTTACTGGGCATGCACTGCCTGCTGCACACCGGGCCCACAGATCAAACTCACTCACAATCTCCCCAGACAATGGCCAGAAATCTACGAGATAAAGTGGAGGTCTTGTCTTACTGTATGGGCCTGACGGAGGTCATCTACGGTACATCGAGGTGCCTCTACCAGATTTCCCCAGGTCTCGAATGTGAAGACACGTGGGGGGGGGGCGCCGTCTGCTGATCATGGCACGTCCTGTCCAGTTGGTGTCTGTCTTAAGAAGGATGCTATTGTGTCTTTGAGACCCGCGCCTTGTCATTCAAGCTAGGGCTGCCAGTTCTCCCTAGCTAACTTAACCTAGTGTTTGCCTACATTATCGGCCTATTACTACCTATGTTAAGGTCTTAGGTCTACATTATTATTATCTACAGTTGCCTCAATGATCCTAATATTAGTGTACTACCAGTAAAACTACCTACTCCTTCCCTGAAGGGTAAATCTATAACTTAAATAGTACCTTCATCCACGCCAACTCGGGGAGAGAAATGTGTTTATGTTCAGGGAGAACGCTTTTTGTTTGAGTGGGTTTAAGGGCCACCCAGCTCAGCCGTTCCATTACGGCCTTGCTGGGATCCCTTGGTTCGCCGTGTCTGTCCTGTGGAACTTTAGGGACCAAATAAATTTCCACACGCACATAGAAGAGAGGAGCTTACGACGACGTTTCGGTCCGACTTGGACCATTTACAAAGCCACACTAATGAGGAGAGCAGGATGGGTATATATAGGCAGGAGGTGGTAGTAGTAGTAGTGGTAGTGGTAGTAGTAGTAGTGGTAGTAGTAGTAGTGGTGGTAGTAGTAGTAGTAGTGGTAGTAGTAGTAGTGTAGGTGGAAGGAAGTAGTAGTGGGGAGGTAGTAAGAGTAGGAGGGGCCAGTCAAATACTAAAAAAGAGGAGCTCTGCAAGAGAGCTGGTGCCCACAGAGGGTAAGAGCAAGAACAAGCATTTGACTGGCTCCTCCTACTCTTACCACCTCCCCACTACTACTTCCTTCCCTCCACTACTACTACCACCACCTCCTGCCTATATATACCCATCCTGCTCACCTTTTTGTTAGTGTGACTTTGTCAATGGTCCAAGTCGGACTGAAACGCCGTCGTAAGCTCCTTTCTTCTATGTGCGGGTTATTTATGTATTGTTCCAGTCATGGTATTGTGCCTTTTTTTGTTACTATTATATTTCTACAAGTACAAGGTATACAGACCATAGCTGACATCAATGACATACTATTATGTAGAAAGCCGCTTGTTATGCAGAGCATTTCTGGAAAATTAGGTCAATTTGTCCCAGGATGCGACCCACACCAGTCGACTAACACCCAGGTACCCATTTTACTGATGGGTGAACAGGGACAACAGGTGTCTTATGGAAACACGTACTAATGTTCTCCAACTTACTCCATAATCCATATTAATCTAGAGTTGAGAATTAATCTAAGTCTGCCCGAAATGCCTAGCCATGCTAGGTGTCATAGTGGCCCCCTCTGTAATTAGTATTTTTATAGGGTACGGTAGGTGCCAGAGTCCGAGCTTACAGCTCAAAACACTGTCATTCTCATTAGCTCCCCTGGGGCGGGGATGGCAGACCAGAGGGGACAGTTGGTCCCAAAGATGAGGAGGTACTTATACCTCCTCCCATGGGAGACTTAGGTCTCAGACACTCCCTAAAGAGGGAGCCAAGGCTGGGCCACCACTTGGAAAAGGCCCGGGCCGAGAAAATTACCGGCGAATCTTTAATAATAATAATAGTATTTTATAACATGTAAACCACACAATATCCAAAACCTGTAACCCCCGCATTGTAATCTTTATAGAGAATAAGCTTGATTGATTGATTGATCCGTACAGGGAGATCGATCCTCGAACCTCGGTGTGTGAGCTGAGTGCGCTAGCAATCGAGTTACGGAAGGTATATTTTTGTAGTGTCTAATGTTAGTAATAATGGTTTAAACAAATGTAAATATCAAGAAATTCACTCAAGTTCTATTTTTTCTGATTAGTATAGTCTCCCCTGACTAATTTTATGGTAGTACACATTTTCTCTTATGCTTCAGAAAATGGAACATATTTAGCTTCTTGCTTTATGATCCGCTGTTGAGCAAGTCCGGATGAACGGTACTCCGTTTCGGAATATCCATCCTTGTTTGTGGAAGGAGGGAGCATTTTCGGTGGGAGGAACACACACACGCATACACACACACGCACACATACACACACACACACACACACACACACACACACACACACACACACACACACACACACACACACACACACACACACACACACACACTAGGTGAGTACACATCGAGACAAAACACGGATGGAAGGAAACTTAATTGCCATGATTCACCGACTCTTTGGTACTGGAAATAAAATACTCATCAGCAACCATACCATTCCTTATGTAGGAAATACCAAGTCAAAAAACATAAAAGCGTGGAAATCTCTTCTGTTTTTCACCATTTGGATATTTGCAGGCCTACTACTGCTGTTTCCACTCATCTCCCTCACAGTGTTGTAGAGAGGAAGGGAGCCAAGATAAAGAAAGGGGAAAAGCTTCTGCAATTTTTATAACACTAATATATTTTTGAAAAATATATTTGTTAAAATTTTCAAAGTAAATGAAAGTTCCGAAAAATACGATCAAAATATACAAAAAAATATAATTGGTTGCTTTATCGCCATTCAGAAGAGACTCGTGGCACTCCAAGACTATTTAAAAACATGTTTGGTTAGTTTGTTCAGTTCTGTCTATTGGCCTCCTAAAGGGAAAGTGGGAGGGTCTTGAAAATTAAGGGCTCTTGATCCAAGAAACTGGAGCTACCCTTCCCTTTGAAGGATCAAACCTTACTATCGTCTGTCGTTCCTCAGGCGTTCCATGATGACCCTTACTTTAGCGCCTCCCAAGTCAAATCAAAATAATGTCAAAGTTTAGGACCAGCCAATGGAATGACTCTGATCTCTAATACGACAGAAAAGAGCGTTATTAGTTTACAAGTCTAACACTTCTGTGCTGTTCAAGTCTTCAGAAAGAGAGCAGCCGGGTTCTCCAAAGTATTGAAGAGAACAAGAGGAGCAGGAGGAGAGGTACGAATTAGATTACTTCAGACACCAATAATGCTCTTTTCTCTCATATTAATGTCAAAGCTTCTTGTTCCAGCAGTGACCATATATTATTCACAATTTCAGGGGTTCCCAGACATTTCAGCTCATCGACACCGTCGTAAAGTTTCAGATTGTTCATCGACCCCTAAACATTTATATGAAAATGATTTAATAAATAGTACTTTAACTAATAATACTACGAATGATAATGATGACAATAATAATAATAATAATAATAATAATAATAATAATAATAATAAAAGACTTCATAAAATAGGCAATATTTAAATTATGAAAAATTTAAGCTTTAACATATCCATTTTTACTGAAAGTGTTAATATCATTAATGGGAAGGTTGCATCCGATGAACGTCATCAAGGACACTGATATTTGGTTGGTGATTTGTGAGTTTTAGTGGTAAGTCACCAGGCTCTTCCAGGTTCACTCTTTTTCTCTGCTTGGTCAAAATTGCATAGGCATGGCTAAAGCCAGCTTCACCCATATAATGACTCTTAGGGGTTGATATTGACCACTTTGGGGGATCCTGGACTCTACATCACGGAGGCAGTTGGTCAACAAACAGTAGAGCGTTTACTGACGAAGACTTTGTGAGAGGGTAGGTAGGTAAGGCTCGTCAGAAACCAGTACAAGTTTTTCCTGACGCGGGTCTTAGATGATGACCAGCCGTTGGAGCTTCTGGTCATCTGACCGAGGTCTCTCGCTGGCTTACCGGTCCACCCCTTTAAAAATTATGGTCATTAGTTATAACCATTTAGTGCTTGCTCTGTCAGAAGACCTCCCGCTGAAGTAATTACCAACCCATTTTCAGGCGCGACATGACCCCTACTGGATTAGCCCCTCCCAAGACAAATACGTATAATGCCAAAGTTTCTTGTTCCAGCGATGACCATATATTATAGTGTACATCAAGGTGGTGGTTTGTTGGTCAGCAAACAGTGAAGTGTCTTCTAACCCAGTCTTTGTTAGAAGACATACCGCTGAGTAATCACCAACTTCTGACGTATAGGTACTCAGTGTGAGTTATTAAAAAAAACTGGCATATCAATTATTATTAACTGGTAGATCAATTATTATTACTATTAACTTGCAAATGAATTATTATTATTATTATTATTATTATTATTATTATTATTATTATTGTCAGTGCAAACTTATTTGCTTCCCACTGTGGATAGACTTTCCTGATTGAGAAGGCATTTCCAGCAGGGTCCTGCTCATTGCCACACTTCCAGAAAAATGCTGACATTCTTTGAAGAGCATTCTAACTTGGCCTGGAAACTCTCTTGGAAAAGATAATTGCTGCTGTTATTAGGATCTGGTACCACGACGAAAAACTTGCCAAAATGTGCTCAACATTGGTCGATTCTATGCCATAGCGCGTAGCAATGCTTATAAAAGCAAAGGGTAGTCATATCTTATTAAATCAATTATCTGTCATATTGCCGTGTATTTTTCAAATGAACATTAATTTTCCAAATATATAGCTTGTTTTATCACTGTCCCAATTAATATGTACACCACTGTAATTTAGAGCATACTAATACACTTCTACCCCCTCCCCCCCACTGCCTGCATTAATATCCACCCACAACTGATAAACTATACATCAATAATACCTTTAATAAACATAAGAGAGAGTCGTATTTTAATGTTACAATGTTACAGTTTATGAAGAGGTAATTAACGCTGACACTACTCCAGTGCACTTTGAAAAAATGCACCACACATAATGGCGTTAATACAAACCTAACACTCACCCAACACTGCCACTAAATACACACGGTGATGCACATCCACAAAGATTCTCAAAATAAAAAGGTGCTAACACCTAAACACCGATTACAGATTAGGTAATGACACCCCCAAGCAACCTCTGGTGCTTAACAATGAACACTGAATACGCCTATATATATAATGTCTTTCTACCTCTGTATGTTAGAAGTGATCAAGGTCCCAGGACCGAAACGTTTTCTAATAAATATGTCATAGTGTTTGCTTACGTGTCTTTCTAAACCAACATTCAATGTCCCTGAAAATTTCTATAACACATGACAATTCACGAAACTCTTCGCCAGCTTCACTCCTTCCTCGTCAAGGAATATTCCAACGTTGGGTACCTCGTCGTAAACATACTCAAATATGTTCTTGCTTGACACTGTCGTCTACCAAGTTTTCCAGAAGCAACACCTGTAAAAAAAATAAAATTAGACATCTATATAAACTTCTAATCAGATTATGCTACATTTCTAGATTTTTTAGAAGAGTTTAAAAAGACATGTGAGCAAACACTAGGATATATTAGAAAACGTTTTGGTTCTGGGATCTTGATCACTTCCAACGCTAACAGTGATCAAAAGTCCTAGGACCAAAACGTTTATCAATATGTCCTAGTGTTTGCTCACGTTTCTTTTGAAGCCGATTTGTCCTTATCGGTTATCAAGATTTATACCATCTTTAGAAGGCGCACATATTTCATCCAACTTAATAACATTTACACAACTAATGAATACCCACGTTACTCATGTATCTATATGTGCTAGTCCACAGGAGGGATGCGGGGTACACAATAAGCTAGCCGCTTCGGCAGCAAAATCTAATCTAACTCGTGCCACACTAAACACCGATAACGTGGCGGTTACGTTCCTCTCAATCGTCCTAAAAAAAATGAGTCAAAAATGTTGGGGAAAATATTCAAACGTTCAGATTAAAACCCTGTTCCCCCAGATAAAAAAAAATCCAACATTTTTAAGTACAGCACACTAGTAGTATACATCTTTCCTTTATCTATATGGGAAACCCACTAGGGTTTAGCACTGACCTTGCCTTTATATTACTAGTCATGTTGACTACTGTGCCATGAACTACCTGGACCCTTCACTTATTAACACAATCCTACAGAATGAATCATTTAAAAGTGGAATGACAATTCATTAGGGCCAGACTCTCGAGTTCTGTACATGGAGAGGCTCCAGACATCTATTGTATTTGAAAATAATTGCTAAGCCCGTATGATAGTTACGATAATTTATTTCTACACAAATGTAACCAAATTCTGTTATTCATATAGCATCCAGGAGCCTAAGATCGTGAGAATTATAACAATTTAAAGGTAATTATCTGTGCTCTATTGAGCACCGTCGGTGTCCCAGAGGACACCAGGCTTAACTAATGACATGCATTGCGATTCGAAATTCGAGGTTAGAGGTACGAGAGGAAAATGTGGCCCCCCCTCTCTCTCTCTCTCTCTCTCTCTCTCTCTCTCTCTCTCTCTCTCGAGAGAGAGAGAGAGAGAGAGAGAGAGAGAGAGAGAGAGAGAGAGAGAGAGAGAGAGAGAGAGAGAGAGAGAGAGAGAGAGAGAGAGAGAGAGAGAGAAATTGTTGCAGCTTTCATGGTAGGAAGAAATTAGCAAACCCACACACACACATGTACACAATAACATGTTCACACATGTAATTATACAGCTACATGAGAGAAAACAAAATAACTTCAAAGCATTATGAAACAAACAGAAGTCTGAGATTTTCAATAAGTAACCTCAGCCTGGTGGGCGAGTTGGGTGAGCGCTTGGTCTTGTCTAGCTGGTCTACTGTTCCAGGCTGTCTTGGTGGGTGTGATTACAGGACGCAGATTTCTGTCCCCCCCCCCCCCCATTTATGAAGGGGTTCAGGGAAACCGGCAGGCAGGACTTGAGTCCTGGAGATGGGAAGTACAGTGTCTGCACTCTGAAGGAGGGGTGTTAATGTTGCAGTTTAAAAACTGTAGTGTAAAGCACCCTTCTGGCAAGACAGTGATGGAGTGAATGATGGTGAAAGTTTTTCTTTATCAGGCCACCCTGCCTTGGTGGGAATCGGCCAGTGTGTTAATAATAAAAATAATATATATATATATATATATATATATATATATATATATATATATATATATATATATATATATATATATATATATATATATATATATATATATATATATGCAATAAGATCGCAGTAAACAGGTGATTTCAGAATATGCAAAACAACCACTGTGAAAAAATAGAGAAATTCCAAGCGCTTTCGTGACTACTCACATTATCAAGGAACAACGATAATGTGAGCAGTCACGAAAGCGCTTTGAATTTCTCTATTCTTTCACAGTGGGTGTTTTGCATATATATATATATATATATATATATATATATATATATATATATATATATATATATATATATATATATATATATATATATATATATATTGGGATTCCAGTAACCTGGACTGCTGTTGACCAGGTGACATGCAGTGTGCTGGCTGGAAACTCAATTAACCAACCAAAAGAGGGAGGGGCTCTTGATGCAAGTGAAGAGCTCTTGATGCAAGTAAAGGACTCTTGATGCAAGTCGAGGGCTCTTGATGCAATTGGAGGGCTCTTGATGCAATTGGAGGGCTCTTGATGTAGGTCTCTTGATGCAGGGCAATGTATCTTTTAAGCAGGCTAAGGGCTCTTGATGCAGGTCCAGGTATCTTTTATGCCGGTGAAGGTCTCTTGATGCAGATAAAGGACTCTTGATGCAAGTGAAGGGCTCTTGATGCATGTAAATGGCTCTTGATGCAGGCAGAGGTCTTTTGATGCAGGCGAAGGACTCTTTTATGTAGGTGAGGGGCTCTTGATGCAGGCAAAGGGCTCTTGATCAAAAGAAATATCACTGTGTTCCTAAGATCAAACCTGATCACTTCCCATTTTCCAACACCCCCATGAGATTAGCGCTTTCCCATAAATTTAATAAAGGGTATCCCCCATTACCATAAGCTCAGCCTCCTCTACCTCAAGCATGCAGAGTGAGTAATGCAACGCAGTTATAAACCTGCATGTGCTTATGTGTGTGTGTGTGTGTGTGTGTGTGCGCATGTGTGTGTACTCGCCTATTTGTACTCACCTATTTGTGGTTGCAGGGATCGAGTCATAGCTCCTGGCCCCGCCTCTTCACTGATTGCTACTAGGTCCTCTCTCTCCCTGCTCCATGAGCTTTATCATACCTCGCCTTAAAACTATGTATGGTTCCCGCCTCCACTACTTCACTGAAGAAATACTTCCTAACATCCCTTTGATTCATCTGAGTCTTCAACTTCCAATTGTGACCTCTTGTGTCTGTGTCCCTTCTCTGGAACATCCCGTCTTTGTCCACCTCGTCTATTCCGCGCAGTATTTTATATGTCGTTATCATGTCTCCCCTGACCCTCCTGGCCTCCAGTGTCGTCAGGCCGATTTCCCTCAACCTTTCTTCGTAGGACAATCCCCGTAGCTCTGGAACTAGTCTTGTTGCAAACCTTTGCACTTTCTCTAATTTCTTGACGTGATTGACTAGGTGTGGATTCCAAACTGGTGCTGCATACTCCAGTATGGGCCTGACGTATATGGTATACAGTCTTGAACGACTCCTTACTGAGGTATCGGAACGCTATCCGTAGGTTTGCCAGGCGCCCGTATGCTGCAGCAGTTATCTGATTGATGTGCGCCTCAGGAGATATGCTCGGTGTTATACTCACCCCCAGATCTTTTTCCTTGAGTGAGGTTTGCAGACTTTGACCATCTAAACTACATTGTGTCTGCGGTCTTCTTTGCCCTTCCCAAATCTTCATGACTTTGCATTTGGCGGGGTTAAACTCAAGGAGCCAGTTGCTGGACCAGGCTTGTAGCCTGTCCAGGTCTCTTTGTAGTCCTGCCTGATTCTCATCCGATTTGATTCTTCTCATTAACTTCACATCGTCAGCAAATAAGGACACTATTGAGTCTATCCCTTCCGTTATGTCATTCACATATACCAAGAACAGCACAGGTCCTAGAACTGACCCCTGTGGAACCCCGCTTGTCACAGGCGCCCACTTTGACACCTCATCACGTACCATGACTCGTTGTTGCCTCCCTGTCAGGTATTCTCTTATCCATTGCAGTGCCTTTCCTGTTATGTGTGCCTGATCCTCTAGCTTTTGCAGTAACCTCTTGTGAGGAACTGTGTCGAAGGCCTTCTTGCAGTCCAAAAAAATGCAGTCGATCCACCCCTCTCTCTCTTGTCTTACTTCTGTCACCTTGTCATAAAACTCTAATAGGTTTGTGACACAGGATTTTCCCTCCCTGAAACCATGCTGGTTGTCAATTATACACTTGTTTCTTTCCAGGTGCTCCACCACTCTCCTCCTGATGATCTTCTCCATGACCTTGCATACTATACACGTTAGTGATACAGGTCTGTAGTTTAGTGCCTCATGTCTGTCTCCCTTTTTAAAAATTGGGACTACATTTGCCATCTTCCATACCTCAGGGAGTTGCCCAGTTTCAAATGTGTTGAAGATCTTCGTTAATGGTACACACAATGTCTCTGCTCCCTCTTTAAGGACCCACGGAGAGATGTCTGGTCCCACCGCCTTTGAGGTGTCAAGTTCGCATAGCAGCTTCTTCACCTCCTCCTTGGTTATATGTACCTCATCCAGCACTTGCTGGTGCACCCCCCTGCTCTGATTTCCTGGAGTCCTACTGGTTTCCACTGTAAATACTTCTTTAAATCTTGTGTTGAGCTCCTGACATACCTCCCGGTCGTTTCTTGTGAATTCCCCATCACCCTTCCTCAGTCTGATTACCTGGTCCTTGACTGTTGTTTTCCTCCTGATGTGGCTGTACAACAGCTTCGGGTTAGTCTTGACTTTCGATGCTATGTCATTTTCGTATTGCCGCTGAGCCTCCCTCCTTATCTATGCATATTCGTTTCTGGCTCTTCGGCTAATCTCTTTATTTTCCTGAGTTCTCTGTCTTCTGTACCTTTTCCATTCTCTAGTACACCTAATTTTTGCCTCCATACACCTTTGGGTGAACCAAGGACTCATTCTGTTCTTCCCATTATTTCTGTTTCCCTTGGGAACAAACCTCTCCTCTGCCTCCTTGCATTTTGTTGCCACATAGTCCATCATTTCTTGTACTGGTTTTCCTGTCAGTTCCCTCTCCCACTGAATGTCTTGAAAGAAGTTCCTCAAGCCTGAGTAGTTCCCCTTTTGTAGTTTGGTTTTTCCCACCCTATTCCTGCTGCTCTCTCCACTTGGAGCTCAACTATGTAGTCGAAGCACAGAACCACATGATCACTAGCTCCCAGGGGCCTTTCATACATGATATCCTCGATGTCAGAACTACTCAAGGTGAATACAAGGTCCAGTCTTGCTGGTTCATCCTCTCCTCTCCTCTCTCTCTGGTAGTGTCTCTTAACATGTTGATGCATGAGGTTTTCCAGTACCACATCCATCATCTTGGCTCTCCATGTTTCGGGACCCCCATGGGGCTCCAGGTTTTCCCAGTCAATCTCCTTGTGATTGAAATCACCCATAATTAGTAACTTTGCTCCCCCCGTGTGTGCTCTCCTGGCCACCTCGGCTAGTGTGTCGACCATTGCTCTGTTGCTCTCATCGTATTCTTCTCTTGGCCTCCTGCAGTTCTGTGGTGGGTTGTACATTACTGCAATTATCACCTCATGTCCCTCAGACTGGATTGTTCCTACTAAGTAGTCCCTTTCGCCTGTGCCATCCATTCCTTCCATTTTCTCAAACCCCCACTGGTTTTTAATGAGCAGTGCAACTCCTCCTCCCCCTTTCCTCCCTCTGTCTTTCCTGAGGATTTGATATCCGGATGGAAAGATTGAATCTGTTATTATTCTGGTGAGTTTTGTTTGAGTGCTATTATGTCTGGGGATGTCTCCTTGATTCTTTCGTGCCACTCCTCATACTTATTTGTTATCCCATCTGCATTTGTATACCACACCTTCAACTTCTTTTCTGAGATTGTGGTCTGGGAGGTGTATTGGGGTTGGGGAAGTGGGAGACCTGATAAGGAACTATGGGTGGTTGCTGTGGGGGTGGAGTTTGTAATGCAGTGGGTGGGAGCATTGGATGTGGCATGGGTGTTTTGGTTTAGAGTGTTTGGTTGCACTGGGGTTGACCTGGTTGAGAGGCTTCTATAGGAAGTTGTGAGGGAGGCTGTATTTGATCTTCCTGTGTCTGTGATCTCCTGTCTGTCTTCTCCATCCCCTCTCTTTCCTCCTTTCGCCTTTGTACCATCTCTCCCTGTTTCTTCCTTTCTGCTTGTGTTCTGTCGCGGTCGAGATACACCTTCCTGTATGCTGGCATGTCCCTTAATCGTGCTTTCTCCTGCAGGATCCTGTTCGGAGTCGATTCTGCCTTGAAGGTCACTTTCACTGGCCGGGTTCTTTTTTTTTACAAACCCCCCTATTCTCCAAAAATTTTCCAGCTGGGTCATGTCGTCTTCTCCTATTGCTTTCATGATGCTTTCAATTGTTTTTTTTCCCTTGTTTTCTTGCTTATGTTTCCCCTTCAACTTCCTGGAGCCCATACACAAAGACTGACCTCACCCCTTTCATGCTCCCACTGCATATCCCTGTGTATCCCCTCATTCAATTTGATTTCCTCCATTGCAGCTTTCCTTTCTTCAGTTTCACTAGCTAATGTACTTGGGCTCAGTGGCCTGTCATTTTCCCTTCTCGGCTTTCCCTGGGCTCTGCTGTGGTCTGTTAGGGCCTCCACATATAGCTTAGCTCTTTCATTTACTACAGTCTCCACTGATTGAGCTTCTACATGCAGTTTTGCTCCTTCTTTCCCTACAGTCCCCTTATTTGTGACTGAGGTAGCAGTCTCTGTTGTCAATCCCAAAATGTTCTTTAGTTCTTTAGGCTGTTTCAGATTTTTCAGTTCCTCTTCTAAACTCTGTATCCTGGCCTCTGCTGCTTTGACTTGCACCTCCCACTTCCTGCTTTCCATGTCTATCCTCTCTTCCATTCTCATGCTAAGTTCTTCTAGTTTCTTTTCCCATTCATGTTCCCTTTTTGTGAGCTCTGCTGCCCAATCTTCCTTTGCAGTTTCCTCCTCCTGTCCCTTGGTTTTTCTTGTTGTTCTCTGGCAACCCATTTTTGTTTTATCCTGATTGCCTCAGAGTGGGAAACCTATGTAATTCTGTATGTTAGGTTAGTAGTGTGTATGTCAGAGTGTGGGGGGGGGCAGGTAGAGGAGGAACTGTGGCTATGTGGGAGAGTAGTGGGGAGGGGGAGTGGGAAGGAAAGTGAAGCAAGTGGGTGAGTGGGAGAGGGAGAGGGGGAAGGAGGGAGAGGTGGGGAGGGGGAGGGTGAAAGAGGGAGAGGTGGTGAGGGGGAGGGTGAAAGAGGGAGGGGAGGGATCAGGTGAAGGAATGAGATGTCGGTGGGGGAGGGGGGGAGTGTATGTGCGAGTCTGGCAATGTGTGTGTGTGTGTGTGTGTGTGTGTGTGTGTGTGTGTGTGTGTGTGTGTGTGTGTGTGTTGCGTGTGTGTGTTGCGTGTGTGTGTTGCGTGTGTGTGTGTGTTGTGTGTGTGTTGTGTGTGTGTGTGTTGTGTGTGTGTTGCATGTGTGTGTGTTGTGTGTGTGTGTTGCATGTGTGTGTGTTGTGTGTGTGTGTTGCATGTGTGTGTGTTGTGTGTGTGTGTTGCATGTGTGTGTGTTGTGTGTGTGTGTGTGTGTGTGTGTGTGTGTGTGTGTGTGTGTGTGTGTGTGTGTGTGTGTGTGTGTGTGTGTGGGTGTGGGTGTGTATGGGTGTGTGTGTGTGTGTGTGTGTGTGTGTGTGTGTGTGTGTGTGTGTGTGTGTGTGTGTGTGAGTGTGTGTGGGTGGATGTGTGTGTGTGTGTGTGGGTGGGTGTGGGTGTGTGTGGGTGTGGGGGGGGGTGTGTGGGTGTGGGGGGGTGTGTGTGGGTGTGTGTGTGGGTGTGTGTGGGTGTGTGTGGGTGTGTGGGTGTGTGTGGGTGTGTGTGGGTGTGTGTGGGTGTGTGTGGGTGTGGGTGGGTGTGGGTGTGGGTGTATGGGTGTGCGTGCGCACACTAGGCTACTCTACTCTTTTGAAGATTATAAAAAAAAATTTTCACAATCAATTCCTTATTAATATACACTAATATATACTATATATTAATTGTGTACACTTGTGTTTGTGTGTGTGTGTGTGTGTTTACTAGCTTGTCGTTCTTTGAAAAAGAGGGGGGGGGGGGTGTCACGTTAACACTATTTGTTATTGTTGTTTCACCGGTACTCTCCAGGCCCAGATCTTCGCACACTAGGCTACTTTACTTTTTGAAGATTATAGGATTATTTTTTCTCATTCAATTCCTTAATATATACTAATATTTATTATAATAATAATTACTGGTGAACACGTGTGTTTGTATGTGCGTACTCGTTTACTAATTTGTCGCTGTCAGGGGGGGGGGTCACTAGGCTACACAACTCTTCTGGAGTTTACCTGGAGATATTTAGATAATTTACTAAACATTATCAGGGTTACCATTATCTATCTCCTGGCACTGAAAGTTAGGGAGAGAGTGATGGTATAGCATACAACCAGCAGGGCGAGACACTGAGACTTTAGACACTAACCAAAATTAACCACGCATAGGCAAGTGATGTCGTCTGCACAACAATGGAGGTTCCTGGTGGTCGGCTGCTATCAACTCCTTCACTTTTGTAACTCCTTCGGGAACTTTATCATGCATTCAAGTTTTTATTTACTTTTTCTTTTAAGACTTGATATTCACTCTTTTTTCTTTAGTACAGTATTATGGTTATAACAAATCTGATATTAACTACATTCACAACACCAACAGCTGGGGACTAATTTTTTCTTACTTTCAGTATTTACTTAATCACTCGTTTATGACCTTATCACTACACTGCTGATATAGCTGCTATAACCAACCAACATCTGTATTTGTTAATATTTCAGATCACACCGTTAACCCAATTAACTGTTTGTATATTTTGTGTCAACACTGCAGCCAGCAGCCTCATCAGCTGACTGCTACCCTCCCTCACTCAACATTCATTCAAATTTAAATTGTAAAATTCTTGATCTTATCACATTATTCGCACTCTTGAAAGCTGTTATACTCTTGTAGGTATGTTCACTGATTCACTCACGTACGATGGCCGCTAATAATATCTTAGGACAGCCACTAGAACGCTAAATCCTGGGAGCACTATTTAGCGATACTGCTTCACGTGTGTGTGTGTGTGTGTGTGTGTGTGTGTGTGTGTGTGTGTGTGTGTGTGTGTGTGTGTGTGTGTGTGTGTGTGTGTGTGTGTGTGTGTGTGTGTGTGTGTGTGTGTGTGTGTGTGTGTGTGTGTGTTCAGTGAATTAAATAAATGATGGTAAAAGTGTTTCTCTCAGTCCACAAAAGGATTCGAACCTGCCAACTCGACATCAGGGGTACATAGTACTTTACAGCCAGACTCCAGATAAAGTACTGTGTACTGTGATGCCGAGTTTGTAGGTTCAGATTCCGCTGTGAACTGGGAGATAATGTTTGTAAATAATTTTGCCTGTTAGTGAATTGTTTAGCATAGGTAAACGCATGTATGCATGCGTGTGCTGCTGTATATTTATGTATATGTATGCATGTGCAAATGTATAAATGGTGAAATATACTGAGACTACGATGATAATGACAATACGCGGGTTATAATAATAATAATAATAATAATAATAATAATAATAATAATAATAATATTATTATTATAATCAAGGGGGTAGCGCTAAACCCGGAGGGTTATACAGCGCCTGGGGGGGGATGTGGAAGGCATTCAGGCTTAATTCGGGGAACTGGAGCACAGATCCAATTCCCTAAATCAAGAGCCCCTCACCAACATCAAGGAACCTTCCTTGAGGGGAATAATAATAATAATAATCTACAAATGCATGATACAACTTGTAGACTCTTGATGCTATGTTACTGGTACATATTTCAGGCACCAGGAACTTGGCCACTACATGTGGAAAATTGCATTTAGCTGAATGTATAATTATTTACATAACAGTAAATGAACAATGATAACTATTATTTATCAGTTAGACAAGTAGGAATTTGGGACACTTAGGTCGCAAAAAAATGTCCCCCTTCGATACCTACCACTGTCATATCCACAAGTTGCTCTGGACTTATTAATTAAATGAATTATACATCAGGAATACTGATAAATATATAAATATGTGGACTGTATATTAAAAAATTATATATAAACACAATTACATAACAGAAGGAAAATATATCTTAATATCACTCACCAATCTGACTGGATATTAAGTTGTATCATACTCAGAAAAACCTCACTAACTAAATTTATGAAAACTCTGGCCAGAATTATATACAAATCTAGAGAGCTTATATGAGGTTCCTGGAGCTGTCTTGTCCAGTCGTCTGATATCTCAAGTTATGCAGGAATACACATCCAACAATTTCGCCTCCTATTTGAGAGGTGTCAGCCCAATTTCAACCTCTAGAGCACGAAAATTCCTTCCCAACACACCAACGTTGTACACAATTCAAAACCAAGATGGCTAGTCCCGTCTGCGCAGACGCAGGCTTTCCGTTTTCTATGACAAATATTATTAAATACAATATGGCCATCTATTTACATATAAATACCGAATTTCTGGAAAATATATACAGTATTTTCCACACTACACATAGTTACAAGTGTTACGTGAGGTTACTAATTAAAAGAAAACTAATGAGAAGGGAACATCTTCCTACTGTTTCATACAACCTCTGACCTGCTCATCCATGTGGCTTATCAAATTAACACAGACCAATATCTTTGAGTAGTTCTATACACGCACTGGCTCGTATGCTAGTAAAACATCTCCCACAGCTGTACCCCTCAAGGGAGGTTCCTTGACGTTGGTGAGGGACTCTTGATCTAGGGAATTGGATCTGTGCTCCGGTTCCCTGAATTCAGCCTGAATACCTTCCATCCCCCCACATGCGCTGTATAATCCTACGGGTTTTGCGCTCCCCATGATAAGAATTATAAATAATCCCACAGCTGTATGGGTACCATCAGTACCTGGGCACCTACTCCGGATCAGGAATTTGGACCTGACTAGTTTGTGCTACTAGGTCGGATGCCGTGCTCCTCCCTTAAGTGAAGTGTCTAACCTCACTAGGTCAAGGCATTGGCTTAAGTCGGTGGGAGAATTGGACTTGCCTCGCTTAGGCCAGTAGGCCTGTTGCAGTGTTCCTTCTTTCTTATGTTCTTATGTCTTATGAGTCAAGAACAAGCTATGTAGTTCTGAGGTGACATTATTTTCCATCAGTGTGCCAGGCACATAAGCCATTGATCTACTCAAGCGTAATTATTATTTTTATAATAAAAAAGAAGCGCTAAACCTACAAGGGTCATACAGTGCAGCAGAGCAGGGAAGTATGCAGGGGTATTGGGTAGCAAGCGAGAGAGAGGGATTAGTAGGGCATGGAGTGCAGCAGAGCAGTGGATAGTGCAGGGGTAGAAGGGTAGCAAGAGATTGAAGTAGAAAGGACTGTGAGGAGTGCTAGAGGCATCATCAGACTCACTGAGTCTGGGTTCAGGAGGCTCTATCAGCAAGAAATGAAGGTAAAGTAAGGGCAGTAGAGCGGTGAGGACGTTGGAGGTAAATTCTGCGTGATAGAGTGGGCAGTCCAACAGTATGTGGCTAGCAGAAACTGGAACCTAACAACTCAAACGTAAAATTCACGGCAGTGAGGAACATACAAGCACAATACCGTGACTGGAACAATACACAAATAACCCGCACACAGGAGAAGCTTATAAAGACATTTTGGTCCATCTTGGAACATTACAAGTCAAGGGAGCCAGTATATATAGGAAAGGATAGGGACAGGACAGTTTCGACCTTCCTATTTCTGCCAAGGACTTACTCAACGCGACACCTTGTGGCAGCTACATTCACCGCTCCTTCAAGAAGTCCATAAACATATTCGGTATGATTATGATCAGAAAGAAGCGCTATACCTACAATCATACAGCGCATCGGCTTGGTGATGAGTTCACTTGTATACAGGAGAGCAGCCACCTTCACGTGGCGACTTATTATGTATGACTGTAGGTAATAAATCGTGCAAAATAGCCGACGTAATTATAATCGTAGGGGAGCGCTAAACCCATATTATTATTATAATCAAAGGGGAAGCGCTAAACCCGGAGGATTATACAGCGCCTGGGGGGGAAGGGATGTGGAAGGTATTCAGGCTTAATTCGGGGAACTGGAGCACAGTTCCAATTCCCTAAATCAAGAGTCCCTCACCAACATCAAGGAACCTTCCTTGAGGGGCTAAACCCATAGGATTATGCAACAAAATAGCCGACAGCTTCTTAGTGTAGATTGTTAGGTTACGTAAGGTTTGTCAGGAAACAGGACAAGTGTTTCCAGACGCGGGTCTTAGATGACCTGTCACTGTAGCTTTTGGTCATCTGACCGAGGCCTTCCACTGGCTTACCGGTCCACCCCTTTAAATTATTATAATCAAAAAGAAGCGCTAAGCCACACATCCCTTTAAAAATTATGGTCAGTTATAAACATATCTTAATGTTCTTAGTGTGTATATCTTGGACAATTAATATTATAATCAAGGGGGAAGCACTAAACCCATAGGATTATACAGCGCCTGTGGGGGGATATGGAAGGCATTCAGGTTTAATTCAGGGAACTGGAGCACAGATCCAACTCCCTAGATCAAGAGCCCCTCACCAGATCTTGGGACAAACCACGGAACGGGTCGTACAACTCCAGGCCAGTGTGCAAGACACTGGGCCAACTGGCTACAATACGATTAATCCAATTAGGTGTATTTACACACCACAGGAGTTTTACGGCTCATTCGCCACGAGTTCAAACCTCATCTGTTCCGTAGTTTGCAGTCGTGTTACAATTTCGTGAGTCACTGAACAATACATCTCCACACGAAACCCAATCTAGTGCTTATTCCACAGGCTATCATAATCATGGGGAGCGCTAAACCCGTAGGTTTATACAGCGCCTGTGGGGGATTGAAGATATTTAGGCTTAATTCGGGGAACTCCTGCACAGATCCAATTCTTTAGATCAAGAGCCCCTCACTAGCATCAAGGTACCTCCCTTGAGAGGATTCGATCCTAGAGGGGGCATCTCTAATGCCGTGGATCAAGAGCCCCTCGTTTGCAAGGCACCTCTAAGGTAATTTGTATATTTTTTTTGAAACGCTAAACCCATAGGGGTCAAAGAGCGCTTTAGGAATAATGAGGTCCACGGGGAATTCCAATCATGGGGGAGCGCTAAATCCGTAGGGACTATACAGCGCAAGGGTAGGTTAAATTCTTACAATGAGCATTATTATTATTGTTATTATAAAAAAGATGCGCTAAGCCACAAGGGCTATACAGCGCTGCAGGGTAGGGAAGGAAGCGAGGGTATTGGATGGCAGAAGGGAGGAGGGATGATCAGTAGGTTACAGAAAACAGCGGGGCAGGGGATAGTACGGGGGTAGGGGGGTAGCAAGAGATTGACGTATTATTATAATCAAAAAGAAGCGCTAAGCCACAAGGACTATACAGCGCTGCAGGGCAGGAAGGAAGCGAGGGCATCAGGTGGCAAAAGGGAGATGGATGAGTAATAGGTTACGGATAAAAGCGGGGTAGTGGATGGTGAAAGGGTAAAGGGCAGCAAGAGACTGAACTAGAAAGGGCTGAAGGGAGTGCGAAAAGTATCATCAGAGTTTGTGGAGTAAATCAGTCGTTGTCAAGAAGTCAATGAGAGAGTCAGGATTAAAGGAGGGTCCATCAGCAAGAAGGGAAGGTAAAGAGAGAGTAGTAGAACGAAGACGACGTTGGAGGTAAATTCTGCGTGCTCGTTGATAGAGAGGGCAGTCTAACAGAATGTGGCTAATCGATACTGGAACTTGAAGAGATTGACGTAGAAAGGGCTGAAGGTATCAGAATTTGTGAAGTCAGTTGTCAAAAAGTCAATGAGAGAGTCCGGATGAAAGGTGGGTCCATCAACGAGAAGGGAAGGTAAAGAGAGAGCAGCGGAGCGAAGATGACGATGGAGGTAAATTCTGCGTGCTCGTTGATAAAGTGGGCAGTCCAACAGAATGTGGCTGACTATTATTATAATCAAAAAGAAGCGCTAAGCCACAAGGGCTATACAGCGTGGCTGACTGATAATGGAGCATGGCAATTCTCACAGAGAGGAGCAGGGCGCCTCTCCATGAGATATCCATGAGTAAGACGAGTATGGCCAATGCGAAGATGGGAGAGAATAGTCTCCCAACCTCGACACTGGTGATAAGAAGACGGCCAGTAACCTATACTCTGTTTAAAAGATTGAAGTTTGTTGCCGAGCATAGTAGACCAACGTTGTTGCCAACGGGTGCAAAGGTGGGAAGATATTGCAGCAAAATAGTCCGTAAATGGAATACCTCTATATGAAACTGGTAGGTCATGTACTGCTGACCGCGCAGCAGTGTCTGCCTGTTCATTGCCCTGTACGTCAACATGACCAGGGACCCAACAAAAAACTATCTTTATGCTTGGTAAAGATGCGGCATAGCCAAAGTTGGATACGGAGGACTAAGGGGTGAGGTGTATCAAATTTCTGTATAGCCTGTAAAGCACTAAGGGAGTCTGAGACAACCACAAATGATGACACAGGCATAGATGCAATACGGATAAGTGCTGCAAGGATGGTATACAATTCAGCAGTAAAAATACTAGCCGAAGATAGTAAATGCCCTCGTACGACGTTGTCCGGAAACACTGCTGCGAATTCTACGCCGTCAGAAGACTTAGAGCCATCTGTGTACACAGCAATGGCATGAAAATGAGAGTGAAAGTGGTCAAGAAAAAGAGAGCGGCGGGAAGCGACCGTAGACAGTTGGGCTTTCGAGCAAGGGAGAGAAAGAACAGACTCGAACAGCTGGAACTTCCCAGGGGGGTAGGGAAAAGTGAGATGCTACATGAACATAGAAAGGTGGTAATTGAAGAGAAGACAAGAGCGAATGAAGGCGAAGAGAGAAGGGACGGAGCAAACAGGGGCGGCGAACAAATAATGTCTACTAATATCAGTGACCATTCTATAAATGGAAGGATTGCGGAGATCACAATGAGCATTAAGCGCTAAACCCATAAGGGTCATACTGCGCTGTCAATTCCTTGAATCAAGAGCTCTTATCCCCCGGCATGCAAAGAGTTGTTGCTAGTCCTGGAGAGCAAGAACTCGCTGGTGCTGACCAGCCAAGTGAAAGCTATATATAGTTTTATTTAAACCCATCAGTTTATCCAGGTTAATAAAACGATCACTAAGGTTCTGAGTTTTTATTTCAGTGTTTTTTTTTTCAGAAAGAAATGATCGCATGTTAGCCTTGAAGTGGCATTTATCAGGCAACAAATAAAAAGTATATTCAAGATACGGTTACTGCTTTTAACAGATGTATATGAATGGTATACAATATCTTCAAGATGAATTAAGACATGTGCAACATCTGGCCATATTAATAGACGTTTCGCCAACCAGTGGCTTTATCAGTACAAGGAAGAGTGCAAAACCGTTTACAAAGAAGTAATCAGTCCCTCAGCCTTGTAGTGAACAGCACCGTAGTCTTGAAGACTACGGTGATCTTCAACTCCAAGGCTGAGGGACTGATTATCTCATCTTTTGCATATATTTCTACATTCTTCACATTATGGCCTTGTATTGTACCGACAAAGCCACTGGCTGGCGAAACATCTACAAATAAAGATACCCAGATGTTGTACATGGTCCTAATTCAACATATTTTAAGAGATAAATGCAGCTCCAAGTTACACCGGCTTGCCACGATGAGGTCTGCGATCTTCGAGCCGGACCAGGGTTACTCGTCCAAAGGTTCTCATAGAGAACTTTTGTTACATGGAACCCTAAACCATGCACCGAAGGTTACTTTGGCTGATAACCTGTGGCAGCTAGGCTACCACCAGAAATCGCTCACCAACTGCCAGGACAAGAGGCTGAAGGTGATATGCGGCAGGCCAGCTCCCGTAGGGAGCGGCGCGAGAGAGAGTTGGGTGGGGGAAGGATAAGGTTGGGAACCCCAGCAAACACCACATAACTTACGCTCTAACAATGTTGCGTCAACATCACAATGTGGACATTACCAATTATGATGTTTAGGCAACGTCGATACAACGAAAAACTATGAAGCATAAATGCTGGGAAGGATTGCAGTGATATATGGGACACAAAGCAACATTACTGCACACAGTCCAGCAAAATTACAGACAGTTCCATATAAACTGATATGGGACACAATGCAATATTACTGGACTTAGTCCAGTAATATTGCAATCCCATATAAATTGAAGTACATACGGGCCACAACGCAACATTACTGGACACAGTCCAGTAACATTCAAGACAGTCCCATATATAAATGGAAAAGTATATAAGGGACACAGTGCAATATTACTGAACAGTTCAGTAATATCGCAAAGTCCCATATATATGGAGTATGGACAAAGTCCATGGCATTTAGTCTCTAGACTGAATGATAGGAGTGGTATTCACTCTGAAAAAGCTCGAGGGAGCCGAGCGGTGTTCACTTTGAAAAAGCTCAAGGGAGCTGAGCGGTGTTCACTCAGAAAGCTCAAGTGAGCTGAGCGGTGTTCACTGAGAAAGCTCAATTGAGCTGAGCGGTGTTCACTGAGAAAGCTCAATTGAGCTGAGCGGTGTTCACTGAGAAAGCTCAAGTGAGCTGAGCGGTGTTCACTCTATAAAAACTCAAGGGAGCTAAAAGTGGTCACACTACAACACAGTGGACTCAAGGTTTATGGCTAACACTAGGCCCATTCTTAGGTAAATAACAGAACACTGGGCAGTATTCAGTCTCCACTGATTCCTGTTAGTGCTTATCCTACAACACCAGTGGACTAAGACCCACCCTCCAACAACAGTGGACTAGGATCCACCCTCCAAAATCTGTGGACTAGGGTCCACCATCCAACATAAGGGAACTAGGGTCCACCCTCCAACACCAGTGGACTAGGTTCCATCCTCCACCAGTGGACTAGGATCCATCCTCCAACACCAGTGGACTAGGATCCACCCCTCAAAACCAGTGGACTAGGATCCACCCTCAAACACCAGTGGAATAGGATCCACCCTCGAAAACCAGTGGACTAGGCTCCATCCTCCAAAACAAGTGAACTAGGATCCACCCTCCAAAACCAGTGGACTAGGTTCCATCCTCCATAAGGGGACTAGGGTCCATCCTCCGACACCACTAGACTAGGTGCCACCCTCCAACACCAGTGGACTAGGTTCCACCCTCCAACACCAGTGGACTAGGGTCCACCCTACATCAGTGGACTAGGATCCACCCTCCAAAACCAGAGGACTAGGGTCCATTCTCCACAAGGGAACTAGGATAAACCCCCTAAAACCAGTGGACTAGGGTCCACCCTCCAACACCAGTGGACTAGGGTCTACCCTCCAACACCAGTAGACTAGGGTCCATCCACCAAAACAAGTGGACTAGGGTCCACCCTCCAAAACCTGTGGACTAGGGTCCACCCTCCAACATAAGGGGACTAGGATTCACCCTCCAAAAAAAGTGGACTAGAATCCACCCTGCAACACCAGTGGACTATGATCCACCCTCCAACACCAGTGGACTAAGGTCCATCCTCCAACACCAGTGGACTAGGGTCCACCCTCCAAAAAAAGTGGACTAGGATCCACCCTCCAAAACCTGTGGACTAGGGTCCACCCTCCAACATAAGGGGACAACGGTCCATCCTCCATCACCAGTGGACTAGGGTCCACCCTCCAAAAAAGTGGACAAGGATCCACCCTCCAACACCAGTGGACTAAGGTCCATCCTCAAACACCAGTGGACTAAGGTCCATCCTCAAACACCAGTGGACTAGGGTTCACCCTCCAACAGCAGTGGACTAGGATCCTCCCTCCAAAACCTGTGGACTAGGGTCCACCCTTCAACACAAGCGGACTAAGGTCCACCCTCCAACACCAGTGGACTAGAGTTCATCCAACACCAGTGGACTAGGGTCCACCCTCCAACACCAGTGGACTAATTTCCACCCTCCAACACGAGTGAACTAGGGTCCATCCTCCAACACCAGAGCACTAAGATTCCCCATCCAAGACCAATGGACTAGCGTCCATCCTACAACACCAGTGGATTAGGGTTCATCCTCCAACACCTAGTTACCACCCTCCAACAACCGTGGACTAAGGTCCATCCTCCAACACCTGTGGACTATTACCCATTCTCAAACACCAGTGGACTAGGGTCCATCCTCCAACACCAGTGGACTGTTGTCCACGCTCGAACAGCTGTGGACTTGGGCCCCACTCTCGGACAGCCGTGGATTTGGGTCCACGACCGAACAGTTATGGACTTCCGCCCTCGCTAGGATAGCTGTGGACTTAGGCCCTCGCTCGGACAGCTGTGGACTTGGGTCCAATTTCGGACAGCCGTGGATTTGGGTCCACGACCGAACAGGTATGGACTTGCGCCCTCGCTAGGACAGCTTTGGACTTGTGCCCTCGCTAGGATAGCTGTGGACTTGCGCCCTCGCTAGGATAGCTGTGGACTTGCGCCCTCGCTAGGATAGCTGTGGACTTGCACCCTCGCTAGGATAGCTGTGGACTTGCGCCCTCGCTAGGATAGCTGTGAACTTGCGCCCTCGCTAGGATAGCTGTGGACTTGCGCCCTCGCTAGGATAGCTGTGGACTTGCGCCCTCGCTAGGATAGCTGTGGACTTGCGCCCTCGCTAGGATAGCTGTGGACTTGCGCCCTCGCTAGGATAGCTGTGGACTTGCGCCCTCGCTAGGATAGCTGTGGACTTGCGCCCTCGCTAGGATAGCTGTGGACTTGCGCCCTCGCTAGGATAGCTGTGGACTTGCGCCCTCGCTAGGATAGCTGTGGACTTGCGCCCTCGCTAGGATAGCTGTGGACTTGCGCCCTCGCTAGGATAGCTGTGGACATAGGTCCACACTTGGACAGCCGTGGGTTTGGGTCCACTCTCAGACAGCTGTGGACTTGCGCCCTCGCTAGGATAGCTGTGGACTTGCGCCCTCGCTAGGATAGCTGTGGACTTGCGCCCTCGCTAGGATAGCTGTGGACTTGCGCCCTCGCTAGGATAGCTGTGGACTTGCGCCCTCGCTAGGATAGCTGTGGACTTGCGCCCTCGCTAGGATAGCTGTGGACTTGCGCCCTCGCTAGGATAGCTATGGACTTGCGCCCTCGCTAGGATAGCTGTGGACATAGGTCCACACTTGGACAGCCGTGGGTTTGGGTCCACTCTCAGACAGCTGTGGACTTGCGCCCTCGCTAGGATAGCTGTGGACTTGCGCCCTCGCTAGGATAGCTGTGGACTTGCGCCCTCGCTAGGATAGCTGTGGACTTGCGCCCTCGCTAGGATAGCTGTGGACTTGCGCCCTCGCTAGGATAGCTGTGGACTTGCGCCCTCGCTAGGATAGCTGTGGACTTGCGCCCTCGCTAGGATAGCTGTGGACTTGCGCCCTCGCTAGGATAGCTGTGGACTTGCGCCTTCGCTAGGATAGCTGTGGACTTGCGCCCTCGCTAGGATAGCTGTGGACTTGCGCCCTCGCTAGGATAGCTGTGGACTTGCGCCCTCGCTAGGATAGCTGTGGACTTGCGCCCTCGCTAGGATAGCTGTGGACTTGCGCCCTCGCTAGGATAGCTGTGGACTTGCGCCCTCGCTAGGATAGCTGTGGACTTGCGCCCTCGCTAGGATAGCTGTGGACATAGGTCCACACTTGGACAGCCGTGGGTTTGGGTCCACGCTCGGACAGCTGTGGATTTGGGTCCACGCTCGGACAGCTGTGGATTTGGGTCCACGACCGAACAGCCCTCGCTAGGATAGGTACGGACTTGCGCCCTCGCTAGGAAAGCTTTAGACTTGCGCCCTCGCTAGGATAGCTTTGGACTTGCGCCCTCGCTAGGATAGCTTTGGACTTGCGCCTTCGCTAGGATAGCTGTGGACTTAGGTCCACACTCGGACAGCCGTGGATTTGGGTCCACGCTCTGACAGCTGTGGACTTGGGTCCACGCTCGGACAGCTGTGGACTTGGGTCCACGCTCGGACAGCTGTGGACTTGGGTCCACGCTCGGACAGCCGTGGATTTGGGTCCACTCTCGGACAGCTGTGGACTAGGGTCCATCCTCCAACACCAGTGGACTAGGATCCATCCAACACCAGTGGACTAGGGTCCATCCTCCAGCACCAGTGGACTAGGGCCCATCCTCCAACACCAGTGGACTAGGGTCCATCCTCCAACACCAATGGACTAGGGTCCATCCTCCAACACCAGTGGACTAGGTTGCACCCTCCAACACCAGTCTACTAGGGTCCACCCTCCAACACCAGTGGACTAGGATCCACCCTCAAAAACCTGTGGACTAGGATCCACCCTCAAAAACCTGTGGACTAGGGTCCACCCTCCGTAAGGGGACTAGGGTACATCGTCCAACACCAGTGGACTAGGATCCACCCTCCAACACCAGTGGACTAGGATCCACCCTCCAACACCAGTGGTCTAGGATCCACCCTCCAACACCAGTGGTCTAGGATCCACCCTCCAAAACCAGTGGACTAGGGTCCATCCTCCAACACCAGTAGACTAGGGTCCATCCACCAAAATAAGTGGACTAGGGACCACCCTCCAAAACCATTCCTAATTTCATAACATTCTAACTCCATTCCTAGTTTTTTAACATACTAGGTACATTCCTAGTTTCCTAACATACTACATACATTTGTACTAGTTTCACAAATAAGACAAAGTTCATTCCTTGTTTCACAATAGACTAGGTTCACTTCTAGTTACAAAACTAGGAGACTAGGTTCACTCCGTTTCACAACTAATACACCAAGTTCACCCCAGTTACAAAACTAGCAGACTAGGTTGACTCCTAATTTTACAATAGACTAGGTTCACTCCTAGTTTTACAATAGACCATGGTCGTTCCTGGTTTCAAACCTTTAGACTAGGTTTATTACTAGTTTCAAAGGAAACATTAAATTTCTTTTATCATAGATCAGTATTCTTGGCAACTTAAGATAAAAAAAAAAAAATTCTACCACAAATAAAATATGATCATTGCCAGTTAAAATAATTAACATTTGATATTATCAAAGTCAAAAACCTCTCCTGAAAATTCCCACAGTCTTTTCAGTTTTTAGTTTAATATGTTTATTATGCACCCCATACCCATCCTGTGGGCGGTAGTCAAAAGATTACAGAGGCACATAATTGGTCCAGGGACTGGACTCCAAAGTTTTAATAGCTGAGCAAGTTACAGAGGTAATGAACTCACAATTTACAAAGGTAATGAATCCTGTAAGAATGGTTACTTACGTTTATACATGGCTACAATCATGAACAAATTATAGAGTAATGAGCAATTCACACTTCCACACCCGGTCACAACTGTACCTGGAGTTTACCTGGAGAGAGTTCCGGGGGTCAACGCCCCCGCGGCCCGGTCTGAGACCAGGCCTCCTGGTGGATCAGAGCCTGATCAACCAGGCTGTTGCTGCTGGCTGCACGCAAACCAACATACGAGCCACAGCCCGGCTGATCCGGAACTGACTTTAGGTGCTTGTCCAGTGCCAGCTTGAAGACTGCCAGGGGTCTGTTGATGAAACAGGCCTGTTTTGGAAGAAAATGCCAAACAGGACCTACATTACTCAGGAGGAAAAGGCACTCCCAGGACACAGGCCTATAATAGACAGGCTTAATCTCATGTTTTGTAGTAATGCTAGTGGGGATTGCAAAGTGAAGCCTTCACTCGTGTATCACTCGGAAACTCCCAGTGTGTTCAAGAAAAACAGTGTCGTCAAGACTAAATTGTGTGTGATGTGGAGAGCAAACAGTAAGGCATGGGTCATGAGGGACATGTTCCATGATTGGTTCCATGATGTGTTTGGCCCCACTGAAAAATACCTCCTGGAAAATAAATTGGAACTCAAGTATCTCCTGGTATTAGACAATACTCCTGCTCATCCTCCAGACTTGGAAGAGCAAATGGTGCCAGAGTTTAGTTTCTTCAGTCAAGTTTTTGCCTCCTAACACCACTCCTCTCCTCCAGCCCATGGACCAGCAGGTCATTTCAAATTTCAAAAAACTGTACACCAAAGCAGTGCTTCAAAAGTGCTTTGAAGTGACCTCAGATACTGAATTGACCCTAAGAGAGTTCTGGAAAGATCATTTCAGTATCCTCAGTTGCACAAACCTTATAGGTAAGGCTTGGGAGGGAATGACTTGCAGGACTTTGAACTCTGCTTGGAGAAAATTGTGGCCAGAATGTGTACAAGAGAGGGATTTTGAAGGTTTGGGGCTGACCCTGAGAAGCCTATGCCAGTTGTGGAGTCTATTATGGCATTGGGGAAGTCCATGGGGTTGGAGGTTAGTGCCGAGAATGTGGAAGAGTTGGTGGAAGACGACGAAGAGCTAACCACTACAGAGATGCAAGAGCTTGAGGTGCAACACCAACAGACCACAGCTCAGGAATTTCCTTCAGAGGAGGAGCAAGAGAGATGGAGGAAGTTGCCTTATTCAAAGATTAAGGACATTTGTGCAAAGTGGATTGAAGTGCAAACCTTCATGGATGAACATCACCCTGACACAGATGTTGCAGGCAGTGCTGGCAACATCGACAATGACAATGTTGTGTCTCATTTTAGGGATATCTTAGAGAGACGCCAGAAACGGAGTTCTCTGGACAGATTCTGTGTAGGAAAATGTATATTTTAACATCATTGCTTTGGTCTTTTTGTTCTATAATAATTGTAACGGCTATTTCTCTACGTACCCCTTATGAATGTAAGTATCGATCCTGATATCAACCTCTTATTGGACAGCACACATAGTCCAAACAGTAATTGCCATTACTACACTGCTAGTCAGGCTAATACCCTTCTCAGTGTCAGCAAGAACATTACAGTCTTCAACTACAATGTTAGATCATTGAGTAAGCACTGATGACCTCATTGCACTACTTAAGTCTCTAAATGCTACTATAACTTTCATTATACTTACTGAAACCTGGCTCAGACAAGATCTGACAGACATATTTACCATACCTGGTTACACAGCCATACATAACTGTAGGCCCGACCAATCAGGAGGAGGCACTGCCATCTATTACTCTGATGAACCAGAATGTGTGAAATCAACTAATGTATGGGATGAAAACAGTGAATATATAATAGCTAAATTCACATCAAGAACACTTAAGAAACCTATAGCAGTTGGTGCAGTCTACAGACTACCATACTCAAACACTTACACTTTTAGCAATAACCTTAGAAACATGATAATTGAGTCAGAGTTGAATAAACACCATCTGATGCTAGCAGGAGATTTCAACATCAACCTTATCCAAGCAACTGACCCTCCAGTAGTTGATTTCACAAATGCTATGAACAACAGCTTATTGCTACCCCCTATAACAAAGCCAACAAGAATCTCTGACACTAGTGCCTCATTACTCGACCATATCTGGACCAACATAATATCCCCACTACAAGCAGGTATAATCACAGATAACACCACAGATCACTATCCTACCTTTCTCATAACCAACTTATCTAAACTGCCTCAAGAAACAAGAAAGATCTCATTTCGCCTGCATGACGAGACATCGATAAACCTAAAACTAGCACTAGGTGCCATTGATTGGCAGAGAGCGCTAAATGAAAGTAATAATATCGATAAAGACACCAATTTTTTTTTACATAAAACTCTAAACCTCTACAACAAACATTGCCCAGTCAAAATGAAACAAGTCACAGAAAAGAGGCTAAACAGCCCATGGCTAACTAGAAGTATCCTCAAATCTATTAATAAAAAACACCAAACTGAAAAGCAGTTCAGATTAGGCTTAATTACTAAAGAATTTACTAAAAGATACACATCAATACTCGCAAAACTAATACGTAAATCAAAGCAAATGTATTATGAAAATAGATTTAGTGAAATGAAAGGTGACATGAAAAGTACCTGACAAACCCTCTCCAAAATTTTGGGCTAAAGAAAATCGACTGGAATTAGAGAGATAGACTTAACTAAACCAGATGAACCTCACATGCAACCTATAGACACGGCCGACAAATTTAATGTCTTCTTCTCTACCAAAGGATCAAAGCTAGCGAGCCAAATCCCTAGCTCAAATACCCTTCCGAGCGAGAACCTCACTGGCAACTATCCAAATGGTACTCTATTCCTAGCTCCAACTAATCCCACTGAAGTCTCACTCATCATTAAATCATTAAAAAACAAATCAGGTGATCTAGATAACTTGCCACCATTCATATATAAAAAAGCTGCACCAGAAATGTTGCCCATTATTGCAACAATGTTTAACAAATCTATAGCTTCCTCAACCTTCCCATCCATACTCAAGACAGCAAGGGTCACCCCGATCCACAAAGGTGGAGATCCAACTGATTTGAACAATTACAGACCCACATCAAACTTGCCTATACTATCCAAGATAATTGAAAAAATAATACACAAGCGACTTTACTCAGTTTTTAGCAAGCCGCTAAACAGACTGAGAGTCGAAGATCAAAATGAATTTTTTATGAGAGAGCCACAAAATTTGGTTAACACAAGCCTATCCGATGTTATCCTGACGCCAAATGACTTCGAACAGGCGATAAATGACATGCCCATGCACTCTGCCCCAGGGCCAGACTCGTGGAACTCCGTGTTCATCAAGAACTGCAAGAAGCCCCTATCACGAGCCTTTTCCATCCTATGGAGAGGGAGCATGGACACGGGGGTCGTCCCACAGTTACTAAAAACAGCAAACATAGCCCCACTCCACAAAGGGGGCAGTAAAGCAACAGCAAAGAACTACAGACCGATAGCACTAACATGAACATTAAAATGGTATAAAATACCGACAGATTGTTAGGTAAGACACATATGCAACAGTTAGGTATCTTTATTTTGAAACGTTTCGCCTACACAGTAGGCTTCTTCAGTCGAGTACAGAAAAGTTGATAGAAGCAGAAGATACTTGAAGACGATGTAATCAGTCCATCACCCTTAAAGTTTTGAGGTGGTCAGTCCCTCAGTCTGGAGAAGAGCATTGTTCCGTTGTCTGAAACAATATGAAATTGAAGTGACAGAATCGGGCCTTATATAGTGCCAGGAGGTGAGACGTAGGTTGATTTGGGAGGGCAGGTCCTTCTCAAACCCAGCCGTTCTCACTAGTAGAGGTTGTCGAAGTAGATGGTCTGTACCAAGATACCCCTGTGTTGCAGTGTCTGACAGAATGAACATTAAAATGGTATAAAATACCGACAGATTGTTAGGTAAGACACATATGCAACAGTTAGGTATCTTTATTTTGAAACGTTTCGCCTACACAGTAGGCTTCTTCAGTCGAGTACAGAAAAGTTGATAGAAGCAGAAGATACTTGAAGACGATGTAATCAGTCCATCACCCTTAAAGTTTTGAGGTGGTCAGTCCCTCAGTCTGGAGAAGAGCATTGTTCCGTTGTCTGAAACAATATGAAATTGAAGTGACAGAATCGGGCCTTATATAGTGCCAGGAGGTGAGACGTAGGTTGATTTGGGAGGGCAGGTCCTTCTCAAACCCAGCCGTTCTCACTAGTAGAGGTTGTCGAAGTAGATGGTCTGTACCAAGATACCCTTGTGTTGCAGTGTCTGACAGAATGAACATTAAAATGGTATAAAATACCGACAGATTGTTAGGTAAGACACATATGCAACAGTTAGGTATCTTTATTTTGAAACGTTTCGCCTACACAGTAGGCTTCTTCAGTCGAGTACAGAAAAGTTGATAGAAGCAGAAGATACTTGAAGACGATGTAATCAGTCCATCACCCTTAAAGTTTTGAGGTGGTCAGTCCCTCAGTCTGGAGAAGAGCATTGTTCCGTTGTCTGAAACAATATGAAATTGAAGTGACAGAATCGGGCCTTATATAGTGCCAGGAGGTGAGACGTAGGTTGATTTGGGAGGGCAGGTCCTTCTCAAACCCAGCCGTTCTCACTAGTAGAGGTTGTCGAAGTAGATGGTCTGTACCAAGATACCCTTGTGTTGCAGTGTCTGACAGAATGAACATTAAAATGGTATAAAATACCGACAGATTGTTAGGTAAGACACATATGCAACAGTTAGGTATCTTTATTTTGAAACGTTTCGCCTACACAGTAGGCTTCTTCAGTCGAGTACAGAAAAGTTGATAGAAGCAGACTGAGGGACTGACCACCTCAAAACTTTAAGGGTGATGGACTGATTACATCGTCTTCAAGTATCTTCTGCTTCTATCAACTTTTCTGTACTCGACTGAAGAAGCCTACTGTGTAGGCGAAACGTTTCAAAATAAAGATACCTAACTGTTGCATATGTGTCTTACCTAACAATCTGTCGGTATTTTATACCATTTTAATGTTCATTCTGTCAGACACTGCAACACAAGGGTATCTTGGTACAGACCATCTACTTCGACAACCTCTACTAGTGAGAACGGCTGGGTTTGAGAAGGACCTGCCCTCCCAAATCAACCTACGTCTCACCTCCTGGCACTATATAAGGCCCGATTCTGTCACTTCAATTTCATATTGTTTCAGACAACGGAACAATGCTCTTCTCCAGACTGAGGGACTGACCACCTCAAAACTTTAAGGGTGATGGACTGATTACATCGTCTTCAAGTATCTTCTGCTTCTATCAACTTTTCTGTACTCGACTGAAGAAGCCTACTGTGTAGGCGAAACGTTTCAAAATAAAGATACCTAACTGTTGCATATGTGTCTTACCTAACAATCTGTCGGTATTTTATACCATTTTAATGTTCATTCTGTCAGACACTGCAACACAAGGGTATCTTGGTACAGACCATCTACTTCGACAACCTCTACTAGTGAGAACGGCTGGGTTTGAGAAGGACCTGCCCTCCCAAATCAACCTACGTCTCACCTCCTGGCACTATATAAGGCCCGATTCTGTCACTTCAATTTCATATTGTTTCAGACAACGGAACAATGCTCTTCTCCAGACTGAGGGACTGACCACCTCAAAACTTTAAGGGTGATGGACTGATTACATCGTCTTCAAGTATCTTCTGCTTCTATCAACTTTTCTGTACTCGACTGAAGAAGCCTACTGTGTAGGCGAAACGTTTCAAAATAAAGATACCTAACTGTTGCATATGTGTCTTACCTAACAATCTGTCGGTATTTTATACCATTTTAATGTTCATTCTGTCAGACACTGCAACACAAGGGTATCTTGGTACAGACCATCTACTTCGACAACCTCTACTAGTGAGAACGGCTGGGTTTGAGAAGGACCTGCCCTCCCAAATCAACCTACGTCTCACCTCCTGGCACTATATAAGGCCCGATTCTGTCACTTCAATTTCATATTGTTTCAGACAACGGAACAATGCTCTTCTCCAGACTGAGGGACTGACCACCTCAAAACTTTAAGGGTGATGGACTGATTACATCGTCTTCAAGTATCTTCTGCTTCTATCAACTTTTCTGTACTCGACTGAAGAAGCCTACTGTGTAGGCGAAACGTTTCAAAATAAAGATACCTAACTGTTGCATATGTGTCTTACCTAACAATCTGTCGGTATTTTATACCATTTTAATGTTCATTCTGTCAGACACTGCAACACAAGGGTATCTTGGTACAGACCATCTACTTCGACAACCTCTACTAGTGAGAACGGCTGGGTTTGAGAAGGACCTGCCCTCCCAAATCAACCTACGTCTCACCTCCTGGCACTATATAAGGCCCGATTCTGTCACTTCAATTTCATATTGTTTCAGACAACGGAACAATGCTCTTCTCCAGACTGAGGGACTGACCACCTCAAAACTTTAAGGGTGATGGACTGATTACATCGTCTTCAAGTATCTTCTGCTTCTATCAACTTTTCTGTACTCGACTGAAGAAGCCTACTGTGTAGGCGAAACGTTTCAAAATAAAGATACCTAACTGTTGCATATGTGTCTTACCTAACAACAACAGAGTAAAGTCCGAGGCAGCTATGGTGAAAAGCTCTGTTCCACAAGGCACAGTACTTGCTCCCATCTTGTTCCTCATCCTCATATCTGACATAGACAAGGATGTCAGCCACAGCACCGTGTCTTCCTTTGCAGATGACACCCGAATCTGCATGACAGTGTCTTCCATTGCAGACACTGCAAGGCTCCAGGCGGACATCAACCGAATCTTTCAGTGGGCTGCAGAAAACAATATGAAGTTCAACGATGAGAAATTTCAATTACTCAGATATGGTAAACACGAGGAAATTAAATCTTCATCAGAGTACAAAACAAATTCTGGCCACAAAATAGAGCGAAACACCAACGTCAAAGACCTGGGAGTGATCATGTCGGAGGATCTCACCTTCAAGGACTATAACATTGTATCAATCGCATCTGCTAGAAAAATGACAGGATGGATAATGAGAACCTTCAAAACTAGGGAGGCCAAGCCCATGATGACACTCTTCAGGTCACTTGTTCTATCTAGGCTGGAATATTGCTGCACACTAACAGCACCTTTCAAGGCAGGTGAAATTGCTGACCTAGAAAATGTACAGAGAACCTTCACGGCGCGCATAACGGAGATAAAACACCTCAATTACTGGGAGCACTTGAGGTTCCTGAACCTGTATTCCCTGGAACGCAGGCAGGAGAGATACATGATTATATACACCTGGAAAATCCTAGAGGGACTAGTACCGAACTTGCACACGAAAATCACTCACTACGAAAGCAAAAGACTTGGCAGACGATGCAACATCCCCCCAATGAAAAGCAGGGGTGTCACTAGCACGTTAAGAGACCATACAATAAGTGTCAGGGGCCCAAGACTGTTCAACTGCCTCCCAGCATACATAAGGGGGATTACCAACAGACCCCTGGCAGTCTTCAAGCTGGCACTGGACAAGCACCTAAAGTTGGTTCCTGACCAGCCGGGCTGTGGCTCGTACGTTGGTTTGCGTGCAGCCAGCAGCAACAGCCTGGTTGATCAGGCTCTGATCCACCAGGAGGCCTGGTCACAGACCGGGGCGCGGGGGCATTGACCCCCGGAACTCTCTCCAGGTAAACTCCAAGTAAACTCCTACCTTACATTCAACAACATACTTAACCCATGCCAGTTTGGATTTAGACCAAAAAAAAAAAAAAGCACGAATGATACTATTATACAAATGCTTGACCTAATATATACAGCTCTCCATAAGAATGAATATCCCCTGGGGCTCTTTATCGACCTAAGAAAAGCGTTTGACACAGCTGACCACAATCCCTTGCACCTCAAACTGTATCATGGCATAAGAGGACATTCTCTAGACTACCTAAAATTCTATCTTAACGACAGGCACCAGTACGTGCATGCAAATGGAGTCAACTCCGCTATCCAACCTGTAGCTGTAGGAGTACCCCAAGGTTGTGTCCTAGGCCCACTCCTCTTTCTCATCTACATCAATGATCTCCCCAATGCATCCCAACGCCTTACACCAGTTCTATTCGCAGATGACACTACATATGTCTACTCCCATTCAGACCAAGCTGTGCTTGAAAAAACTGTAAACAATGAACTGCTAAAGATAAATGCTTGGATGATGACCAACAAACTCACACTTAACATAGAAAAAACTTACTTCATGCTGTTTGGCAACAGAGCCTCAAATATTCAACTCAACATACTGTTAAATGGTTCCCCTATATCAAGACAGAGGGCAAATTTCTAGGTCTTCTTGACTGTAATCTTAAATTTCAGTCCCACACCCATCACATAGCCAAGAAAATTTCCAAATCAGTAGGAATCCTTTCCAAGATACGCTACTATGTATCACAAACGACTCTCCTTACCTTGTACCACTCTCTAATATATCCTTACTTCACTTATGGTATCTGTGCCTGGGGCTCAACCACAGCCAACCACTTTAGACCCTTAATAATCCAACAAAAAGCTGCTGTGCGGGTGATAACCAGCTCCTGTGCTTGACAGCACACCCCACCACTTTTCAAGACAACTTGCTTAATATACAAAACATACACTCTTATTATTGTGCCTACTACATATACAGAACTTTAAACTCCACTCTAAACCCTCCCCTAAAACTATTCCTCGACAGTTACAACAGAATGTACAGTCACAATACAAGGCATAAGGTCCTTTTCAACATCCCTCGAGTAAAACTCTCACTATGCAAGTACGCTGTGCACATAAAAGGCCCAAAGATCTGGAAATCGCTACCGGAACAAGCAAAGGATCCCCAGACAACTTATAAATTTAGGACTGCTAAAAAATCATCTTATCTCACAATATTAACTAAATCAACCAAACATTTACTGGCTAGATTTATCATTGACCTCCTGGCTTTTAATTCTGCCATTCCATAAAATATTACCACCTGCACCATTTCTTGTAAATTAGATTTTGTACTAAGTATGTATACATAAGATTTATGAAGTCCAAATAAGATTGTAAAACAGCTAACCACTATTGTGTGTTTAGTTTTAAATAATAATTACTATGTACTATTATCTTATCTAGTTTTAATTAGTTACTATGTATTAGGATTAGTTTGCCCGAAATGCCTCAGCATGATAGTGGCTATCTTTGTACTAAGCAAATCAAAATTGTAATTACACATAGTAACCTTTACAAAGAAATAAACTTTGTATTATTATTATTATTATTTCATGTGAAAAAAATTATTTTGTTTAATACTTTTGGGTGTCTGGAACAGATTAACTGGATTTCCATTATTTCTTATTGGGAAAATTAATTCAGATTATGACAGATTTGGTTAAAGACACACACTCTGGAACAGATTAATGTCATAATCCGAGAGTCCACTGTAAATTTAAATTTAGTAACAAAAATATCTTATACGTCAAATCTGATTTACTCCTTTTAAAGGGAGAGTTCCTTAATGCTAGTGAAGGGCTCTTGATTCAAGGAACTGAATCAAGAGTCCATTGCAATAGATCATTACCTCCCATTGTATGCCACCTACTGGTTTACTATAAAAAAAAATAGTAACCCCCATGGCAAAGCTCTCGCTTTACACATGGAGGGCCCAGGTTAGATTCCCGGCGGGGTAGAAACATTGACATGTTTTCTTACACCTGTTGTCCTGTTCACCTACCAGCAAGTAGGTACCTGGGTGTTAGTCGACTGGTGTGGGTCGCATCCTGAGGAGACAAAACTGAGGACCACAATGGAAATAAGACAGTCCTCGAAGATGCACTGCCTTTCTTGGGTTATCCTGGGTGGCTAACCATCCAGGGTTAAAAATCCGAACGAAATCTTATCTTAACAATTGTAAATGACCTCACGAGGCAGTAACTGGTAGGCTTAATATATTAGGTTATAGCCTACTGGCAACAAATTAATTTTTTAATACTAATAATGTCAATAATACTAATAAAAAGACTAGTACAGTGGACCCCCGCCTTTTGGTAGCCACAACTTTCGTGATATCCGACTTTCAGCAATTTTTTTCGGCAAAATATAGCCTCGTGGTTCATGACTGACCTCGTGATTCGGCAAACATCTAGTATGCGTCCGAACGGCATCCCAGCGTCAACGTGCACACAAAGCCAGACTTCCGCACCATTCACACTCTGTGGCAATGTTTATCAGAGTGACCATCACGCCAAGGGTTCATATGACACATTTCATAATAATCCATTGTTTTTTTTGTGCTTGCAACTGCTAAAGAAGTCACCATGGGCCCAAAGAAAGCTACTGCCAGCCCTTTGGTAAAGAAATTGAGGAACACAATTGAATTAAAGAAAGAAATTGAAAAATATGAAAGTGGAGTGCATGTTTCAGAGCTTGTCTGGATGTATGGCAAACACCATTCAACCATCACTTCGATCATGGCGAAGGGAAAGGAAATCAAGGAAGCTGTTGTTGCAAAAGAGGTAGACATGCTGACAAAAAAGAGATTTCAAATCCTCGAAGAAGTGGAGAGGATACTGTTGGTGTGGATTACCCAAAAACAGTTAGCAGGAGATAGTGTTATGCAGTCAATAATTTGTGAAAAGGTAAGGCAGTTGCATGATGATCTCGTAAAAAGAATGCCTGCAACAAGTGCTGTTTGTGATTTTAAGGCCAGCAAAGGCTGGTTTGAGAGATTTAAGAAGCATAGTGGCATACGCAGTGTGGTAAGGCATGGCGAGGCTGCCAGTTCTGACAAAAAAGCGGCTGAAAAATTTTTTTATTTTATTATCACACCGGCCGATTCCCACCAAGGCAGGGTGGCCCGAAAAAGAAAAACTTTCACCATCATTCACTCCATCACTGTCTTGCCAGAAGGGTGCTTTACACTACAGTTTTTAAACTGCAACATTAACACCCCTCCTTCAGAGTGCAGGCACTGTACTTCCCATCTCCAGGACTCAAGTCCGGCCTGCCGGTTTCCCTGAATCCCTTCATAAATGTTACTTTGCTCACACTCCAACAGCACGTCAAGTATTAAAAACCATTTGTCTCCATTCACTCCTATCAAACACGCTCACGCATGCCTGCTGGAAGTCCAAGCCCCTCGCACACAAAACCTCCTTTACCCCCTCCCTCCAACCCTTCCTAGGCCGACCCCTACCCCGCCTTCCTTCCACTACAGACTGAACAATTCAAACCCCAACAGGTATTCAATTGTGATGAAACAGGCCCGTTGTGGAAGAAAATGCCAAAGAGGACCTACATCACGAAGGAGGAAACAGCATTGCCAGGACACAAGCCTATGAAAGACAGGCTAGCTCTCATGTTTTCTAGTAGTGCTAGTGGGGATTGCAAAGTAAAACCTTTACTGGTGTATCACTCTGAAAATCCCAGTGTTTTCAAAAAAACCGGATCACCAAAGCTAATTTGAGGGATGTGGAAGGCTTACAGTAAGGTTTGGGTCACGAGGGATATTTTCCTCGATTGGTTCAATGAAGTGTTTGACCCCAGTGTGAAGAAATACCTCCTGGAAAATAAATTAGAACTCAAGTGCCTCCTGGTAATGGACAATGCTCCATTTCATCCTCCAGACTTTGAAGAGCAAATGGTGCAGGAGTTTCGTCTCATCACAGTGAAGCTTTTGCTCCCTAATACCACTCTCCTCTCCTCCAGCCCATGGACCAGGAGGTCATTTCAAACTTTGAAAAAATGTACACCAAAGCATTGAAAAGTGCTGTGAAGTGACCTCAGACACTGAATTGACCCTAAGAGTTTTCCAGAAAGATCACTTCAGTATCCTCCACTGCATAAACCTATCGAGTAAGGCTTGGGAGGGAGTGACTTGCAGGATTTTGAATTCTGCTTGGAGAAAATTGTGACCTGAATGTGTACAAGAAGGATTTTGAAAGGTTTGAGGCTAACCCTGAGGAGCCTATGCCAGTTTTGGAAAGTATTGTGGCATTGGGGAATTCCATAGGGTTGGATGTGTGTTTCGAGGACGTGGAAGAGTTGATGGAGGACCACGATGAAGAGCTAACCACTGAAGAGCTGCAAGGTCTAGAACGGATTAATTGGATTTTCATTCTTTATGGGGAAAATGGTTTCGCCATTCATGAATTTCAACTTTCAGCAGACTCTCTGGAACGGATTAATCATGAAATTCGAGGGTCCACTGTACTAATTACAATATTACTAATCAGGAAAGTAATATTCTTACTATTACATATTATACCTATTATATAAAGAAGTGTCAAACCTAAGAAATATATATAAAAATTTTAAAGATTAGCAATGAGAATATTATTAATATTTCATATATAGTGGACCCCAGACTTACGATGTCCTCAATGTAATGTATGTTAAAACCGACTTATGATGCTTGTCAGCATTAAAATTTGACCCCAACATGCATTGAAAAACTTGCATCATTCATCCTGTAGCATCCAAGCGTATGTCTGGCCTAAATGCCTCAGCTGAGCTTGTGTGACATTGTTTACAAGCCGGGGCAGACACGGTTGCACGGTTAGTGCTTGTAACTGCTAAAAAGGCCACCATGGGCCCAAAGAAAGCTTCTAGTGCCAACCCTGTGGTAAAAAGGGTGAGAAATACTATCGTACCACGGTCAGCTGTACTACTCGAAGATGTGGAGAGACTGTTATTGGTGTGGCTTATCGAGAATACCGAGAAACAATTAACCCCAGAGGGTTAGCCACCCAGGATAATGCAAGAAAGTCAGTGTGTCATCGAGGACTAACTTATTTCCATTGGGGTCCTTAATCTTGTCCCCCAGGATGCGACCCACACCAGTTGACTAACACCCAGGTGAACAGGAAAAAATGCCTGGAACTAGTGCTCATATTGGCGAATTTAAGGCCAGCAAAGGCTGGTTTGAATGATTTAAGAATCGTAGTGGCATACACAGTGTGATAAGGCCTGTTCTGGAAGAAAATGCCAAACAGGACCTACATTACTCAGGAGGAAAAGACACTCCCAGGACAGTCATCACTACATTATCGATAAAGGTGTCATTATTCTTCATTTAGTACACTAGTACAAGCACAATATATATTGTGCATGTATCCTCCTTTTTGTGTTTAGGAAAATGTATATTTCATGTGGTAAATTTTTTTTTCATACTTTTGGTTGTCTTGAATGGATTAATTTGATTTCCTTTATTTCTTATGGGGAGAATTAATTCGACTTACGATAATTTCGTCTTACAATGTGCTCTTAGGAACTGATTAATATTGCAAGTCGGGGTCCACTGTATAACAATTTTATATTTTAATGGAATGTACTACAAACACCATTGATGGATTGGGTTTAAAGCCTATCTACTACATGGTCATGATTTATTGGGTTTAAAGCCTATCTACTATACAAAGGTTATAATTTATTTATTGGGTTTAAAGCCTATCTACTACACAAAGGGCATGATTTATTGGGTTTAAAGCCTGTCTACTACACAAAGGTCATGATTTATTTATTGGGTTTAAAGCCTATCTACTACACAAAGGTCATGATTTATTGGGTTTAAAGCCTATCTAATACACAAAGGGCATGATTTATTGGGTTTAAAGCCCATCTACACAAAGGTCATGATTTATTTACTGGGTTTAAAGCCAATCTACTACACAAAGGTCATGATTTATTTATTGGGTTTAAAGCCTACTACACAAAGGTCACTAATAATTTATTGGGTTTAAAGCCTATCTACTAATCAAGTTATGATTTATTGGGTTTAAAGCCTACTACTACACAAAGGTCATTAGTGATTTACCGAGTTCAAAGCTTATCACACGAAGGTCATGATTGATATATTGGGTTTAAAGCCTATCTACTATACAAAGGTCATGAGTGATTTCCCGAGTTAAAAGCTTATTACACGGTTATGATGGATTTATTGGGTTTAAAGCCTATCTACTACACAAAGGTCATGATTTATTTATTGGGTTTAAAGCCTATCTACTACACAAAGGTCATGAGTGATTTCCCGAGTTAAAAGCTTATTACACGGTTATGATGGATTTATTGGGGTTAAAACCTATCTACTACACAAGTCATAATTGCTTCATTACCTGGAGTTTACCTGGAGAGAGTTCCGGGGGTCAACGCCCCCGCGGCCCGGTCTGAGGGTTTGTTCCCCATGTATGCGTGGAAGAGTATTTGGTTTAGATTTAGTAAAATGAAGTTAAATCCTCGGGCGCGTGAGGTGATGTTTCGTTTTCTGTATGGGATCCTTCCGTCTGGTGAGATATTACGAAACAGACAGGTTGTAGAGGGTGGGGGGTGTGGTACCTGTGGAGGGGATGAGACAGCGTTCCATGTAGTTTACTTTTGTGAAGGGCTAGAGGAGGTTAGGTGCTGGTTAAGTAGGTTGGTACAGAGGGTGGGGGGCCGTGGGGTGTCGGTTCTGCGTGCTTAAAGTCTAGATATGGGTGGGTTAGACGAGGGTGTCATAAGAGCTTTAGATTATATCATGGTAGATTATATATATATGTCGTGGGTGATGAGGGGGAGAGGGGATAGTGAAGAGAGAAGGAAGGTTCTTGCGGTAACGTTCTATCGTACGATGTGTCATAACAGAGATTTGTATGGGAGGAGGTGGGATCAGGCTTTCTCAGAGGGGTATAGAATGCTAACGTTAGGGATTCTCGTAAATCTGTGATTGATAATGAGTGAGTGAAGGGGTTTTCATAGGTTGGAGGGAGTCAGGGGATCACAGCGGGCTCGCCTCCCTGGGGGGGGGGTCGTGAGAGTGTTGTGAATGTGGGTTTGGAATGTTTTCCTGGTTTTCATTGAGACTTTATGGCATCCAAGTGTGGATGTAGAGCTCAAGGTCTCGTTATGTTAGATATAACACTTTTCAGAAGGTAGGTATAATATAGTAGATTTTTTATGTATAATTTTGATGTGTATCAGTCTTGTATAACATGATTCATGAGTAATAAGTTCTTTGCGACATGAAGTGTGTTTTCATTTGTATTTATGTTACGTGCTGGGTTTTTGCACGATGAGATATACTTATATACTGTTTTGCTTTGTGCATACAGTGCATCTGATTAATGTGATTTTGTGAAAATTTTTGTGTGTACGTGTGGGTGTGTGTGTGTGGATGTGGGTGTGTGTGTGTGTGTATATATATATAAATATATATCCGTTTCTTTTGTATTGAGCCTTTGTCATGGGTCAGACGTTATGTAATACTTTATATATGCATGATTGATTCTTTTTAAAGTTTATAATTATGGTCTGTACCCTGATACCGATTTGGTGTTGATGCTAAGTTCTTGATGTTAAGTTTTAGTCTGTATGGTATACAGACATATCTAGACAGTTTAGTGACGTAGTCCATTTGTGTCTGAGATTTGTATATGGGTTTATTGTAACAGTATAGAGCTTCAGTTATTGTGTTCTAAGCTGTATTCTTTTTCTGTTTATTTGTATGTTGGTATATGTAAAGCTGTATTGTTAGGGATAAGTATGTAGATTTTCTAGTAAGATTATGATGTTAGGTTTTGGGTTTTTGAATGCGAAGGATGGGATTTAACTGATATAACTTCTTTGTATATTTCATGTTCAAGTGTATTGAACCTTTGTCAGATGTCATTTATATGTACAATTTATATATATGCAAGGTTTTGTATATATGTCAATTCATGACCCTGTGACATGGAATTTTTTTTAGCTTTGTTCTTGCTGTAAGTTATTGTTGTATGTTTGGCAGCAATATCTTGCCAGCATGTAGGTACAATCCGTTTGTCAGTTAATTTGATTAGGATCCATACTGTATTTTTATTTTTATGTTAAACTGTATTGGTTTTAAATAAAAAAAAATAATGATTATTGTAAAAGGAGGGTTTGTAGGTTATGTATATAGGTTGTGGGTTATGTATATGGTTGTGGGTTATGTATATGGTTGTGGGTTATGTATATGGTTGTGGGTTATGTATATAGGTTGTGGGTTATGTATATGGTTGTGGGTTATGTAAATGGTTGTGGGTTATGTATATGGTTGTGGGTTATGTATATGGTTGTGGGTTATGTATATGGTTGTGGGTTATGTATATAGGTTGTGGGTTATGTATATGGTTGTGGGTTATGTATATGGTTGTGGGTTATGTATATGGTTGTGGGTTATGTATATGGTTGTAATATGGCCATGATCTATGGTGTTCTTTAAATGTACCGGGATTGTGTACTAGAGGTTTTGTAATATCTAGTATGGTTTTTAATTTATACTCTTATACATTATTGTATTTGTTCTATGTTTTAAATAAAAAAAAAAATTCATTTTTTGTTCCGTTTTTTTTTTCGTGTATTAAATGTTTATACTAGTAAGCATAAGTCACCTTATGTAATTTTCTTATTTACTATTGTTTGCTTAAATATTAGCTGAATTGATACTTTCTCTGTCCATATTACTACCTCATATTTTTTTTAAATACTATTAATTGATATTACTTACTAAAATTAATAATTAATTACCATTTTTACTATCAGTACAATTTACTCTTAACATTTTTGACATTGAATTACCATTACTTGTCTAATTACCATAACCTGTTTTAATACCACATTTACTATCTTAGAGTACTCTTAATTACCTTGTACTGCCATATAACCTCTAGTATAACTACCAGTGCAATATTGAATGAAATAAACATTACTTTTTCACTTTTTTTGTAATCATTATTACTTACTAAAATTTTATTAAACACCATATTTACTACCAGTCAATTTTACTTTTGTACATTAAACATTATTTTATACTTTTCATAACATTTTGTTGCCAAATTTTCAAGTTTGTATATTCAACTCCAACCTTTATATTATCCTTTGTACCTGTGTACCTGTGTACCTGTGTACCTGTGTACCTGTATACCTGTGTACCTGTCTACCATCTTACTATCATATTATAACCAAGTCATTGCCATTGTTATTTTTTACTTATTATTCTTTTGGTAAGAGATAAGATAAGATTTCGTTCGGATTTTTAACCCCGGAGGGTTAGCCACCCAGGATAACCCAAGAAAGTCAGTGCGTCATCGAGGACTGTCTAACTTATTTCCATTGGGGTCCTTAATCTTGTCCCCCAGGATGCGACCCACACCAGTCGACTAACACCCAGGTACCTATTTGCTGCTAGGTGAACAGGACAACAGGTGTAAGGAAACGTGTCGAAATGTTTCCACCCGCCGGGAATCGAACCCGGGCCCTCCGTGTGTGAAGCGGGAGCTTTAGCCACCAGGCCAATTTAAATCAATTTAAATCTAGTTATACTCTTGATCTTGTTAACAACCTGTATCAGACCCTAGTGCAATTGCAAGTACCATTTTAATTTGTATTTTTATATTATAAGTTTATAAGTCCTACTCTAAGATTATTTTCATATCTTAGTCTACCTGGAGGTTATTCCGGGGATCAACGTCCCCGCGGCCCGGTCCACGACCAGGCCTCCCGGTGGATCAAGGCCTGATCAACGAGGCTCTTACTGCTGGCCGCACGTAATCCAACGTACGAACCACAGTCCGGCTGATCCGGCACCGTCTTTAGGTATCTGTCCAGCTCCCTCTTGAAGACAACCAGGGGTCTTCCCGTAATGCCCCTTATTGCTGGTGGGAGGCTGTTGAACAGTCTTGGGCCCCGAACACTTATTGTTTTCTCTTAGTGTACCAGTGACGCCCCTACTTTTCACTGGGGGTATGTTGCATCGCCTGCCAAGTCTTTTGCTTTCGTATGGAGTGATTGTTGTGTGCATATTAGGGACCAGTCCCTCCAGAATCTTCCAGGTGTAGATTACGATATATCTCTCTCGCCTGTGTTCTAGTGAGTACAAGTCAAGTCCTTCCAGGCGCTCCCAGTAGTTAAGGTGTTTGATGGAACTTATACGTGCAGTAAAGGTTCTCTGTACATTTTCTAGCTCTGCAATTTCACCTGCCTTGAATGGGGATGTTAATGTACAGCAATATTCCAGCCTAGAAAGAATAAGTGATTTAAAAAGGATCATCATTGGATTAGCATCTCTTGCCTTGAATGTTCTCATTATCCCTTAGCCTGGTCCCAGCGACTTCCATATATTTCCCGATTACAACACAACGTTCTATAAATGGTCGCCGCCAACACCCTTTTGCGCACCTCCCAATCCCCATTCTCTCTCATCGCCCAGGATACATAAACAAAATCCGCAATTATATACGTGATTGCACGTTGCACAGGCGCCTCTACGCCTCCCACGTCCAAACTTAACGCCCTCAATATTGGTATCCCGCCCCCTCCCACTGTCCTCAGAACCTTACCCATCCATTCCCTGATACTCCCTAGATTATCACAAAAATATACTACATGAAACGCCGTCTCCTCATCCCAGCACACCTGACATGCGCCCTCCACCATCAACCCTCTTTCCTTAAGTGCAGCACCCGACGGCAGTATACCATGAAGAAAACGGAAAAATACCTCTCGCACATTTGGTCGCACGCGCATCAACCGTAACCTCTCCCATATATCCTCCCACGCATACATAGGGTAGATACTCTCAGCCTTCGCGACTATCTTCGCCCTTACAGCCCGCTCTAAAACACTCACCCGAACTTTATTAGGGTCCCGGACATGCAGCAATGCCCGCAACACGTCTTCACACACCCTCATCTCCGACCCTCCCCACCACATTCGCACCTCTTCACCTGGAGTTTACCTGGAGAGAGTTCCGGGGGTCAACGCCCCCGCGGTCCGGTCTGGGACCAGGCCTCCTGGTGGATCAGAGCCTGATCAACCAGGCTGTTACTGCTGGCTGCACGCAAACCAACGTACGAGCCACAGCCCGGCTTGTCAGGTACCGACTTTAGGTGCTTGTCCAGTGCCAGCTTGAAGACTGCCAGGGGTCTGTTGGTAATCCCCCTTATGTATGCTGGGAGGCAGTTGAACAGTCTTGGGCCCCTGACACTTATTGTATGGTCTCTTAACGTGCTAGTGACACCCTTGCTTTTCATTGGGGGGATGTTGCATCGTCTACCAAGTCTTTTGCTTTCGTAGTGAGTGATTTTCGTGTGCAAGTTCGGTACTAGTCCCTCTAGGATTTTCCAGGTGTATATAATCATGTATCTCTCCCGCCTGCGTTCCAGGGAATACAGGTTCAGGAACCTCAAGCGCTCCCAGTAATTGAGGTGTTTTATCTCCGTTATGCGCGCCGTGAAGGTTCTCTGTACATTTTCAAGGTCAGCAATTTCACCTGCCTTGAAAGGTGCTGTTAGTGTGCAGCAATATTCCAGCCTAGATAGAACAAGTGACCTGAAGAGTGTCATCATGGGCTTGGCATCCCTAGTTTTGAAGGTTCTCATTATCCATCCTGTCATTTTTCTAGCAGATGCGATTGATACAATGTTATGGTCATTGAAGGTGAGATCCTCCGACATGATCACTCCCAGGTCTTTGACGTTGGTGTTTCGCTCTATTTTGTGGCCAGAATTTTTGTACTCTGATGAAGATTTAATTTCCTCGTGTTTACCATATCTGAGTAATTGAAATTTCTCATCGTTGTACTTCATATTGTTTTCTGCAGCCCACTGAAAGATTTGGTGGATGTCCGCCTGGAGCCTTGCAGTGTCTGCAAAGGAAGACACTGTCATGCAGATTCGGGTGTCATCTGCAAAGGAAGACACGGTGCTGTGGCTGATATCCTTGTCTATGTCAGATATGAGGATGAGGAACAAGATGGGAGCGAGTACTGTGCCTTGTGAAACAGAGCTTTTCACCGTAGCTGCCTCGGACTTTACTCTGTTGACTACTACTCTTTGTGTTCTGTTTGTGAGAAAATTATAGATCCATCTACCAGCTTTTCCTGTTATTCCTTTAGCACGCATTTTGTGCGCTATTACGCCAAGGTCACACTTGTCGAAGGCTTTTGCAGAGTCTCTATATAGTACATCTGCATTCTTTTTGTCTTCTAGCGCATCTAGGACCTTGTCGTAGTGATCCAATAGTTGAGACAGACAGGAGCGACCTGTTCTAAACCCATGTTGCCCTGGGTTGTGTAATTGATGGGTTTCTAGATGGGTGGTGATCTTGCTTCTTAGGACCCTTTCAAAGATTTTTGATATGGGATGTTAGTGCCCCCTTTGTGGAGTGGGGCTATGTCTGTTGTTTTTAGTAACTGTCGGACGACCCCCGTGTCCATGTTCTTGATGAACACGGAGTTCCATGAGTCTGGCCCTGGGGCAGAGTGCATGGGCATGTCATTTATCGCCTGTTCGAAGTCATTTGGCGTCAGGATAACATCAGATAGGCTTGTGTTAACCAAATTCTGTGGCTCTCTCATAAAAAATTCATTTTGATCTTTGACTCTCAGTCTGGTTAGCGGCTTGCTAAAAACTGAGTCATATTGGGACTTGAGTACTCACTCATTTCCTTGCTGTCATCTGTGTAGGACCCATCTTGTTTAAGTAGGGGCCCAATACTGGACGTTGTTCTCGACTTTGATTTGGCATAGGAAAAGAAATACTTTGGGTTTCTTTCGATTTCATTTATGGCTTTTAGTTCTTCCCGCGATTCCTGACTCCTATAAGATTCCTTTAGCTTAAGCTGACCAGTGACTCCCTACGCATTTCAGATATATTGGCCTCTTTTAGCCGTTCTGTTATTCTTTTCCGTCGCCTGTAAAGGGAGCGCCTGTCTCTTTCTATTTTACATCTACTCCTCCTTTTTCTTAGAGGAATAAGCCTTGTGCATACATCGAGTGCCACCTAGTTAATCTGTTCTAGGCATAAGTTGGGGTCTGTGTTGCTTAGTCTATCTTCCCAGCTTGTATCGATTAGGACTTGGTTTACTTGGTCCCACTATGTTTTTGTTATTGAAGTTGAATTTGGTGAATGCTCCCTCGTGACTAATCTCATTATGTCGGTCTGGGGCTCCGCGCATACATGTCTGAACCTCAATTATGTTGTGATCTGAGTATATTGTTTTTGATATGGTGACATTTCTTATCAGATCATCATTGTTAGTGAAGATGAGGTCTAGTGTATTCTCCAGTCTAGTAGGCTCTATTATTTGCTGGTTTAAATTGAATTTTGTGCAGAGATTTAAAAGCTCATGTGTGTGTGAGTTCTCGTCCGAGCTGCCTCCTGGTGTTATTACTGCAACAATATTATTTGCTATATTCCTCCATTTTAGGTGCCGAAATCCCCCAGGAGCAAGATGTTGGGGGCAGGAGTTGGAAGATTTTCCAGACAGTGGTCAATTTTTAACAGCTGTTCCTGGAATTGCTGGAACGTTGCATCCGGAGGCTTGTAGCCTACCACAATGACTAGGTTTTGGTTCTCGATCTTTACTGCTAAAACTTCCACTACATCATTTGAAGCATTAGGCAGTTCTGTGCAAACAAGTGACTCTGCGATGTACAGGCCAACCCCCCCCCCTCCCCTTTTGCCTGTTCACTCTGTCGCATCTGTATAGGTTGTAACCTGGGATCCATATTTCGTTGTCCAAGTGATCCTTTATGTGGGTCTCTGTGAAAACCGCGAACATTGCATTTGCCTCTGCAAGCAGTCCACGGATGAAAGGTATTTTGTTGTTTGTTGCTGGCTTTAGACCCTGTATATTTGCAAAGAAAAATGTCATCGGACTGGTGGTACTGTTGGTACTGGGGGGGGGGATTTTTTCCGGCATTAGTATCTGTATCTGTTGGTTTGGAGTGGAGGCCATCGACCGTGGTTCCACTCCAGGAATGACTGGATTTGGTGTACGATTTCTGCCATTTCCTGCCAGTTTTTTTTTCCTTCCTGGTACTAAAAAACCTCTCCCTCTTGAGTGGCTGTGGCTACCCCGGTTTTCCCATGGCCTGGATGTTTTGTATCTTTTTGTCCCCTTTAGATGGTGTGCCTGGCAATTTAAGTTATAGCACAGTCTTTCCTGTACTGAAGAGGGACACATTTCAGGGTGAAAAAGCTTACAGGAAGATAGTTTGCATTTTCCTGTTCTCATATGGGCACGGCATTTTCTAGGGTGGTCATAGTTGCACGTCCCATCTGTTTTTCCAGATTTCCCATGCCTGCAGATACCAAGTGCATAGTATGTGCATAGGCTTGGTTTCCGTTTGCCTTGGGTTTCTGTGACTGTATTCCCTGTTGGTCCATGTTTACCTGTCTTATTCCTATCCTCACTAGCACCAACAATGGAGCTCTCACCAGTTGTTCATGTAAGTCATTCACGCCCCTCCCTGCTTGTCCTCGCACACGGCGTAACCCCCACTTTAAATAAATACACTTGACTCTTAACCGTAAATCAATCAACCCCAATCCTCCTCTGTTGACCGATAGAGTAATCACACTCCTACTCAACCATTCACACCCGGAACCCCAAATTATTATTATTAAATATTCGCCGGTATTCTCCCGGCCCGGGCCTTTACCAAGTGGTGGCCCGGCCTGGAACCCCAAAGAAAATGGAAAACTGCGTTCGCGCTTGAACTTCTTTATTTTTCTTTTGATTTCTTTCATTTTTGTTTTTTGTACTTAAAGAAGCACCTTTCCATTGTAATGTGACCAAGTTTCAATAAGATAGCTCAAAAAACAATTGAGAAAAAAATTATTTACTAATAATCATACATATTGAACTGTATTTTCGTAATGGGACTTGGAGAAGCTGTTTTGGCATTATCTACGCATAAAACAATGCTAAACTGTATTTCTGATGGTTAAGTTTACTGTAATTTATCCTTTCTTCATTCTTAAAAAAATAAAGTTTGTATGGTTTTGACATTCAGCCAAATATCTGACTTTTGCCCTCACAAAAATAAAAAACAAATTATGATATCTCAAAATGCTAACCACCAGCTTGTAAAACAATCTTTCCCTTATGTTCTCTGTGAATTTCATTGCATTCCTGCTATTAACGAAAATACAGACATATATATGTGAATAACCTACTTCCGAGATAATCCGCGAAACAGCCGGACCACCGATTTTCTTTTTTTTTTCGAGAAAAATAGCATTTTTCTCAGCATTACGAGTGTATATCATGGTTACCCATGTCTATTTTCTTTAATATAAGGACCCTGGAGGTGAAAGGAGAATGGCAGCCCATCTCTGACTATGGGAATCTTATATTCCCGAGGGAACGCTCTAGGAATATGCCATATATTATTCATTCTGGAGTACTTACCATATTTCTTTGTTATTTATATTGTTTATTATGTCATATTAGATCAATTGTGATAGATAAATAAGCCGTAGAAGCTATAATAGCGTTATTTTGAAGCATATTCCCCGGCCATCCCAAGACTGGAATTTTCCATGACGCCAGCAAGATGTTGCCAGGAGGTTCCTGATTGGCTGTAAGTCTACGTATAAGTCCCACCCACTGTATTATGATGCTAAATCGTCAATTATTATTTATTTATTTATTTATTTGAACATGATACAGTGAAGTACAAAAGAATACAGTTAAATGCAGCATGCCAAAACCACTTGAATGCATAGCATTACGGGCAGGCTTAAAATTAACTTAAAATTAACTAAGCAATGAAGTATTCAGTGGTAAAACATTATTGTAAACAGATAACAATTAAGCACAAATGAGTATTACAAAAACAGGTCGTATGGTTGCTTGCATTGCTGTACAATCAGTATTTATTTATTTATTTATTTATTTATTTATTTAATTATTTAATTTGAACATGATACAGAGAAGTACAAGGAATACAATTTTTAAAGTGCAACATGCCAAAGCCCCTTGTATGCTGAGCATTATGGGCAAGTAAGTAAGTAAGTAAGTTTATTCAGGTATACACAAATACAGTTACATAGAATTATCATACATAACAGCATATGTGTAGAGAACCTAGGATAACCCAAAAAAGTCAGACAGAGTGATATATTCAGTGGTACAAAAATTATTGTAAACAGATAACAATTTAGTACAAATGAGTATTACAAAGACAGGTCATATGGTCAGTTACTGTGTTGCTGTGTAATCAGTAGAATGGAGTATTCTGTAAGGTAATGAAGTTAAATAGTAACAAAGTTTGATTGGGTCACAGGTTGACATTTATGAGATACAATAATGAGATACATATATGAGATACAATTTTTGAGACACAATTATTCAGTATTTATTTAGTTGTGGGTGAGTGAGCGATTTTTGAAAAGAGACTTAAATTTATAAACAGGTAGTGTTTCTTTTATATTCACAGGTAATGAATTCCAGATTTTAGGGCCTTTTATGTGCATTGAGTTTTTGCATAGCGTGAGATGGACACGAGGAACATCAAAGAGTGATCTGTGCCTTGTGTTATGGTCATGTGTTCTGTTGAGGTTGGTAAGGAGATGTTTGAGGGGAGGGTTTATGTCAGAGTTAAGTGTTCTATGTATGTAATAGGTGCAGTAATAAGTATGGATGTTTTGTATTGTGAGTAGGTTTAGTGTTTTGAATATTGGTGGAGTGTGCTGCCTGTAGTAGGAATTTGTTATCATTCTGACTGCAGCCTTTTGTTGGGTAATTAGTGGTCTGAGATGGTTTATTGTTGTTGAGCCTCATGCACAAATTCCATAGGTGAGATAGGGGTAAATAAGTGAGTGATATAGGGTCAGGAGGGCTGACTGTGGAACAGAGTACCGTATCTTCGATAGTATGCCTACGGTCTTGGAATTTTTTTTTTGGAAATTTGTTGTATATGTTTTTGAAATTTGAGTCTATTATCAAGGTGGATTCCTAGGAATTTTCCCTCTGTGAGTTTTATGATAGGTGATCCATTTATCATTATGTTAAGAGACACATCTGCAGCTCTGTTACCAAACTGAATGAAGTAGGTTTTGTCAATGTTTAGAGTAAGTTTGTTGGTCCTCATCCAGGTTGATATTTTCTGTAATTCGGTATTTACAGTATTGGCTAGCATGACTGGGCTCGGGTGAGAGTAGACGTATGTAGTGTCATCTGCAAATAGTGTGGGTTTGAGTAGTTGCGATGCATTTGGTAGGTCATTTATGTATATGAGAAAGAGAAGAGGGCCAAGGACACTTCCCTGTGGGACACCAACTGTAATTGGCTGTGCGGAAGAGTTTGCCTCATTTGTGTACACATATTGGCTTCTGTTGCTGAGGTATGACTTTAGGTAGTTGAGGGAGTGCCCTCTTATACCATGGTGTGACAATTTTATGTGGAGCAAGTCGTGGTCAACTGTATCAAAAGCTTTACGTAAGTCAATGAAGGTCCCCAGTGGGACTTCTTTTTTCTTTATTGCTGTATAAATATATTCTAGCATGTGGATAATAGCGTCATTAGTATTTTTATTAGGCCTGAACCCAAATTGACAGGGGTTGAGTATGTTGTGGGAGATGAGGTAGGAATAGATACGCTTGTGGATTAATTTTTCAAAGATTTTAGAGAGAGGGTGTAAGTTGGATATTGGCCTATAGTTATTGAAGTCTGTGTGGTCTCCTCCTTTAAGGATCGGGGTGACCCTTGCTATTTTGAGAACTGTAGGAAAGGTAGAGGATTCAATGAATTTGTTAAAGAATGTTGCAATGATTGGTGACAGCACCTGTGACACTTTTTTGTATATAATGGGTGGTAAGGTATTTAAATCTCCTGTCTTGTTTTTTAGTTTGTTGATAATAAGGGAGACTTCAGTTGGGTTAGTCGGAGCTAGGAACAGTGTGTTTGGGTAGTTGCCAGTGAGGTAGTCATTTGGTGGGGTATCTGAGCTTGGGATTTTATTGGCAAGGTTTTTTCCTATAGTGGAGAAGAAATCATTGAGTCTGTTTGCTGTTTCAGTAGGTGGGAATTGGGGTTCATCTGGTTTTGTTAATTAAATTTCGCTATTTCGTGTTATCTTTTTTGTTCCTAGTATTTCTGATAGGGTTTTCCAGGCCATTTTTATGTCACCTCGTAAGTTGGATAATCTGTTCTCATAATACAATTTTTTAGCCCTTCTTATTAAACTGGTTAGGATTGACGAGTAACGTTTTGTTTGGTCTCTGGTTATGTGGCCCATTCTGTACTGTTTTCGTATAGGTGCTTTTTATTTATGGATTTGAGGATACTGGGTGTTAGCCAGGGACTGTTCAGTCTCTTTGCAGTCATCTGTTTAGTTTTTTAGGGCAGTGCTTGTTATAGAGGTATTGGGTCTTTTTTAGAAAATTATTAATACATTCGTCAATATCTGTATAGATTTCTAGCTCAGTGTGCCAGTCAATGTTTGTCACTGCTGCTGTGAAGTTATTGATAGCTGCCTCACTGTGAAGTCTGAAAGTGACTTTAGTAGTGTCTAGGGGTAATTTACCAAGGTTTGTTATGAGGAAGGTAGGGTAATGGTCTGTGGTATTATCTGTGATTATGCCTGATCTTAACGGTTCTACAATAGTTGTCATAAACACAGTTGTTATGGTCATTCACTGGTGGAAAATTATACGAGGTATTCTCTCACATTGTGTAACAATGTGTGAGACTATGCCGAAAACTGGGAGAATTAAAATATAGACTTCGGGGTGTCCAAAAAATCAGAATAAGTGCTGGTAAAGAATAGGGTCACCTCCACCAGCTGGATCGAAGAAAGTAGTGTTTATATTTCGGTCTGTAAGAAGTATGGTAATTGCTCCTGCTAGAACGGGAAGGGACAGAAGCAAAAGTACCGCGGTAATGAAAACGGATCATACAAATAAAGGTATTCGATCTATGGTTATTCCCCTTGTTCGTATATTGATTGCGGTAGTTATAAAGTTTACAGCTCCTAAAATTGAGGAGACTCCGGCTAGATGTAGGGAGAAGATTCCGAGATCAACTGATGCTCCCGCATGAGCGATTGATGCTGCTAGAGGGGGGGTAAACTGTTCACCCTGTTCCAACACCCCTTTCTACTATTCCTCTTGTAAGGAGAGTAAGAGAAAATGGTAGAAGTCAAAATCTTATATTATTTATTCGAGGGAAGGCTATATCAGGTGCTCCGAGTATAAGTGGAACTAATCAATTCCCAAAACCTCCGATCATAATTGCTATAACTATGAAGAAAATTATTACCTTTGAAATTAGTTGACATTAGTCAGTGCATGTGAGTTCAAGCTGCGTGGGGCAATGTACCATAAATATGTAATGCATTTTGTGACTGCATAGAAATTAATTATAATTTCCTGAAATTATTAGTCTTTCTTCGGGAAGATTATTAATAAAATGAATGTTAGTAAGTTTATATAGCCACAGGTACACATACATACAATTATTATACATAGTGTAAATTACCTAGGATACCCCAAAAAAAAAAAAAAAAAAAAAGTCAGTGACTTATTTCCATCGGTTTTCTTGTTTTGGGTTAAAAAAAATTGTTTATAACATCTCTTAACATATAAGTTCAAAACAATAAATGAGGCTTAATGAACACTTATTAATCCTGTAAAATAAATTCTTATTAACGGAGTCCCCTGTCCCAGGTTGTCTGGTGGGTAACATTCTCCTTCATTATTGTTTTAGAAAATGGAACCTTCCTAGCTCCTCGTCTTATGCTTAACTGTTTAGAGAGTCCCGGACAACGATCTCACTCAGTCCTATGATACGATGATACGCTGCCCATTTTTGTAGGGGGGTGATGGTTGCAATTATCACACATAATAATATATGATTTCCAGTGGGGTTCCTTTATTCTTCACCTAGATCACCTTGAAGGCATAAAGATTACACATTCTTGGGCTGTTAAACGACTTGACTGAGGGAGACTGACACTACTAGTCAGGCAGCCCCATCTATCATCATTCTCTTATGCAGGAGAAGCCACATACATGTCTACATACAGCATCCAACAAAATATACACTGCTCGCCACTGCAGGACGTCGGCTCTCCTACAGGTACCTCTACACAAATAACCCACACATAGGTGAGAGGAGCTTACGACGACGTTTCATAAGCTCCTCTCTCCTACGTGCGGGTTATTTGTGTATTATTCCAGTCATGGTATTGAGTCTTTTTTTTGTTATTTACAGGTACCTCTGGAATGCACAGCCGCTGATATAGATCCAATTAACTAAATGTAAACTTTCCCAAAGGAACTATTGTCACACTATATATAGTTATGAATTCACAGATAATTTGCAAATGTTCAGGAAATGTCAAAGTATTTTCTTTACCCACACTGGCATATTACCAGCCATTCTGGAAAAATATCTTGACCTTGATTATTATTATATTTATATAACTCATAACCGCTGAAACTTGTCTAAACTCAACCGTATCTTCTTCAGATATAAAGTATTACAAATATTTCAAAATCAATGTAATAATGCTTTTGTGACTAAATTTCAAGTTTGTACAAATAGCTTATTACGACTGTACCAAGATCATGAACTTAAAAATAGTTCATTATCACTGTAGCTTGTTTACCAGACACAAGATATATAAATAAGATAGCTTTCTTTCAGTGTGTATATGCTGAGTTTATTTTAATCACTATTTTAAATATTAAAGAATTCTAATTCTTGTCTGGTGGTGAGAAAGCTACGTGGCAGCCTTAATGGCCCTCATAAAGTCAGTAATGATAAGCTTTAAACGTTATAGATGGATATGAGTGCATAGTTAAGGTCTTAAACTAATGCCTAGGTAAGGTAACACATTCATACCAATACAAAGAAGCCATACTAAAAAAGTTTATTCATGTTCTTTACTAAAGTTCAGAGACTTACAATTCTTACAAAATTACAAGGATAAGTCACTGACTTATCCCAGTAATTTTTACAAAATTACCAGGATAAGCCACTGACTAATCCCAACAATTTTTACATTACTAGTATAAGCCACTGAAGTCAAACAAAGTGATTAATTTCCGCTGGGATTCTTGTAATACATGATTATCAGATGCAGTAATGTATCACTTAAAATTATTAACCCAAAAAAAAATAGAATGCGAGTGCATAAATTATATGACAATCATTTGCATGAGCATTAAATTGAAAATGCCAGTTGAGTATAAATGTCACCTGAATATCTTTCACATGACAATGATACTTGCCTAGTTTATCATCTTTTATATACTTATGTAGTTGCAATGACACGTACATACATGCTCATACCTGACCTGTCATCCACTACAACCCTGTAAACGTTCTACATGTACTTGTATTAATAAATATTATTATTATTATTATTATTATTATTCACGAATACACTAGATAATTGTTATTGTATTATGCAGTCAAAATCTTGTCACGATAAGCATAAAATTTAATTCATGTTCATTGCACAGGGTTTACACAGTACCTGCAGTAAATACCTTAAAGATTCAGTGTGCATAATAAACCTAACATGTAAACATCACTGGCGGAAAATAATGCGGATTTAACTTAGTTCCAGTAGACTGTCTCTGAGCTCCTGATGAGCTATTGTTATCTCTAAATTTGTTACTGTGAATGTAATTATGTGTGGCCATAGGCATTTGTGCTCTTTAAGAGAGGTGCAATGACTCTGGTGAGAGGCTCTTGAGTCAAGGAATTGGAGCTGTCCTCCTTTTCCATGGATCGAATGTGATTGTCTCCCATCTCCCCAAAGGCGCTGTAAGACTCTTTCGACTTTAGCGCTCCTAATCCATAATAATAATAATAACTAATGTGTTGTGAACCTTGATAAAACATATGTACATATTGCCTTTGAAAAATTAAGAAACACTGAAATTTTTTTCGATAAGACAATCTAGTAACCCTTTCAAAACTGAATCTTTTAGAGCGGTAGTCCCCAGCCTTTCATTATGAAAGGGCAAATATGAAAAGAAAATTTTAAAGAAGGGTCGCAGTTGCCATTGATATCCACATAAATAGCCACATAAGGTGGCTAGTTTTGATTCAATCACAATCGCTAGCCGTAATGAATATACTGTCTCTAACCACACAACCGCAGAGGCTTAAGTTCATCAGTACCTTCAGTGTTCATTTTGTTCCTAACACCTAGAAATTTAAATATATAGATGAATAATATCTAACAATCAGTGTAGACATCACCGCGGCGTAGCACGTGCTACATGTGCTACCAGCACGTGTTACATGTGCTACCAGCACGTGTTACATGTGCTACTAGTACATGCTACATGTGCTACTAGTACATGCTACATGTGCTACTAGTACGTGTTACATGTGCTACTAGTACATGCTACATGTGCTACTAGTACATGCTACATGTGCTACTAGTACATGCTACATGTGCTACTAGTACGTGTTACATGTGCTACTAGTACATGCTACATGTGCTACTAGTACGTGCTACATGTGCTACTAGTACGTGCTACATGTGCTTCTAGCACGTGCTACATGTGCTACTAGCACGTGTTACATGTGCTACCAGCACGTGTTACATGTGCTACTAGCACGTGTTACATGTGCTACTAGCACATGTTACATGTGATGCTAGCACGTGTTACATGTGCTACTAGTACGTGCTACATGTGCTACTAGTACGTGCTACATGTGCTACTAGTACGTGCTACATGTGCTACTAGTACGTGCTACATGTGCTACTAGTACATGCTACATGTGCTACTAGCACGTGTTACATGTGTTACTAGCACGTGATATATGTGCTACTAGCACGTGCTACATGTGATACTAGCACGTCTTACATGTGATACTAGCACGTCTTACATGTGATACTAGCGCGTCTTACATGTGCTACTAGTACGTGCTACATGTGCTACTAGCACGTGCTACATGTGCTACCAACACGTGTTACATGTGCTACTAGTACGTGTTACATGTGCTACTAGCACGTGCTACATGTGCTACCAACACGTGTTACATGTGCTACTAGCACGTGCTACATGTGCTACCAACACGTGTTACATGTGCTAGTACGTGTTACATGTGCTACTAGCACGTGCTACATGTGCTACTAGTACGTGTTACATGTGCTACTAGCACGTGCTACATGTGCTACCAACACGTGTTACATGTGCTACTAGCACGTGCTACATGTGCTACTAGCACGTGCTACATGTGCTATCAACACGTGCTACATGTGCTACTAGTACGTGCTACATGTGCTACTAGTACGTGCTACATGTGCTACTAGTACGTGCTACATGTGCTACTAGTACGTGCTACATGTGCTACTAGTACGTGTTACATGTGCTACTAGTACGTGCTACATGTGCTACTAGTACGTGCTACATGTGCTACTAGTACGTGCTACATGTGCTACTAGTACGTGCTACATGTGCTACCAACATGTGCTACTAGCACGTGCTACATGTGCTACTAGCACGTGCTACATGTGCTACTAGCACGTGCTACATGTGCTACTAGCACGTGCTACATGTGCTACTAGCACGTGCTACATGTGCTACTAGGATAAAATTGTTTGAAAATTACAGTCATGTCACAAAGTATCATTTTTTTTTCCACACCGGCAGTGTGCCACCAAGGTAGAGGTGACCTTCTGAACTACAGCACCCCTCCCCCCCCACATCTCTTTAAGTGTACAGGAACAGTTCTTCACACCTCCAGGATTCAAGTCCGAGTAACCGGTTTTCCTTGAATCACTTCAGTTTTTTTTTTCTTGCGCACACTCCAACAGCATGTTAAAGCCTAAACACTAATTGTCTTCACTCTGGTCTAGTACCCTCACACATGCCTGCTGAATGCTCAAGCCTCTACAACATATAAACCTTCACCTTCTTCCCTCCAGGTATGCTCCAGGTATGCTCCAGCCACAACTCATAAAATATAATACTTGTACGCCGAAAAATATGAAATGGTCTACAGAGATCAGTGGTGTCTAAAAAATAAAAAAAGTCACAATACCGTGACTTTGTAAATGGTCCAAGTCGGACCGAAACGTCGTCGTAAGCTCTCTTCTATGTGCGGGTTATTTGTGTAACAGTGGTGTCTCCTCAAACCGAAACTTTCCTGTAATAATCCAGGCACTTTCACAGTTATTGAAGACCCGGAGATCCTTGCTACACATCCAGGATTTAAGCCAATTAGGAGAGTATTCTAACATTCTAATATGCACACATCCGAAAATACACAAATATTCACTACTAAAATAAAGGTTTAGTTCTTCTCTTTATTGAGTAACTAACACAACACCAAAACTCAAAATATGGATACAGAAAAGTCTAGGAATTAACACAGAATGTTGAGGGACGGACACAGGCTGCAATTATTTACGCAGAGGGCCTATGAAGATTTGACTGTGGAGGAAGTGTCTAGGGCAACAAACAGAGAGCAGCTGTGTTACTGGAAACAACAGAGGGAGCCTGTGTGTAGTAACCCGCGTTGGTGAGTGCCACACACTCTCCCTGTCGACCAGTGGGTCCGTTGGGCTGGTTGTTGGCCCACATACCGTTCAGTACAATTAGGTTATTGTTCTTGTCCCTTACAGTGGAGTCGCTAGCCACACACGCGCCCACGTAAACTACATACCCGAAGCTGGCCACTTGGTTGACTATCACCTGATCCAGTGGAGGCGTCAGAAGGCTTCCACTCGACGTCTGGCACTGAGCTGATGCATTACTGGCATGGAATATGTAAGACTTTTTACATATAGATATATAGCTCCAATTAGTACTAAAAACATTGATATGCAAAACATGATCAGCACAGTGAAGTAATATGTCTGTCTCGCGACTGACAGACGGTGGGTGGAGCCTCCACCACTCATTCCTTTCAGAAGGCTCTACCTTGGTGCTAGTGAAGGGATGTTGTCCCAGGACACTGGATCTCTCCTCTACTTCTCTGGTTAATATGTGAGCACTCCCAAAGTGATGCATAACTAGAATATGTTTCGCTCATTCCAATGAATTTAATAATATTCCACCTCTCACCGCCAGAAATGTCTCAAACGGATTTTATGTTAAGTATAACACAGAAAACCACATGGAATCAAACCAGGTGAGGAGCTGCTTACCTCCATGTATTGACGCCCGACAGGTAGACAGGGGTGGAGTTACCAATGGTGGTGGTGATGTAGGTGCTGAGGCCTGCAGTAGGACCGCCCTTGTATCCCATCAGTACTGTCAGCGTCACACAACTCACACCCTTAGAAACACGTTGTTTTCACTCTAGCTTCGTCAGCATCATGAATAAGCGGATATTTGTAAACCAAAAACAAAACGTTGTATGGGAAATGAAAGCAGCTTGTATATTTTGCCACAAGGGACGTTTCTAATTAAGGAAGGGCAGAACTTAAAAGAAAGTGCATTCAATATTCCAGTACACGTAACCAGCAAATTTGTCATTTTCAACAACTATCATGTGTATACTACTGGAAAGCGGCTTCAGCCAAGCAAGTTGTTCTGATAATGAAAAATGTGTATAATTATATTTATCAACAAGTTTTATATTGAAGGAATTCGGTAAAGATGAAGTATCGAAGACGCAACACACAAAAGTGAAAAATACACTTCGTGGCTCCCTGCAGCAGATGGTCAGACGCTTGACTGTGCTGCCTGATCTATGACAGACCCTGGTGCTCTGTAACGCACTGCCTGATCTATGACAGACCCTGGTGCTCTGTAACGCACTGCCTGATCTATGACAGAACCTGGTGCTCTGTAACACGCTGAGTGTTCTACGACAGACCCTGGTGCTCTGTAACGCGCTGCCTGATCTATGACAGACCCTGGTGCTCTGTAACGCGCTGACCCCTCAAGGAAGGTTCCTTGATGTTGGTGAGGGGCTCTTGATTTAGGGAATTGGATCTGTGCTCCAGTTCCCCAAATTAAGCCTGAATGCCTTCCACATCCCCCCCCCCCAGGCGCTGTATAATCCTCCGGGTTTAGCGCTTCCCCCTTGATTGTAATAATAATAATAAATGTAACGCGCTGAGTGTTCTGTGACAGACCCTGGTGCTCTGTAACACGCTGAGTGTTCTATGACAGACCCTGGTGCTCTGTAACGCACTAAGTGTTCTATGACAGACCCTGGTGCTCTGTAACACGCTGCCTGAGTTATGACAGACCCTGGTGCTCTGTAACACGCTGCCTGAGTTATGACAGACCCTGGTGCTCTGTAACACGCTGCCTAATCTATGACAGACCCTGGTGCTCTGTAACACGCTGAGTGATCTATGACAGACACTGGTGCTCTGTAACGCGCTGAGTGATCTATGACACCCTGGTGCTCTGTAACGCGCTGAGTGTTCTGTGACACCCTGGTGCTCTGTAACGCTCTGCCTGATCTATGACAGACCCTGGAGCTCTGTAACGCTCTCCTTCAACTTCCGCTTGGTCTGGACTACATACATTGCATCATCTATATTTAAATAAATATACAGTCGAGAACTGCAGATCAACGGGTATATTATCCTTGTATTCTTATAAGGAGCCAAAAAATACAACGCATAACGAAACCTGTGGTTAAAATTTACTCAGTAATACAAATTTATTCTTAATGCATTATTGCATCGACCTTGATAATCAGTAGAGAAGTAATTGGTAGCTTGAAAACGACCTACAAGACCAACTGGCCCATGCTTAGGCACGTCCTAATTACAAGTAATAAGTCCCACTTGTAGGAGTGAGGAAGAGCCAGTTGTGAGTGTGGGGGAAGTTCGTGAGGCAGTAGGTAAAATGAAAGGGGGTAAGGCAGCCGGGATTGATGGGATAAAGATAGAAATGTTAAAAGCAGGTGGGGATATAGTTTTGGAGTGGTTGGTGCAATTATTTAATAAATGTATGGAAGAGGGTAAGGTACCTAGGGATTGACAGAGAGCATGCATAGTTCCTTTGTATAAAGACAAAGGGGACAAAAGAGAGTGCAAAAATTATAGGGGGATAAGTCTGCTGAGTATACCTGGTGAAGTGTATGGTAGAGTTATTATTGAAAGAATTAAGAGTAAGACGGAGAATAGGATAGCAGATGAACAAGGAGGCTTTAGGAAAGGTAAGGGGTGTGTGGACCAGGTGTTTACAATGAAACATATAAGTGAACAGTATTTAGATAAGGCTAAAGAGGTCTTTGTGGCATTTATGGATTTGGAAAAGGCGTATGACAGGGTGGATAGGGGAAGCAATGTGGCAGATGTTGCAGGTGTATGGTGTAGGAGGTAGGTTACTGAAAGCAGTGAAGAGTTTTTACGAGGATAGTGAGGCTCAAGTTAGAGTACGTAGGAAAGAGGGAAATTATTTCCCAGTAAAAGTATGCCTTAGACAAGGATGTGTGATGTCACCGTGGTTGTTTAATATATTTATAGAGGGGGTTGTAAGAGAAGTAAATGCGAGGGTCTTGGCAAGAGGCGTGGAGTTAAAAGATAAAGAATCACACACAAAGTGGGAGTTGTCACAGTTGCTCTTTGCTGATGACACTGTGCTCTTGGGAGATTCTGAAGAGAAGTTGCAGAGATTGGTGGATGAATTTGGTAGGGTATGCAAAAGAAGAAAATTAAAAGTGAATACAGGAAAGAGTAAGGTTATGAGGATAACAAAAAGATTAGGTGATGAAAGATTGGATATCAGATTGGAGGGAGAGAGTATGGAGGAGGTGAATGTATTCAGATATTTGGGAGTGGACGTGTCAGCGGATGGGTCTATGAAAGATGAGGTGAATCATAGAATTGATGAGGGGAAAAGGGTGAGTGGTGCACTTAGGAGTCTGTGGAGACAAAGAACTTTGTCCTTGGAGGCAAAGAGGGGAATGTATGAGAGTATAGTTTTACCAACGCTCTTATGTGGGTGTGAAGCATGGGTGATGAATGTTGCAGCGAGGAGAAGGCTGGAGGCAGTGGAGATGTCATGTCTGAGGGCAATGTGTGGTGTGAATATAATGCAGAGAATTCGTAGTTTGGAAGTTAGGAGGAGGTGCGGGATTACCAAAACTGTTGCCCAGAGGGCTGAGGAAGGGTTGTTGAGGTGGTTCGGACATGTAGAGAGAATGGAGCGAAACAGAATGACTTCAAGAGTATATCAGTCTGTAGTGGAAGGAAGGCGGGGTAGGGGTCTGCCTAGGAAAGGTTGGAGGGAGGGGGTAAAGGAGGTTTTGTGTGCGAGGGGCTTGGACTTCCAGCAGGCATGCGTGAGCATGTTTGATAGGAGTGAATGGAGACAAATGGTTTTTAATACTTGACGTGCTGTTGGAGTGTGAGCAAAGTAACATTTATGAAGGGGTTCAGGTAAACCGGCAGGCCGGACTTGAGTCCTGGAGATGGGAAGTACAGTGCCTGCACTCTGAAGGAGGAGTGTTAATGTTGCAGTTTAAAAACTGTAGTGTAAAGCACCCTTCTGGCAAGACAGTGATGGAGTGAATGATGGTGAAAGTTTTTCTTTTTCGGGCCACCCTGCCTTGGTGGGAATCGGCCAGTGTGATAATAATAATAATAAAAAAAAGTCCCACTCATGTACCATGTACCTGTAGAAATAAAGATTATTATTATTATTATTATTATTATTATTATTATTATTATTATTATTATTATTATTAATAATAATAATTTTCTGTAAAAGCTCTTCAAATAATTCACTTCAACTTGTATACTTCGTCAAGGTCTAAAGCATGATTGTGTATGATGAATATTGTATGAATGTTGTGGGAATACCGATGAGCTGTAAATCACAGAGGTAGACACCAAGTGTCTGCTTCTGACAGCTATTTTCTTCTATGCATTTGTTTGTGATGTTTCAAGCAACTAGTATCGAGAAAGATTCAATATCTCCTTTGTTGATAGTTTTACTTGTGCTCAGTATTTTTTTTTTTTTTTTTTTTTTTTTTGCTCCTTGGCAACAATTTAGAATAAAAACGAAGGGTATTGTAGATTTTTTAAAACATCTGTGGCCTGGCCCATGGCCAGGCTCCGAGAGCAGAAAGACTCTCGAAACTCACCAAAGGTATTTCAAATGTATATATAACTACCAAAAAATTGGGTCTGCAAATTTTAAATTAGATTAAGGAAAGATATTAATTATAAAGGAAAGGATCAGTGATCTGAAAAAGGCCTTTGGCACAGACGAAATGTTATCTAAATAAAATTTCTAGTTTCCTCACAGTATTTGTTTCATTTATAATGCACATTGTACCTGTCTGTACCTGTGCCTCTGACCAGGTGAAGGCCTGACACCCAGGCTGGATGTCACAGGCGTGGGCACACTGAAGGCGGCTGTTACGGTTAAGGACTGACGTTTGCTGAGCGCCTGGCAGGTCGTTGGGCAGTAGTACATAGAGTCTTCCCCAGGAGCCAACCACCAGCCACCACAAACATTGTACCATCGACCACACCATCACAGTCATGATGATCTTCTCTGCAGCTAAAAAGAAAGATCACGAAGCGATAATTTGGTGGGGTTAGAACCCGCGATCAGTCTCAAAACTCAAGACCAGTCTGGAGTTTTGAGATTCTCTGATCGCCGGTTCTAACCCCGCCCGTGGTATGGTTTGTTTTGCAATCGTGTCATTACGATTTCGTGAGTCAGTTATGTCTAATTTGTCATATGCTAGGAATATGTCAAGATCCAGTGTGCCTATATTTGCATCCAGTGTAAATATATTCGTTCCGAATAGGTAAAGTTGGTCAATTAGCAAGAACTCATTCAAAATTTAGTTCTTCCTAAGATTTTCTCTTATACATTTAAATATATATATATATATATATATATATATATATATATATATATATATATATATCTTTAAATGTATAAGAGAAAATCTTAGGAAGAACTAAATATATATATATATATATATATATATATATATATATATATATATATATATATATATATATATATATATATGCGTGTCGTATGAGGCGACTAAAATGCCGGGAGCAATGGGCTGGTAACCCCTTCTCCTGTAGACATTTACTAAAAAAGAGAAGAAGAAAAACTTTATAAAACTGGGATGCTTGAATGTGCGTGGATGTAGTGCGGATGACAAGAAACAGATGATTGCTGATGTTATGAATGAAAAGAAGTTGGATGTCCTGGCCCTAAGCGAAACAAAGCTGAAGGGGGTAGGGGAGTTTCGGTGGGGGGAAATAAATGGGATTAAATCTGGAGTATCTGAGAGAGTTAGAGCAAAGGAAGGGGTAGTAGTAATGTTGAATGATCAGTTATGGAAGGAGAAAAGAGAATATGAATGTGTAAATGCAAGAATTATGTGGATTAAAGTAAAGGTTGGATGAGAGAAGTGGGTCATAATAAGCGTGTATGCACCTGGAGAAGAGAGGAATGCAGAGGAGAGAGAGAGATTTTGGGAGATGTTAAGTGAATGTATAGGAGCCTTTGAACCAAGTGAGAGAGTAATTGTGGTAGGGGACCTGAATGCTAAAGTAGGAGAAACTTTTAGAGAGGGTGTGGTAGGTAAGTTTGGGGTGCCAGGTGTAAATGATAATGGGAGCCCTTTGATTGAACTTTGTATAGAAAGGGGTTTAGTTATAGGTAATACATATTTTAAGAAAAAGAGGATAAATAAGTATACAAGATATAATGTAGGGCGAAATGACAGTAGTTTGTTGGATTATGTATTGGTAGATAAAAGACTGTTGAGTAGACTTCAGGATGTACATGTTTATAGAGGGGCCACAGATATATCAGATCACTTTCTAGTTGTAGCTACACTGAGAGTAAAAGGTAGATGGGATACAAGGAGAATAGAAACATCAGGGAAGAGAGAGGTGAAGGTTTATAAACTAAAAGAGTAGGCAGTTAGGGAAATATATAAACAGCTATTGGAGGATAGATGGGCTAATGAGAGCATAGGCAATGGGGTCGAAGAGGTATGGGGTAGGTTTAAAAATGTAGTGTTAGAGTGTTCAGCAGAAGTTTGTGGTTACAGGAAAGTGGGTGTGGGAGGGAAGAGGAGCGATTGGTGGAATGATGATGTAAAGAGAGTAGTAAGGGAGAAAAAGTTAGCATATGAGAAGTTTTTACAAAGTAGAAGTGATGCAAGGAGGGAAGAGTATATGGAGAAAAAGAGAGACGTTAAGAGAGTGGTGAAGCAATGTAAAAAGAGAGCAAATGAGAGAGTGGGTGAGATGTTATCAACAAATTTTGTTGAAAATAAGAACAAGTTTTGGAGTGAGATTAACAAGTTAAGGAAGCCTAGAGAACAAATGGATTTGTCAGTTAAAAATAGGAGAGGAGAGTTATTAAATGGAGAGTTAGAGGTATTGGGAAGATGGAGGGAATATTTTGAGGAATTGTTAAATGTTGATGAAGATAGGGAAGCTGTGATTTCGTGTATAGGGCAAGGAGGAATAACATCTTGTAGGAGTGAGGAAGAGCCAGTTGTGAGTGTGGGGGAAGTTCGTGAGGCAGTAGGTAAAACGAAAGGGGGTAAGGCAGCCGGGATTGATGGGATAAAGATAGAAATGTTAAAAGCAGGTGGGGATATAGTTTTGGAGTGGTTGGTGCAATTATTTAATAAATGTATGGAAGAGGGTAAGGTACCTAGGGATTGGCAGAGAGCATGCATAGTTCCTTTGTATAAAGGCAAAGGGGACAAAAGAGAGTGCAAAAATTATAGGGGGATAAGTCTGTTGAGTATACCTGGTAAAGTGTATGGTAGAGTTATTATTGAAAGAATTAAAAGTAAGACTGAGAATAGGATAGCAGATGAACAAGGAGGCTTTAGGAAAGGTAGGGGGTGTGTGGACCAGGTGTTTACAGTGAAACATATAAGTGAACAGTATTTAGATAAGGCTAAAGAGGTCTTTGTGGCATTTATGGATTTGGAAAAGGCGTATGACAGGGTGGATAGGGGGGCAATGTGGCAGATGTTGCAGGTGTATGGTGTAGGAGGTAGGTTACTGAAAGCAGTGAAGAGTTTTTACGAAGATAGTGAGGCTCAAGTTAGAGTACATAGGAAAGAGGGAAATTATTTCCCAGTAAAAGCAGGCCTTAGACAGGGATGTGTGATGTCGCCGTGGTTGTTTAATATATTTATAGATGGGGTTGTAAGAGAAGTAAATGCGAGGGTCTTGACAAGAGGCGTGGAGTTAAAAGATAAAGAATCACACATGAAGTGGGAGTTGTCACAGTTGCTCTTTGCTGATGACACTGTGCTCTTGGGAGATTCTGAAGAGAAGTTGCAGAGATTGGTGGATGAATTTGGTAGGGTGTGCAAAAGAAGAAAATTAAAAGTGAATACAGGAAAGAGTAAGGTTATGAGGATAACAAAAATATTAGGTGATGAAAGATTGGATATCAGATTGGAGGGAGAGAGTATGGAGGAAGTGAATGTATTCAGATATTTGGGAGTGGACGTGTCAGCGGATGGGTCTATGAAGGATGAGGTGAATCATAGAATTGATGAGGGGAAAAGGGTGAGTGGTGCACTTAGGAGTCTGTGGAGACAAAGAACTTTGTCCTTGGAGGCAAAGAGGGGAATGTATGAGAGTATAGTTTTACCAACACTCTTGTATGGGTGTGAAGCATGGGTGATGAATGTTGCAGCGAGGAGAAGGCTGGAGGCAGTGGAGATGTCATGTCTGAGGGCAATGTGTGGTGTGAATATAATGCAGAGAATTCGTAGTTTGGAAGTTAGGAGGAGGTGCGGGATTACCAAAACTGTTGTCCAGAGGGCTGAGGAAGGGTTGTTGAGGTGGTTCGGGCATGTAGAGAGAATGGAGCGAAACAGAATGACTTCAAGAGTGTATCAGTCTGTAGTGGAAGGAAGGCGGGGTAGGGGTCGGCCTAGGAAAGGTTGGAGGGAGGGGGTAAAGGAGGTTTTGTGTGCGAGGGGCTTGGACTTCCAGCAGGCGTGCGTGAGCGTGTTTGATAGGAGTGAATGGAGACGAATGGTTTTTAATACTTGACGTGCTGTTGGAGTGTGAGCAAAGTAACATTTATGAAGGGGTTCAGGGAAACCGGCAGGCCGGACTTGAGTCCTGGAGATGGGAAGTACAGTGCCTGCACTCTGAAGGAGGGGTGTTAATGTTGCAGTTTAAAAACTGTAGTGTAAAGAACCCTTCTGGCAAGACAGTGATGGAGTGAATGATGGTGAAAGTTTTTCTTTTTCGGGCCACCCTGCCTTGGTGGGAATCGGCCAGTGTGATAATAAAAAAAATAAATAAAAAAAAAATATATATATATATATATATATATATATATATATATATATATATATATATATATATATATATATATATATATATCATTTATTTTAATATAAAAATTAGTGATTTTGTATCAAAAGAACCTTAGGAAACTTACCTAACCTTATTATAACAAGCGTAATTTAATTTAGCCTAATCAAACTAAATATATTTTAGATAAGTTTACAATAATTTAATAATAAACAAACACAAGGAAATATATTTTTTTCGTTAGATTCAGAATGATTTTTGCTAAATTACTGCATTCACAAATTTTCGCTTGCCCTGTCAGGCAAGAATTGCGTTGCTATTTAAGCTAAAATCGCAAGTTTTACTTATTCGGCACGACATATGTAAGTAGTTCATTCCCAGGACTGAAATGTTTTTATTTAAATGTGGCAGTGTTTGGTCGAGTATTTATTTTAACCCCTCGACGGTATCAGTAACCAAGGTATATACCAAACTGTTCGAGTATATTTCATGTCTGATGTAAAGGAACCATGAAAATTAAAGCTAAGCAATAGCTAAGACGTCATCACAAAATTAAGCTGGCGGACACGAGTAAGTTTACTGTTGTACAGGTTTTTCATGCTGTGACAGCTAACAGGAAGAAAAAATTGCAGCGCTGCAACATAGACATGCAGATAGCAGCCGTATCTTGATCAAGACACAAGTGAAGGCAGCTAAGTCTTGACCAGGTTAACTGCTAGATCAAATTACTCACGGAGACCACCAGAACCTTACCCAGTCCCTCAGGAAAATAGTTTGTACCTAATTTAGTAGAGCACTGAGATGGCTAGCTGCCATCTTGCTGACTCAGCAGTTCCTAGTCAGGCCACAATATTCCATTCTCTCAAATCTGTCTGTGAACTGATAACCTACACTGTGGGCGAAAAGTTGTCATTAAAGGGTCACATTACAAAAAAGTGTCAGCATTGTTTATTATTTCCCTGAATCCTTTATCCCTCACAGTGATTCAGAGATTTGCCCTGAAAGTGCACTGGTCGAAATATTTGGCCGTATTCCTGAGTGAGTTATAAGATAAAACTCTAGTAAACACGAGCTTAAAGTTCATAATAACAATGTAATGATACGTGAAACGAGCATTATTCCTTAGAATTTGGTTTAAATGCAAAAGAAAAGTGAAGGCAATCACACTGATGAAGCCGCTGTGTGGCGAAACGTTTCCTCATTAAAGATACCAAAGTGTTGCATCCTTTCTGAGGATGCAACCTTAACGGAATTTCGCGTTTACCTGTGAGATAACTGAAGGTGTTACCTGCGAGGTGTTACCTGCGAGGTGTTACCTGCGTGGGGACTGGAAGTGAAGCATTATGATGTTTCTTCTTGATGCAGTTCAATGTAGATAAATGCAAGGTTCTGAAGCTTGGGAGTGTCCATAACCCTAGTACTTATAAGTTAAATGATGTAGAACTTAGCCATACAGATTGCGAAAAGGACTTGGGGGTTGTAAAGTAAAAGGACACAAGTGCAACTAATGTGACATTTATTGTAGCAACGTTTCGCTCTCCAGGAGCTTTATCAAGCCATTACCTCGAAGTTCGTGGTCAGCTTTGCAGAGCAGGACATCAAGGAAAGGAAGAGTGTTGTAAAGTAATGGCTTGATAAAGCTCCTGGAGAGCGAAACGTTGCTACAATAAATGTCACATTAGTTGCACTTGTGTCCTTTTACTTTACATATTGTCGGTAATTCTACCAACTTTATTACGACTTGGGGGTTATGGTGAGCAGCAACCTTAAACCAAGACAGCAATGCCTAAGCGTACGTAATAAGGCAAATAGATTACTGGGATTTATATCAAGAAGTGTAAGCAACAGAAGTCCAGAGGTCATACTGCAGCTTTATACATCATTAGTAAGGCCTCACCTAGATTATGCAGCTCAGTTCTGGTCTCCATATTACAGAATGGACATAAATTCGTTAGAAAACATTCAGCGTAGGATGACTAAATTAATACATAGCATTAGAAATATTCCTTATGAAGAAAGATTGAAGACTCTTAAGTTACATTCACTTGTTAGACGAAGAATGAGGGGAGACCTGATCGAAGTGTATAAGTGGAAGATAGGTATTAATAAAGGGGATATTAATAAGGTCTTGAGGATGTCTCTCCAAGAGAGAACCCGCAGTAATGGATTTAAATTAGATAAGTTTAGATTTAGAAAGGACATAGGAAAGTATTGGTTTGGAAATAGGGTAGTTGATGAGTGGAACAGTCTACCTAGTTGGGTTATTGAGGCTGGGACTTTGGGTAGTTTCAAATTTAGGTTGGATAAGTACATGAGTGGGAGGGGTTGGATTTGAGTGGGACTTTCACATCAGAACTTATTTCTTGGGTGGAATTGAAAATAGGGTTGGGCAAATGTTTTGTTAGTGGGATGAATTGTAAAGGACCTGCCTAGTATGGGCCAACAGGCCTCCTGCAGTGTTCCTCCTTTCTTATGTTCTTATGTTAACAAATTGCCGTCGGCACACGAAATGCTGAAATAACTTAGGAAGAAGGAATAAGAAATATGAGAGAACTGGTGCTACTTACCAACAGACCCCTGGCAGTCTTCAAGCTGGCACTGGACAAGCACCTAAAGTCAGTTCCTGATCAGCCGGGCTGTGGCTCGTACGTTGGTTTGCGTGCAGCCAGCAGCAACAGCCTGGTTGATCAGGCACTGATCCACCAGGAGGCCTGGTCACAGACCGGGCCGCGGGGGCGTTGACCCCCGAAACTCTCTCCAGGTAAACTCCAGGTAAACTTACCTTACCTTCCGGAGGAACAATGGTCGACAGGACTGTCACTGCAACACTGACCTCCCTCTCCAACCTTCCTAACTTTTGTAGATAATGCTGAGCACCAAAGACAAAAGATAAACAAGATATTCAGAGTATCGAGCTATCTCTTCTAAGTTATTAATGATAAACGAGTGAACTTTAGGCTGACGTAGGTCAGCATTGAATTAAAAAGCCTTAAGAATATATGATAAAGACTAGAATAACGTCATGTTGTAGGTCTCAACACTTCGTTGTTAACCAGTCACGTCGCTGATTGGTAGTTGCCTTGCTGTTAGCTGCTCATTGGACGAGATTGTTTACATGTTTATTCCTCTGGCTAGCAGTTCACCAGAGCTCCTCAATAGTAATGTCGCTAGTAAATTTGAATTCTAATTTCAGCTATAAAAAGATTGAAGAGTAAATATATTTTATGATGTGTTAGAGAGTAGTTTATCAAGCAGAGCACTCTATGAGGTCTGAATATTAACATGCCACATAGCTCATTATTGCTTGTTCAAGTTTGAACACCACAATTAAGGTTCGTAACAACAATGATAGGGTTTATTGAATATATTTGCCTTTTTAATGAATAACTAATGGAGGAGGAACACGAGACAAATGGCATTATTAAGGTTTGGTGATCTGTGGGTGAAGGTAGTGGGTCACACACACACACACACACACATACACACACATACACACACACACACACACACACACACACACACACACACACACACACACACACACACACACACACACACACACACACACACACACACACAAGGGGTCACAAATGGAAACTGAAAACTCAGATGAGTCACAGGGATGTTAGAAAATGTGAGAAATTATGAGCATGCGATTCACAAGCATTTTCCTGAATTCTTACATGCATATAATTTGAGCCAGGTACAACTAAAGTAAACACTTCACTGGTGATAGTCGCACCTCAGAGGTGGGAGGGACTTGAGGTACAGGTAACAACACTGTACCTCCCTGGATGACCGCTCACACAAAGTTGGACCTATCAATAATTTTGAATTAGCATAAGAACATAAGAAAGAAGGATTATTATTATTATTATTATAATCAAGGGGGAAGCGCTAAACCCGGAGGATTATACAGCGCCTGGGGGGGGGATGTGGAAGGCATTCAGGCTTAATTTGGGGAACTGGAGCACAGATCCAATTCCCTAAATCAAGAGCCCCTCACCAACATCAAGGAACCTTCCTTGAGGGGAAGAAAGAAGGAACACTGCAACAGGTCTACTGACCCAAGCGGAGCAGGTCCATGTTTCCCCCCCGGATTAGAACAAATACCCACACCCCGGATTATCCCAATCACCCACCCAGCCTGGTCATCTCCACTCAAGGATGGAGCACTGCACCAGACTCAGCAGCACAAGCTAGTCAGGTCAACTCACACCCACCCACACCCACTCATGTATTTATCTAACCTATTTTTAAAACTACACAACGTTTTAGCTTCAATAACTGTACTCGGGAGTTTGTTCCACTCATCCACAACTCTATTACCAAACCAGTGCTTTCCTATATCATTCCTGAATCTGAATTTTTCCAACTTGAAACCATTGCTGCAAGTCCTGTCATTGCTGGAAATTTTCAGCACGCTATTTACATCCCCTTTATTTATTCCTGTTTTCCATTTATACACCTCGATCATATCCCCCCTAATTCTACGCCTTTCTAGAGAGTGCAGATTCAGGGCCTCAGTCTATCCTCACAGGGAAGATTTCTGATACATGGGATCATCTTTGTCATCCTCCTTAATAAAAGCGGTAACTCCGGTAAAATAGAAGGTGTGGACTGTATATGACATGAATAATGACCTGACTCAGGTCATTATTCATGTTATATATATGTTTGATACTATTATGTAACATTTTTATTTATTCACCAATTACATAAACATTCTGTATAAAAGACTTGCCATTTATTTTGTGGGCAGAACACCTCACTAACTAATGCTTAACAGAAAGTGTACCTAACAGTTGATATGCAGCGCAGGAGATTTGTCGTCTTCTTATTTTTCATTCGTACAGCCTTATTAGCTGCTTTTCACTATATTTATCCATATTTCATTGCGGAGGCTATTAAAGAAATTTCTCACTTTTGATTCCAGCCGATAAATCCATTTTCGGCCTCGATGACGCTCGATTATTCACACAATTGCACAACCAGTTGCTACATCTGCCATATTGTCAGCAACTCACTCCTCGTATTTCTCCGCAGCCACTGCACACCCCCTTCACTCGAAATTTCTAAAAGGTCTATCAGTATCACAATTTTACACGCATTATTATATGTTTTCATTTATATACTCCACACTTAAGAAAATTGTAAAAATTTTCCGCAGAAATATTCTCTTGCTAGCCCCAACAAACCCTATTGAAATCTCACTCATCATCAAAACACTAAAGAGCTTACCACCATTAATGTATAAAAAAGCTTCCCATTTGTTGTCATCCATTACTGCAACACTTTTTAACAATTCTATTGAATCTTCAACCTTCCCATCCCTACTCAAGACAGCAAGGGTTACACTACTCCACAAAGGAAGTGATCCTACTGATTTATATAACTACAGACCTATATCAAACCTACCCCTTCTGTCTAAAATCTTCGAGAAAATTATACACAAACTAGTTTACTCCTACTTTGTATCCATTAACATACTTAACTCCTGCCAGTTTGGATTTAGGCCAAGCAAAATCACAAATGATGCAATTATACATATGCTCGAGCTTCTATATACGGCGCTGAAAAAAAAGGAAATTCCACTGGGCCTCTTCACAGACCTACGGAAAGCATTTGATACAGTCGACCACGATCTCTTTCACCTAAAGCTTGAACATTACGGGGGTCAGAGGACATTCACTCGATTACCTAAAATCATATCTTAGCAATGGACACCGGTATGTATACACAAATGGTGTTGCCTCCATCACACAACCTGTTCTTGTTGGAGTCTCCCAGGGCAGTGTCCTTGGACTACTACTCTTTCACATTTACAACAATGACCTCCCTAATGCCTCCAAACTACTTAAACCCGTTCTTTTTGTAAATGATGAGCTGCTAAAAATATCCACTTGGGTGACGACCAACAAACTTACTCTCAATATCGACAAAACCTACTTCATACTGTTTGGAAACAGAGCTGCAAATATTAGCTAAACATATCGATAAATGGTTCCCCCATTTCAAAACACACTGACGGAAAATTTCAAGGGCTCCACATTGACAGCTGTCTTAAATTTCAGACCCACATACAGCATATTTTCAAAAAATCTCCAAAACAATACGCATCCTCTCTAAGATGCGGTACTATGTACCCTAAACGGCACTTCTTGCTCTTTACCACTCATCTACCTTTACCTCACCTACGGTATTTGTGCATGGGGTTCAACCACAGCAAATCACCCTAAACCTTTAATTATACAACAGAAAGCTGCTGTGAGAATGATTGCAAACTCCTGCGCCAGGCAACACACCACCGCTATTTAAGAGCTTGAACCTGCTTAACATACAAAATATTCACTTATATTATTTTACCTACTACACACACAGAACATTATTCTCCAATATAAACCCTCCTTTCAGACTCCTTGAGAACTACAACAGAACGCACTTGCATGACACAAGACACAAAATACTCTTTGATATCCCTCGTGTGCATCTCTCCCTATGTAAAAATGCTATGCATATAACGAGACTGAAAATACAAAAGGGTCCCAGCTGTCAGCACACCAATTCAAGGCTCTACTTAGAAATCACATCATCTCCCAAAATTAACAACACAGACAGTATATATTATCGCCACCATCAACTCAAAAATTGCCAAATTTTATAAGATTATTTCAAAAACTAAAATGGTCTCAATCTCATTAAGTATAATGTGCTAAAATATAATGTTGTGATTTGTTATTCAACTACTTGTTGATTTAATTACTGCTAGACCGCTACTACCTCTGTTGATATATAAATAACAATGTTCAGTTCGAACCAACTATGATATATATGTCTAGTATTAAGTAGTCCGTCAAGTAGTAGGTTTAGTCTGCCTGAAATGCCTCGGCATGATTGTGATTTTCTTTGTACTTAGCAAATCAATATTGTAATTACACATTGTAAACTATGCAAAGAAATAAACTCCTTAATCCTTAATCTTTAATCCTTAATCCTTAAATTATGTAGTGGAGGCAGAATCCATATAGTTTTAAGAAGAGGTACGATTAAGCTCTGGGAGCAGGGAGTGGACCAAGAAGTGACCAGTGAAGAGGCGGGGCCAGGAGCTAGGAATTGACCCCTACATCCACAAACAGGTAAGTACACACACACACACACACACACACACACACACACACACACACACACACACACACACACACACACACACACACACACACACACACACACACACACACACACACACACACAGAACAGTGTCACTTACATGTATATTATGTAAAGTCATGGAGAAATAATATTTTGTTCCTGATCAACAAAAAAAAAAAAATCGTTGTCAAAGTTATTTGAAGAAATTTATGGTATTTTGGGGTTACTGAGTTTGAGAGATGTTGGATACCTACCCTCAAGTAAAGCCATAAATAAAATTGAAAAAAATAAATATTACTTTTACTATGCCAAATCTAAGGCCTAAACCACGTCCAGTATTGTCCTTACTTACACTAGATGGGATTTACACAGGTGACAGCAAATAAAAATGAGTGAATTACTGAAATCCCAATATGACCCAGTGTTTAGTGAGCCATTAATCAGACTAAAGGTCAACAATCTACTTTAATTTATTTATGACTGAGACTCATAATTTTGGTTACTTCAAGAATTTCTGATATAATCCTAACACAACAGAACTTTGTAAAACAAGTTAATGACATCTTCAAATATCTCGTTCTCTCTAGGCTGGACAGCGCTCTGTAGCCCTTGTGGCTTAGCGCTTCTTTTTGATTATAATAATAATAATCTCTAGGCTGCAATTGCAGCCCTGGAAAGTATAAAGAGAAATTTCACTGCACGTATAGGTACTTAAAGCACCTAAATTACTGGGAATGGTTGAAATACCTTCACCTGCACTCTTTGAAGCGGAGACGAGAGAGATACATGATCATATACACTTCGAATATCCTTGAGGGACTAGTCCCAAATCTGCACAAGGAAATCACTCCCTACGAAAGCAAAAGACTCAGCAGGCAGTTCATCATCCTCCCAATGAAAGCAAGCGTGCCGTGAATACGCTAAGAGACAACACAGTAAGTGTCAAGAGCCTAAGACTGTTCAGCTGTTTCTTGTATATATGAATGACATGACAAAAGGGATAGAATCAGAGGTGTTCTTGTTTATAGACAATGTAAAGCTAATGCGGAGAATTCAAGTGGACGAGGATCAAGTAAAACTACAAAGGGATGAAAACCTCGTCTGACAAATGGCTTCTGAAGTTTAACTCCACCAAGTGCAAAGTCATGAAGCTTGAGGAAGGACAAAAAAGACCACAGTACATGCGTGGGGGGCCAAAGGTTGCAAAACTCACACAAGGTAAAGGGTCTTCGGATGAGCATCATACCGAGCACATCCCCTGAGGCGCACATCAACAAAATAAGGAGTTATTCATGACCCTTGTACACAGTGTACGTCAGGCCCATACTGGTTTATACTACACAAGTATGGAACCCATACCTGATCAAGTGGAAAAGTTTGCTAAGGGGCATGTCATATGAGGAGAGGTTAAGGTAATTCAACCTGACGACACTGTAAGACAGAGGGGGGACATGATAATGACGTATAAAATACTGAGAGGTGCTGACAAGGTGGACAGGGCCAAAATGTTTCATAGATGGGACACAGGAACAAAGGGACACAACTGGAAAATGAAAACTCATGAACCATAGGGATGTTTGGAAGTATTTCTTCAGTCTTAGAGTTGTCAGGAAGTAGAACACACTGAAGAGCGAAGTAATGGAGGTATGATCCATACATAGGTTTTAAGAAAAGGTACGATAAAGCTCTTGTAGCAAGGAGAGATTGGATCTAGAAGTGACCAGCGAACAGGCAGGGCAAGGAGCTGTGAACCGACCCCTGCAACCACATATATGCGAGTACATACAGATGAGTACACACAAACATATGAACACACACACACATAATAATACAATAAAAATATCTTTACTTACTACAAGTACACGTACAAGGTATACAGTCCTAGCTGACATCAATGACATACTACTATATAGAAAGCCGTTTGTTATGCTGAGCATTTCGGGCAAATTAAGTCAGTTTTGTCCCAGGATGCGACCTATGCTATCGACTAAGACCCAGGTACCTATTTTAAACTAATGGGTGAAGAGGGACAGGAACAGCAGGTGTCTTATGGAAACACGTCCCTAATGTTTTCCAGCCGTACCGGAGGAGATACGAATCCCGGATCTCAGTGTGTGAACTGAGTGCGCTAGTGATCGAGCTACGGGATACACTTATGTACCAGGAGCTACGACTCGACCCCTGCAACCATAAATAGGGGAGTGTACACACGCAAACACACGTACACACACACACACACACACACACACACACACACACACACACACACACACAAATATATCTCTCTATGGGTCCTGAGAGAGGGAACAGAGGTGCTATGTGTGCCCCTAATAGCAATCATCAACACATCTATCGAAATAGGGCGACTACCTGAGGTATGGAAGACAGCAAATGCAGTCCCAATTTTTAAAAAAGGAAACAGACACGAAGTATTAAACTACAGACCAGTGTCACTGACATGTTTAGTATATAAAGTCATGGAGAAGATTATCAGTAGAAGAGTGGCGGAGCACCTAGAAAGGAATGAGCTTATCAACGACAACCAGCACGGTTTCAGGGATGGGAAATCCTGTGTCACAAACCTACTGGAGTTCTATGACAGGGTGACAGCAGAAAAACAAGAGAGAGGAGGGGGGGTAGATTGCATTTTCTTGGACTGTAAAAAGGCGTTCGACACAGTTCCACATAAGATATTAGTGCAAAAGCTGAAGAACCAGGCACGGATAACAGAGAAGGCACTGCAATGGATCAGAGAATACCTGTCAGGAAGACAACAGCGAGTCATGGTACGTGGCAAGGTGTCAGAGTGGGCACCTGTCACTAGCGGGGTTCAACAAGGGTCACTCCCAGGACCGGTGCTGTTTCTGGTATTTATGAACGACATAACAGAAGGAATAGGGATCTGGACAAACTGCTGACCTAGTCCAGCAACTGGATCCTGGAGTTCAACCCCACTAAGTGCAAAGTCATGAAGCTTGGGGAAGGGCAAAGAAGACTGCAGACGGAGTACAGTCTAGGGGGCCAGAGACTACAAGCCTCACTCAAGGAAAAGGATCTTGGGGTGAGTATAACACCTGGCACATATCCTGAGGCGCACATCAACCAAATAACTGCTGCAGCATACGGGCGCCTAGCAAACCTAACAACAGCATTCCAACATCTTAATAAGGAATCGTTCAGGACCCTGCACACCGTGTACGTCAGGCCCATATTGGAGTATGCGGCACCAGTTTGGAACCCACAGCTAGCCAATCACGTAAGAAAACTAGAGAAAGTGCAAAGGTTTGCAACAAGACTAGTCCCAGAGCTAAGGGGTATGGCTTACGAGGAGAGGTTAAAGGAAATCGACCTGACAACACTGAAAACAGGAGAGATAAGGGGATATGAGAACGACATATAAAATACCGAGAGGAACTGACAAGGTGGACAGAGACAGGATGTTCCTGAGATGGGACACAGCAATAAGCAGTCACAGTTGCAAGTTGAAGATTCAGATGAATCACATTGATGTTATGAAGTATTTCTTCAGTCACAGAGTTGTCAGGAAGTGGAACAGTCTGGGAAGTGATGTAGTAGAGACAGGATATATACATAGCTTTATGAAGAGGTATGATAAAGCGGGGCCAGGAGCTGCGATTCGACCCCAGCAACCACAACTAGGTGAGTACATACACCACACTCGGAGCTAGGAGCAGGATCGACTCCTGCAAGCACATACAGGTGACCAATCACCACACTCACCAAAGCGCCTTTAGCCGGAAAATCTTTGTGTATCCGTGCTACTAACTTATTCTCATAGTCACTTAAATTATTCATGAAAGAAATTAATGTGCAGATTGCACTCATTTATAATTCAATAAAATATTTTAAGAGTCACCTGAAATTATCTACTGGAGGATATAAAGCATCGCAGTAGTAATAAAACTCAAGCTATAACAGTTACTGAGAAGTTTTATGTTTCAAAGGAAAATGTACTCTCCCAATTATTTCTAAATATTAAATAAACGCACATATATATATAGCAATGCACTAGCCAAGGAGTCGAACCCATGCTATTTTTGCCCGCCTCATGGTGAGAGAAAACGCATGGCTCTTTAGACCACTAGACCACACAAATCTTAATAGTGCTTCAAGCCAAGCTAGATGTCGTACCCACCATTGTGGATGCCTCTGACAACACTGCGATTGCAAGCAATCGCAGACAGGCGAACGTAACAATGCAAGACAAGCCACGAAGGGTGGAAATCTTTAGCTCAAGTACTTTCACACTTCTCAGTGCGTCATCAGGAGCTATGCAATGTTGCAAGGCAGCAACTGAAGGAGTCACTGGAAGTTTTTTCACAGAGTAGAGTAGCGCGGGCTGCCACCAGCCGTAGTCTCTCTCAATATACATATATACACACATACAGTGTGAAGGACCTGTACTCGTCACATCACAACAATGTCGAAATGTCAGGAATACGATGCCTCAGTCTGCTACACCAACAATTTCGTGATAAGTTTGAGTCGAAGGTTTTTACCTCCTCATACTAACCCAGACCTGAGAAGACTGATGTGTGGATTAATTAATGTGAATAATTTTATATTGTCTCTTTGTACGCTATCAGCTTCGAAGGATTTTTTTCTTAAGCTTCAATACCACAAAACGACATGAATGCATACTCCTCACACCCCAGTCATGCCAAAATATCAGATTTACGGAAGCGAGCTGAGGTACTGTGTTTCGAACTTTCTGAAAGTCATTGCAGTGATGTACAACCCGCCACAGAACTGCAGGAGGCCAAGAGAGGAACTTGAAGACAGCAACACAGCAATGGTGGACACACTAACTGAGGTGGCCAGAAGAGCTCACACGAGTAAAGCAAAGTTAGTGGTTATGGGCGATTTCAACTACATGAGGGTCCCAAAACGTGGAGAGCCAAGATGATGGACGTGGTACTAGAAAACCTCATCCATCAACATGTTAGGGACACTACCAGAGAGAGAGAAGGGAGGATGAACCAGCAAGACTGGACCTCGTGTTCACCCAGGGTAGCTCGAACATTGAGGACATCACATATGAAAGGCCTCTTGGAGCTAGTGATCATGTGGTTCTGAGCTTTGAATACATAGTAGAGTTACAAGTGGAGAGGGCAACAGGAGTAGAATGGGAAAAGCCAAACTACAGAAGGGGGGACTACTGCAGGACGTTCAGTGGGAAAGAGAATTAGCAGGAAAGTCAGTAAACGAAATGATGGACTATGTAACAAAAAATGCAACGAGGAAGAGGAAAGGTTTGTTCCCAAGGACAACAGAAATAATGGGAAAACCTGAGGGAGCGATTGGTTTACACGAAGGTGTAGGGAGGAAGAAACTAAGTGCATTAGAGAATGGAAAAAGTACAGAAGACAAAGGACCCAGGAAAATGAAGAGATTAGTAGAAGAGCCAGAAACAAGTATGCACAGATAAGGAAGGAGACCCAGCGACAGTACGAAAACAACATAGCATCAAAAGTCAAATCTGTCTCAAAACTGTTGTATAGCCACATCAGGAGACAACAGTCAAGGACCAGGTAATCAGGCTGAGGAAAGAAGGTGGGGAGCTCAGAAGAAACGACCAAGAAATATGTGAGAAGCTCACCACGAGATTTAAGGAAATATTTACAGTGGAGACAGAAAGGACTCTGGGAAGACAGAACAGCGGGGTACATTAACAAGGGATATACCAACAAGTGTTGGATGAAATACACACAGTCGAGGAGGAGGTGAAGAAGCTGCTAAGTGACCTTGATGCTTCAAAGGTGGTGGGACTGGACAGTTTTCCGTGGGTCCTTAGAGAGGGAGCAGAAATGTTGTGTGTGCCCCTAACCACAATTTTCAACACATCCATTGAAATTGGGCAACTACCTGAGGTATGGAAGATGGCAAATGTAGTCCCCATTTTTAAGAAAGGAGACAGCAACAAGGCACTAAACTATAGACCAGTGTCACTGACGTGTATAGTATGTAAAGCCATGGAGAAAATTATCAGGAGGAGAGAGGTGGAGCACCTGGAACGGAACAAGATTATAAACGACAACCAGCACAGATTCATGGAAGGCAAATCCTGTCACAAACCGACTGGAGTTTTATGACAAGGTAACAGAGGAAAGGCACAAAAGAGAGAGAGAGAGTGGGGTGGGTAGACTGAATTTTCTTGGACTGCAAGAAGGTCTTCGACACAGTTCCTCACAAGAAATTAGTGCAAAAGCTAGAGGATCAGGCATGTATAACAGGAAGGGCACTGCAATGGATCAGAGAATACTTGACAGGGAGGCAACAATGGTACATGATGAGGTATCACAGTGGGCACATGTGACGAGCGGGGTCCCACAGGGGTTAGTCCTAGGACCAGTGCTGTTTTTGGTATATGTGAATGACATGATGGAAGGGATAGACTCAGAAGTATCCCTGTTTGCAGATGATGTGAAACTAATGAGGAGAATTAAATCAGACGCGGACCAGACAGGTCTACAAAAACAAAAAAAAAAAAAAAAGGCACTGGTCGCCGTTGCCCAGCGGTGAGAGTAGCGACTCTCATTGCTGAGGCCCAGGTAATAAACCCTGGAGATTAACATAAAAAAATAATAACCAATGGTTGAGCTTGCTACCACCTGCAGCCCACAAGACTGCCATCCCCACGAGCCCCTTTGGGGTGGGGCAGATGGCAGACCAGAGGCCTAGCTTCTCCCTACGAGCCCCGTGAGGGCGGGGACTGTGGCTAGGCCTGGGGACAGTTGGTCCCAAAGATGAGGGGGTACTTGTACCTCCTCCCATGGGAGACTTAGGTCTCGAGATACTCCCCAGACAGGGAGCCAAGGACGGGTCACCACTCTTGGAAAAGACCCGGACCGGCAGAGTACCGGCGAATAAAAAAAAAAAAAAAGAAAACAGCTGCAGCATATGAGCGCCTGGCAAACCTGAGAATAGCGTTCCGATACCTAAGTAAGGAATCGTTCAAGACTCTGTACACTGTGTACGTCAGGCCCATACTGGAGCATGCAGCATGAGTCTGGAACCCACACCTGGTCAAGCACGTCAAGAAATTAGAGAAAATGCAAAGGTTTGCAACAAGGCTAGTTCCGGAGCTAAGGTGAATGTCATACGAAGAGAGGTTAAGGGAAATCGGTCTGACGACACTGGAGGACAGGAGGGTTAGGGGAGACATGATAACGACATACAAAATACTGCGAGGGATAGATAAGGTGGACAGAGATAGGATGTTCCAGAGATGGGACACAAAAACAAGGGGTCACAATTGGAAGCTGAAGACTCAGATGAATCAAAGGGATGTTAGGAAGCATTTCTTCAGTCATAGAGTTGTCAGGAAGTGGAATAGCCTAGCAAGTGATGTGGAGGCAGGAACCATACATAGTTTTAAGACGAGATATGATGAAGCTCATCGAGCAGGAAGAGAGAGGACCTTATAGCGACCAGTGAAGAGGTGGGGCCAGGAGATGAGCCTCGATCTCTGCAACCACAAATAGGTGAGTGCACATACACACACACACACACACACACACACACATACACACACACACACACACATACACACACACACATATATATATATATATATATATATATATATATATATATATATATATATATATATATATATATATATATATATATATATATATATATATATATACATGTATACTTGCTATCGCGTACGAGCAATCAGTAAAACTACCCACTAACGGGTGGAAAATCAGCTCAATTCTTTTAGTAATGCTGATAGTGCTTCATCAGAAGCTTTGCAGTTAAGAAAATTGTGGAGAAAAATGAAAAAGTGCAGTAGATAATGTAGTGGAGATACCTGCAACACGGGCACCAGCGTGGTCACTATTGCATGAGAATAAATGGGACCACGTTCACCATTGCCTCTTATGCAATGAGAAGAATAGTCGACACAGGGAACTAAAATTGGAAGGCCTTATTCAGAGTTCAAATTCGATGGAGTTTCATGAAGGTTCACGTCTCACATGATGCAGCTCCTGGCCTGGTAGACACCTTGATCTAAGTGCTCAAACAATACATCCAGCTCCTGGCCTGGTAGACACCTTGATCTAAGTGCTCAAACAATACATCCACCATAGGAGGGATATTATTAATACTCTGCAGTTTGCCTTTGACTTACAGTTTATTATCAATAATCCTTCGGTTAAATGAAATAAAAAGGCAACTGTTTGATAAGATTTTTTCGCAGAAGTGTTAGGTAGCAACGCCCTAGCTTCACATAACTGGGTGTCTGTGGTTCAATCCTCGGCTTCACATAACTTGGTGTCTGTGGTTCAATCCTCGGCTTCACGTAACTGGGTGTCTGTGGTTCAATCCTCGGCTTCACATAACTGGGTGTCTGTGGTTCAATCCTCGGCTTCACATAACTGGGTGTCTGTGGTTCAATCCTCGGCTTCACGTAACTGGGTGTCTGTGGTTCAATCCTCGGCTTCACATAACTGGGTGTCTGTGGTTCAATCCTCGGCTTCACATAACTGGGTGTCTGTGGTTCAATCCTCGGCTTCACGTAACTGGGTGTCTATGGTTCAATCCTCGGCTTCACATAACTGGGTGTCTGTGGTTCAATCCTCGGCTTCACATAACTGGGTGTCTGTGGTTCAATCCTCGGCTTCACATAACTGGGTGTCTGTGGTTCAATCCTCGGCTTCACATAACTGGGTGTCTGTGGTTCAATCCTCGGCTTCACATAACTGGGTGTCTGTGGTTCAATCCTCGGCTTCACATAACTGGGTGTCTGTGGTTCAATCCTCGGCTTCACATAACTGGGTGTCTGTGGTTCAATCCTCGGCTTCACATAACTGGGTGTCTGTGGTTCAATCCTCGGCTTCACATAACTGGGTGTCTGTGGTTCAATCCTCGGCTTCACATAACTGGGTGTCTGTGGTTCAATCCTCGGCTTCACATAGCTGGGTGTCTGTGGTTCAATCCTCGGCTTCACATAACTGGGTGTCTGTGGTTCAATCCTCGGCTTCACATAACTGGGTGTCTGTGGTTCAATCCTCGGCTTCACATAACTGGGTGTCTGTGGTTCAATCCTCGGCTTCACGTAACTGGGTGTCTGTGGTTCAATCCTCGGCTTCACATAACTGGGTGTCTGTGGTTCAATCCTCGGCTTCACATAACTGGGTGTCTGTGGTTCAGTCCTCGGCTTCACATAACTGGGTGTCTGTGGTTCAATCCTCGGCTTCACATAACTGGGTGTCTGTGGTTCAATCCTCGGCTTCACATAACTGGGTGTCTGTGGTTCAATCCTCGGCTTCACATAACTGGGTGTCTGTGATTCAATCCTCGGCACGAGTGCAACCGCTGGCCATATTTCCTTATACCTGCTGTCACTGTTCAGCTAGCAGTATGTAGGTACCTGCTAGTTTAAGTTAGTTTAATATGTTTATTATGCACCCCATACCCATCCTGTGGGCGGTAGTCAAAAGATTACAGAGGTACATAATTGGTCCAGGGACTGGACTCCAAAGTTTTGATAGCTGAGCAAGTTACAGAGGTAATGAATTCACAATTTACAAAGGTAATGAACTCACAAATTACAAAGGTAATGAACTCCGGGTAGGTCTAGTCACAATCATGACAAGTTACAAAGGTATTTACAGATTACAGAGGTACGTAATGGATCCAGGGACTGGGCCCCAAAGTTTGGATGGCTGAACTAGGTACAAGGTAATGAGCTCACAATTTACAAAGGTAATGAATACTGTAAGAATGGTTACTTACGTTTATACATGGCTACAATCATGAACAAATTATAGTGTAATGAGCAATTCACACTTCCACACCCGGTCACAACTGTAATGAGTTATTGGTGCAAATATTGATTGTTGAGTCACACACACACACACACACACACACACACACACACACACACACACACACACACACACACACACACACACACACACACACACACATATACAAATTCTCACACACACACACACACATAAGGTACCTGCGTGTTAGTCGACTGGTGTGGGTGGCATCCTGGGGGGAGGGAACAAGATTGAAAGACCCCATTGGAAATAAGTCACAGTTCTCAATGGCACACTGACTTTCTTGGGTTATCTTAGATGGCTAACCCTCCAGGTTAAAAATCCTAACAAATCTTATTTTATACTCTTAAAGCCTATAGTTCCTCTGCCATGTTTTCTAGCTCCACCGTACACCCTACGTTCTACACCCTATCAGGACACTGAGAGGGTGTAGAACGTAACTTCAGAACTAAATCACTGACTTTTTTTGGGGGGTCATCCTAGGTAGTTTACACATACGTTACTAGGTACGATAAGATAAAATTTTGTTCTGATTTTTAACCTCGCGGGTTTAGCCACTCAGGACAACCCAAGAGAGGCAGTGCGTCATCGAGGGACTGTTTGTCTTATTTCCACTCGTGTTCTCAGTCTTTCCCCCAGGATGTGACCCTTACCAGTCGACTAACACCCAAGTACGTACTTGCTAGGTGAACGGGAGAACAGGTGTAAGGAAATATGTCCAGTATTTCCACTGGGGATCGAACCACGGTTATCGAACCACCGACACTCAGCGTGTGAAGCAAGAACATTGCCTACCAGGCCACTGGCCACCATGATAATTTCATTCATTTGTACCTGTGCCTAAATAAACTTACTAACTTACTAGGTGGACGAATGCTTAATGAGGTACAGAATATTAAACAAATACTTGCCTCATGCGCTAAGGAATACCCGTCCTGTTTCCTTACAAACCTAATACATACCTACCATCAGGAGACAGGCGTCCTCTTTCCTGACTAATAAATCACCACTACCGTTTCATTACCTTTGTAACTAGTGATGAATGGTTTGAAAAACCGACAAGGTGAAGATTGAGACACTTATGCAGCATATGGGAATCTTTATTTAGGAAACGTTTCGCCACACAGTGGCTTCATCAGTCCAATACAAAGAGGAAGGCGTAAGGAGAGGAGTATGAGGTAATCAGTCCCTCAGCCTGGAGTCGATGTGTTCAGTCCATCAATCTTGTAGAATGTACAACATAGGGCCGTAGACATGGCTTATATACTGTAGTGAGGTGAGGTGAAGCAGGCGGAGGCGGGGTCATAGTGGTACCATCCACTAGTCGAAGTAGGTCTTCGTCCAAAGGTTGAACAAGTGTTGAAGAATTCTTTGTAACAAGATCCCATGATGCTGCAGTGTCTGACAGTTGTGATGAATGGTTTGAAAAAACGACAAGTTGAAGATTGAGACACTTATGCAGCATATGGGAATCTTTATTCAGGAAACGTTTCGCCACACAGTGGCTTCATCAGTCCAATACAAAGGTGAAGCCACTGTGTGGCGAAACGTTTCCTGAATAAAGATTCCCATATGCTGCATAAGTGTCTCAATCTTCACCTTTGTAACTTGTTGAGTTATCAAAACTTTGGGGCCCAGTCCCTGGACCCATTATGTACCTCAGTAATCTTTTGACTACCGCCCACGTTGTATACCTACCTTTTTTGTATATTGACTAAACAATGCAAACAATAATATTAAACATATGTAATGCTGATTTAAACAATAATCAGCAATAATAAGTTCACTGATTGACAGGTGTTTGTTAGATTTAGATTTTGCCACCGAAGCGGCTAGTTTATTGTGCACCCCATATCCATCGTGTGGATGGTAGCGCAAGAGCATATGGATACACAAAAGGCCTAGGAAATAGGTCCCAAAAGGTTTAACAGGTATACATTTGGATTAATATCTGCATATCTACAGTTCACTTATCTGTTACAAGCAAATTTAAGAAATACTAAGCAAATTTAAGAAATTTAAGAAATACTAAGCAAATTTAAGAAATTTAAGAAATTTAAGAAATACTAAGCAAATTTAAGAAATTTAAGCAATTTAAGAAATACTAAGCAAATTTAAGAAATTTGCTTAGTATATCTGGTATCTTATTTTCATTAATAAGATATCTTTATATGTCAAATAGGTTATTATACTGTCTGTCCCTATATTCCTCAATAAGTGGGCAATTAAGCACATGTTGCTCAAGACAGTAACCAAATGCCTGACCACATAATTTACATTTAAGTGTTTGTTGCGCTGGTAAGGTTAGTCATGCACAAATACTAATATTGGTTTACGTTTTCTTTCATTTCTATTTTAGAAAATGGAACATATCTAACCCAGAGACTTATGATCTACTGTTGAGCGGGTCGGGTTAACAGAATGTCTCTATAGATCATAAACTTCATGACTCAACACAACGACGGTATCAAAAAATGGTCTACACAATGCCGACAAGTTGGTGATGAGTAAAGGACACATCAGGCGTACTCACCACGACCGGCGGTATTTCTTACCCATCACACCTACAAATTTAAGTCACGCTTCTACACAGAACTGACTCTACCACTCACTGGTTGGGTGAATTCGTGAACCACTGGAATAATAAATAGTCCAGTGGCGGGTCATCATATGACTAAGACCCGCGTTAGGTAACACTTATCCTATATCCTGACAAACCTTACCTAACATAACCTACCTACTCACCTCGCAGGAGGTACCTTAATGCCGGTGAGAAGGGAAGGGAGGCTCTTGATCCAGGGAACTGGATTTATCCTTCCTGAAAATGCCTTTAAAGCAAAATGATAATAAAGCTCACGTCGCACCATACATTATCCAACCTGTTTCTTGAAGATGACAAACTTTCTTTGAAAGCAATAGTTTCTTATATCTTAGTAAAAGCACCGAAGAGTCGTCGAAGCTGAGACAGTTTGGGCAACGGAACGGGCGAGGTTTGAACCAATGCAAGTAAGTCCTAAAATACGAATGCGTAAGCCACTCAGTCAGTCATGGTTTGTTTGCAATCGGGTTACGATTTGACTCAAGAAATCGTAATGACACGATTGCAAACAAACCATACCCCCGGCCGGGATTGAACGGGCTGGAGTTTTGAGACTCTATGACCGCGGGTTCAATCCCGGCCGGGGGTATGGTATGTTTTGGGTTACGATTTCCTGAGACATGATAGGTTCGCCAGTGTTCCTCTGTTCTTATTTGTTCTTTTTAAAATTCTTCTTACAATTCTTCTTATTTGTCTACATCAGACAAACACACACACACTTGCTCTGACATCTGATCTAATTTATACTGAATATTGATTCTTCTGAGTGAGTCGCTGGAACATTAATTAAGTCAGTGTTCAGTGTTTGAGAGGAGTCTTGCAGCGCGCCACCTCTCCATCACTACTCACACTCCTTAAGTTAGCAACTTGTCCTCCACACCAAAATTTTTGGGTTACTCAGTTTTGCCACGTATTTAATCACCTTTCCTGAAATATAATTTGCTGACAGTCCTGTAATTTTAATTCCCTCAGTAATGTTCATAAATTTTCTCAACATTCATTAGATCAAAAAAAAAACCCCAGTAAGGTCGAACGGAGGCCTTTATTGAGGCAACGTTTCGCCCGAGACAAAGGGTTTGGTCTACAAACGAAACGTCTGAATAAGGGTTTGCATTTTGCCAATGTGTCATTTTATCTGCTTATCAGTTTTATAATTTTTTTGTGAACTATTCAGCTCTTTAATTAAATCGAAGATATATGATACGAATAACTTATATGAGAAACACTTCGCCCTCCTGCGACAAATTTATTCAAATTAGTCTGATAGAATCCCCTGGTGAGAGAAATCTCTTTCAAATATACTCTCAAATAAAAAATATTCATGTCCTTTTCACCGTCTTAAAGAGTGCAACAATCCCTAGTCCCTCAACTTTCAACTCTTCACCGCCCACAGACAAAAAAGATCCTTCAGTACCAAGAATACATCTTCATAGGATCATCCATCACTATGGTCTCGCTGGCTTTATCCTTGCTGCTGCAAGTGATCCAGGGGATTTTGGGGCAACAAGTTAAATCGACGAACTCAGGTTATGCTTTTAGTTTTGTGAGAGTATGAAGCAAATATTGAGAAAAAGCCATTGAACTGGTGGAAGATTTGGACAAGCTAAAATCGTGGTGTGAAAAGTGACAGATGTTATTCATTGTGGAGAAGTGCAAAGTCGTGTAACTCCTGGGACTGAAAATAACATTCATGCCTATGAACAAGGTAATTTAAAGGCTGTTCAAAGAGAATGTGAAAAAGACTTGAGGAATCATGGTTACAGAAATTTGAAGCCAAGTGTACATAATAAAGCTGATTTCTTTATTAAAATAAGTACAAGTAACAGGAGCTCAGCCGAGGTTACAAATTGTGATTATCACCGACAAATATGTAAGAAAGACACACATGTTGTACTTAAGTCATTTATTAAGGAGACGTATCGCTCACGAAAGGGCGTTCATCCCCGTAATCCTCTCCAGCTATACTTCAGGTATACAGAGTATATACAGCATAATGGGTAAGCAGAGGTGCTGCTTGGTCTGGGTGGCGGACCTAGATGGTAGCTGTGTTCTGCTTAGGGGGGGGATATGTTTTGTAAATATTGATGAGCATAAGTTAAATAATGAGTCTCAACATGGATTCACAAGAGGAAGTTCTTGCCTGAAAAATTTCCTGACCTTGGGTAAAGAATTTGATAGAGACAATGATGCAAAGCCGAGAAGTGGTGACAAAGACAATTGCAGAAAATAGTTTGAGACATTTCACCTCTGGACAAGCGTCTTCTGTCAATACACAACTTATTCCTTCATCCAAGCCGTTCATGCACATTGTGAATATCAATGAGCCCAATATACATATATATATATATATATATATATATATATATATATATATATATATATATATATATATATATATATATATATATATACATATATATATATATATATATATATATATATATATATATATATATATATATATATATATATATATATATATATATATATATATATATATGTCGTGCCGAATATGTAAAACTGGTCAATTAGCAAGAACTCATTTAAAATTAAGTCCTTTCTAAAATTTTCTCTTATACGTTTAAAGATATATTTTTTTCATTAATGTTGACGTAAAAAATTATAATTTTGCACCAAAAAGAACTTAGAAAACTTACCTAACCTTATTATAACAAGAATAATTTATTTTAGCCTAACCCAACTAAATATATTTTTGATTTGTTTACAATAATTTAATACTAAACAAACACAGTGAAATATATTTTTTTCGTTAGGTTCGGAATGATTTTGGCGAAATTATTGCATACACAAATTTTCACTTGTCCTATATGGCAAGATGAGCGTTGCTATTTAAGCCAAGATCGCAAGTTCTGCCTATTCGGCACGACATACATACATATATATATATATATATATATATATATATATATATATATATATATATATATATATATATATATATATATATATATTTATTATATATATATATATATATATATATATATATATATATATATATATATTTTTTTTTTTTTTTTATTATCACACTGGCCGATTCCCACCAAGGCAGGGTGGCCCGAAAAAGAAAAACTTTCACCATCATTCACTCCATCACTGTCTTGCCAGAACGGTGCTTTACACTACTGTTTTTAAACTACAACATTAACACCCCTCCTTCAGAGTGCAGGCACTGTACTTCCCATCTCCAGGACTCAAGTCCGGCCTGCCGGTTTCCCTGAATCCCTTCATAAATGTTACTTTGCTCACACTCCAACAGCACGTCAAGTATTAAAAAACATTTGTCTCCATTCACTCCTATCAAACACGCTCACGCATGCCTGCTGGAAGTCCAAGCTCCTCGCACACAAAACCTCCTTTATCTCCTCTCTCCAACCTTTCCTAGGCCGACCCCTACCCCGCCTTCCTTCCACTACAGACTGATACACTCTTGAAGTCACTCTGTTTCGCTCCATTCTCTCTACGTGTCCGAACCACCTCAACAACCCTTCCTCAGCCCTCTGGACAACAGTTTTGGTAATCCCGCACCTCCTCCTAACTTCCAAACTACGAATTCTCTGCATTATATTCACACCACACATTGCCCTCAGACATGATATCTCCACTGCCTCCAGCCTTCTCCTCGCTGCAACATTCATCACCCATGCTTCACACCCATATAAGAGCGTTGGTAAAACTATACTCTCATACATTCCCCTCTTTGCCTCCAAGGACAAAGTTCTTTGTCTCCACAGACTCCTAAGTGCACAACTCACCCTTTTCCCCTCATCAATTCTGTGATTCACCTCATCTTTCATAGACCCATCATTGACACGTCCACTCCCAAATATCTGAATACATTCACCTCCTCCATACTCTCTCCCTCCAATCTGATATCCAATCTTTCATCACCTAATCTTTTTGTTATCCTCATAACCTTACTCTTTCCTGTATTCACTTTTAATTTTCTTCTTTTGCACACCCTACCAAATTCATCCACCAATCTCTGCAACTTCTCTTCAGAATCTCCCAAGAGCACAGTGCCATATATATATATATATATATATATATATATATATATATATATATATATATATATATATATATATATATATATATATATATATATATATATATATATATTTCAACAAGTCGGCCGTCTCCCACCGTGGCAGGGTGACCCAAAAAGAAAGAAAAATCCCCATAAAGAAAATACTTTCATCATCATTCAACACTTTCACCTCACTCACACATAATCACTGCTTTTGCAGAGGTGCCCAGAATAGAACAGTTTAGAAGTATATACATATAAAAATACACAATATATCCTTCCAAACTGCCAATATCCCAAACCCCTCCTTTAGAGTGTAGGCATTGTACTTCCCATTTCCAAGACTCAATTTCGGTTATATAAAATAACCGGTTTTCCTGAATCCCTTCACTAAATATTACCCTGCTCACACTCCAACAGCTCGTCAGGTCCCAAATACCATTTGTCCCCATTCACTCCTATCTAACACGCTCACGCACACTTGCTGGAAGTCCAAACCCCTCGCCCACAACACCTCCTTTATCCCCTCCCTCCAAGCTTTTCGAGGACGACCCCTACCCCGCCTTCCTTCCCCTACAGATTTATATGCTCTCCATGTCATTCTACTTTGATCCATTCTCTCTAAATGACCAAACCACCTCAACAAACCCTCTTCAGCCCTCTGACTAATACTTTTATTAACTCCACACCTTCTCCTAATTTCCACACTCCGAATTTTCTGCATAATATTTACATCACGCATTGCCCTTAGACAGGACATCTCCACTGCCTCCAACCGCATCCTCGTTGCAGCATTTACAACTCAAGCTTCACACCCATATAAGAGTGTTGGTACTATTATACTTTCATACATTCCCTTCTTTGCCTCCATAGATAACACTTTTTGCCTCCACATATACCTCAATGCACCACTCACCTTTTATCCTTCATTAATTCTATGATTAACCTCATCCTTCATAAATCCAATCGCTGACACGTCAACTCCCAAATATCTGAAAACATTCACTTCTTCCATACTCCTCCTCCCCAATTTGATATTCATTTTTTCTTTATCTAAATCATTTGATACTCTCATCACCTTACTCTTTTCTATGCTCACTTTCAACTTTCTACCTTTACACACACTCCCAAATTCGTCTACTAACCTTTGCAGTTTTTCTTTAGAATCTCCCATAAGCACAGTATCATCAGCAAAAAGTAACTGTGTCACTTCCCATTTTGTATTTAATTCCCCATAATTTAATCCCACCCTCTCCCGAACACCCTAGCATTTACTTCTTTTACAACGAAATCTATAAATATATTAAACAACCATGGTGACATTACACATCCCTGTCTAAGACCTACTTTTACCAGGAAGTAGTCTCCCTCTCTTCTACACACTCTAACCTGAGTCTCACTATCCTCATAAAAACTCTTTACAGCATTTAGTAACTTACCACCTATTCCATATACTTAAAACATCTGCCACATTGCTTCCCTATCCACTCTATCATATGCCTTTTCTAAATCCATAAATGCAATAAAATCTTCCCTACCTTTATCTAACTACTGCTCACATATATGCTTCAATGTAAACACTTGATCTACACATCCCCTACCCACTCTAAAATCTCCCTGCTCATCCACAATTCTACATTCTGTCTTACCTCTAATTCTTTCAATAATAACCCTACTGTACACTTTTCCTGGTATACTCAGTAAACTTATTCCTCTATAATTTTTACAATCTCTTTTGTCCCCCTTCCCTTTATATAAAGGGACTATACATGCTTTCTGCCAATCCCTAGGTACCTTCCCCTCTTTCATACATTTATTAAACAAAGATACCAACCATTCCAACACTATGTCCCCCCCTGCTTTTAACATTTCTGTCATGATCCCGTCAGTTCCAGCTGCTTTACCCCCTTTTATTCTACATAATGCCTCACGCACCTCCCCCACACTCACATCCTGCTCTTCTTCACTCCTAAAAGATGGTATACCTCCCTGGCCAGTGCATGAAATTACCGCCTCCCTTTCTTCGTCGACATTTAAAAGTTCCTCAAAATATTCTCGCCATCTACCCAAAACCTCCATCTCCCTACTCTGTTTTTAACTGACAAATCCATTCGTTCCCTAGGCTTTCTTAACTTGTTTAACTCACTCCAAATTTTTTTCTTATTTTCATTAAAATTTCTTGACAGTGCCTCTCCCACTCTATCATCTGCTCTCCTTTTGCACTCTCTCACCACTCTCTTCACCTTTCTTTTACTCTCCATATACTCTGCTCTTCTTATAACACTTCTTCTTTGTAAATACCTCTCATAAGCTACCTTTTTCTCTTTTATCACACCCTTTACTTCATCATTCCACCAATCACTCCTCTTTCATCCTGCCCCCACCCTCCTATAACCACAAACTTCTGCCCCACATTCTAATACTGCATTTTTAAAACTATTTCAACCCTCTTCAACCCCCCCACTTCTCATACCTGCACCAGCTCACCTTTCTGCCAATAGTTGCTTATATTTCACCCGAACTCCCTCCTCCCTTAGTTTATACACTTTCACCTCTTTCTTACTTGTTGTTGCCATATTCCTCTTATCCCATTTACCTCTTACTCTAACTGTAGCTACAACTAAATAATGATCCGATATATATATATATATATATATATATATATATATATATATATATATATATATATATATATATATATATGTCGTGCCGAATAGGCAGAACTTGCGATCTTGGCTTAAATAGCAACGTTCATCTTGCCATATAGGACAAGTGAAGATTTGTGTATGCAATAATTTCGACAAAACCATTCTGAACCTAACGAAAAAAATGCATTTTACTGTGTTTGTTTAATATTAAATTACTGTAAATAAATCTAAAATATATTTAGTTGGGTTAGGCTAAAATAAATTGTTCTTGTTATAATAAGGTTAGGTAAGTTTTTTTAAGATTCTTTTGGAGCAAAATTAAAAATTTTTACATTAACTTTAATGAAAAAATTATATCTTTAAACGTATAAAAGAAATTTTTAGAAAGGACTTAATTTTAAATGAGTTCTTGCTAATTGACCAGTTTTACATATTCGGCACGACATATATATATATATATATATATATATATTATATATATATATATATATATATGTTATATATATATATATATATATATTACGTAATATGGCACAAAAAGGTTTAAGAGATACATTGTTGATATAATGATGGCATATACAGTACATGAGATGTGAGAGATAAATGTCTAGTACATATTGTTACATGTTTGTCACTAATTATAATGCGAAAATCTCATCCAGCTCTTCAGAACTGAGGCGCATGCCCAAAATACAGCAGGCATTACCCCTCTGAACAGCAGCGCTGAGTCGCTGGAACAGAAAACTAGATGCCATGGGATCCCTAGTTATCCTGATGAGTCTTATTCCTTGCTCATTATGGAACTTAGATGCACTCTTTCCCCATGAGCCAATGGTCTCTGAGCCTATGGGAACAAACATATAATGATGGGCAAGTTCTCCATATTTTCTAGACTTTTGGGACTCCCTGAAGCTGGCGGCTGCCCCTCCTTCCTCCCTGGTGTATTGGAGATAGGTATCAGACAAGGTAGATGCACATGTGTAGTCCCACACCACCTGCTTACCGTCTGTCCAGGCTTGAAGAGTGATACCATCTGGACGCTTCTGGCTGCCATCAGATCTGCATAGTTGGGGTGGCTCCTTTACTGCTGGGCATACGGCTGTTGTGAAGCACACAAGACCATGGTACCCGAATCAGTCTGCTGCTTCACTGCCACAAATACACCTGTGTTCGGCGAGAATAGGGGCGGTAATTTGAAGGGCAACACCAGTGTAGATGGGATGTGGGTCGAGGCGTGTGCCAAGGCTGGAGTTGGGAACAGCCAACAGAATGACCCATGCATGATGAGCTCTCACTGCCAGGAGGAGGGCTCTATCCTTCCCTGACACACTCTGAAGCATTGTTGAGGCTATTTTCTCCACTATCGAGCCATCCCAGTGCGACTGTTTGTAGTTGTTGGGGGGAGCAGGTCTGGTTTCAGAGTCCGTTAGATTATCCCAGATCATGGCTCCGTCAATGAACTTTTGGTCCTGGACTCCAGTCTTGTCCCTAAGATGCTCAAGGGGAATTGCTGCTACAAGCCCTCTGGATGCAATGCATGAGGGCAGAAAAGGAGGTAGTGCAATCTATGATGACACCAATGCCTCCTAGTATGACTGGAAGTGTAGCTTGGTTCCACTGCCCGTCTTCTAGAGTAAGGTTAAGTACTTTCGTAAAAATCTGCCTCAGGATACTGTCATATTCGTGCAGTATAGGGTTATCATTTGAAGGTGCACATCTTAGGAAATATGTCAACTTGGACAGGCTCAAGCACTTTGTGAGAAGGTACAAGGCATCATGGATGTCAAGATTGAATATTCGTTGTTCCATTCTCAACAGTTCTTCCAATTTCTTCCTGAGAATTGTGTCAATGGCATCGCTTCCCAGAAGTGCTCCAAGCAAGACACTATTTGTGGGGGCAATGACTGATGCTCCTGGTCGTTTGGATCTCACTACATTTATCATTTGTTGACTGACTGAAATGATTTTACATTTGGATGGATTCAGGATGAAACCCATTTCCTGTCCCCGTGTAAAATCACTTGTGTAAAATCACCTAAGAGGAACTCCTTTGTACCTGCTAGTGTGCCATCATCCAGGAACCAGATGTTTAGCTCGCTGGTCAGTCTGACTGTGATTTTCCTAACTGCTATACAGAAGAAAAATGGTGCAAGAGAATCCCCTTGCTGGACACCCTCTGATGATGTGATTTCATGCTCTCCAAACAGGAGCATTGATTCCTTGCTATACCCATCTGAAACAAAGGGGAAGTGACCAGGGAAATGTTCTTGTACCGCTGCTAATACCACATCTCTTTTCAGGAGATTAAATGCATTCTTGAAGTCTAATTTTACCACTGCATTGTCCTCAGGCAGGTTGTTGATATACGCTCTTGTTGCATGAACCGCTGCTTCACTTCCTTGAGAGACCCCCAAAACCAAGCTGGTTTGGTTGAAACATCATGGCTGCCTCTGCGCGAAATGCTTCGGACAGCAGCTTTGGAAACGAGGCGGCGAAAAGTGTTGCCTACTGCAATAGGCCTAATTCCTCCATCCTCCTTTTTAAGTGCACAAAGTGTTGCACCAAAAAAAAAAAAGATCTAATTTCATCAGATCTCAATTGATTGATGTTCTACATCACTTCCGTCGCAAATGCTTAGTTTTCAAGTTGCGACGGAAGTGATGTAGAACATCAATTAATTTACTACATATTTCCCCAGAAACACATAAGCCACATCAGAAAATCGTTGGTTGGGTGAAACTGAAAATTGTCCCTGCATTCTTTAATTCTCATGTCCTTATCTATGGTGGTAGGCCATATATCATGATTAGTTTAGTTATGAAAATGGTAATATAAATACCATTGTGCATTGTTCTTGGACTCAGTATGATTTCTGTTTAAGTAAATTGGAGATCAAGGAGGATGAATTAGTAAAATATTCGTAGCCCAAATCACTAACCTAATCTATGGTAAAAGTTCTGTATATGACTCCTTTCTGGTAACGTTTTGAATTTTTAGATGCGCAGCCAGAGGAAAGGGGGCTACAAGGGCCATATCCCCCCAATTGACAGAAAAAAAATTAATAATAATTAAAAAAATAATAATAATTGATAATGAAAAATTTGTATTTGTATGATTACAGACAGTGATACATCCTCATTATGGCATCTCGTGAACGTGATGTTGGACGTTCTTATGCGAGTGGGTCACAGAAAAGAAAGAAGAAAATTCAAGAAGAAGAACAGAAAAAGAAAGATGTAGGAAGCTACAGAAAGATCACAGACATGCTCACGAAAACAGTTTCTGATGTTACCAGTACAGTTGAATCTGCAGATACGTCAGATCATACAGGAAGCCCTCCCTCCATTATTTCTCAGCCAGCATCTACTTCTTTTGTGTCTCCTCTCAATGTCTCAACGGACATTTCATCCACAGGATTTGTCTTAAAAGATCCTGCCTCATGGCCAAATGTAATCCTAGATTCTCTACGTAATGCTTTCATTGCAGAAAACTTCAGTCAAACTCTGAACATTGACTTTAGGAAATCAGCAAGGATTTATGATGATGGAAGTCGTCGTTGTTTAAAGTCATCTATGTTTTATAGGAAGCTTGCAAATTCAGAAACTGTGAAAAGATCATGGATGGTATACTCTGAAAGCTCAGGAAAAGTGTACTGTTCAGCATGCAAGCTATTTTCTACCAAAGAAAATACCTTCACACAGGGGTTCAATGACTGGAAAAATTCCAAGCTTTTCGAGGAACATGAAAACAGCACCACTCACAGGAGCTGCATTTTAGCCAGTGTATTTCGTGCACAGAAAAAAGACTTATTGGATTCTCATTTGGAAAATCAAACTGAAAAAGAGCGCATTTATTGGAGAAAAGTTCTAGAAAGAGTTGTTGCTGTTGTAAAATTCTTAGCTCTAAGAGGACTTGCTTTCCGTGGAGAAAATGAGGTTTTTGGTTCGGAAAACAATGGCAATTTCCTAGGGATCATAGAACTGTTAGCACAATTCGATCCATTCTTAGCAAATCATGTGTCACGCCTTGGGAATGCAGGAAGAGGCACTGTATCTTACATGTCATCTACTATATGCAATGAATTTATTGAACTGATGACTAAGAAGGTCCTCAATAACATCATAGCAGCTGTGAAAACTGCAAAATACTTTGCAATAAGTGTAGATTCAACACCAGATATTTCACATACAGATCAATTGACATTCATTGTTCGCTTTGTCGACTCCAGTGGTAACCCTGTAGAGCGCTTTATAAAATTCATTCCTCTTTCAAGCCATGATGGAGAAACAATGATGAATGTAGTACTGGATACTCTGCTTGAACATGATCTCTCTATTATGGATTGCCGTGGCCAGAGCTACGACAATGCAAGTAACATGTCGGGTAAATATAATGGATTGCAAGCCCGTATCAAGCAAATCAACCCACTTGCTGAATATGTGCCCTGCTCAGCACATTCTCTTAATCTTGTTGGGTCATGTGTTGCGGAGTGTTGTGTCGCTGCAGTTTCATTTTTTGGACTTTTACAAGCACTCTTTAATTTTTTTCTCTGCTTCAACGCATCGGTGGAGTATACTCAAGTCAACCATTCATGGAGATGTCATCAAATCATTATCAACAACAAGGTGGTCAGCGCAGCATGATGCAACAAATGCTTTGAAAGACAGCTTTGCTGAAATACGTTCTGCTTTGATCCAAATAGCAGAGGATGAAGACCAGACAGCAACTACAAGAAGCGAAGCAGCCAGCTTAGCATCGAAAATTGGAAGATTTTGAATTGGCCTTACTCTGTGTGCTTTGGGGCTGTATACTGGAACAGTTAAATGCCACGAACAAGACACTTCAGAAAATTGAAATTGAAATGGCTACTTGTGCTAACCTCTATGCAGGCTTAGTGGAATTTGTAAGCTCACTTCGCAATGATGAAGCTTTTGAAATGTTTGAAGAGAAAGCTAAACTGCTGGTGAAAGACTACAGTTACCTGGCTGATCCTCAGCGGTCAAGGAAGAGGAAACGCAATTTTGAAGAGCCAGACAATGAAATTGTGTTGCTACCAAGGCAGAAATGTAAGACAGCTACATACTTCGTCATTCTGGATTCACTGATTACAGAATTGGTGAAAAGAAAAGAAATCTACCAGAATCTCAATGACAAGTTTGGATTTCTGTTCAAAATTACTACTATGCCAGATGCAGAATTGAGAGAAGCTGCATTAAAGTTGCAACAACACCTTTCAGCAGATGTTCAGGACACATTTGTTGAAGAAATTGTTCATTTTTCTGGGTATATGAATCAGATTAAAGCTCCACCTGAAAAATGTGCGCCCTCAGCTGCTTTGAAACATTTAAGAAATGTAGGTATCTCAGAAACCTTCCCTAATGTTGACATAGTGTATCGCCTTTACCTTATACTTCCAGCTACTAACTGTGAAGGAGAACGTTCATTTTCTGTTTTGAAAAGAGTGAAAAACCAGCTCCGTTCAACAATGAGCCAAGACAAATTGTGTAACCTAGCCTTGTTGACCAGTTATTTTTTAGTTTAATATGTTTACTATGCACCCCATACCCATCCTGTGGGCGGTAGTCAAAAGAATGCAGAGGTACATAATTGGTCCAGGGACTGGACTCCAAAGTTTTGATAGCTGAGCAAGTTACGGAGGTAATGAACTCACAATTTACAAAGGTAATGAACTCACAATTTACAAAGGTAATGAACTCACAATTTACAAAGGTAATGAACTCCAGGTAGGTCTGGTCACAATAAAATCAGTTGACCATTGAGTCTGATCTAACAAGAAATATTGATTTTCAGAATATAATTGATGATTTTGCCAATATGAAATCCAGAAAAAAGTTTATTTAAGAAGTGCCTGTGAATATAAACAATTCTTTACTTTCTTGAGTTTATATGATTTGATAGTCTTATGCATGATGCAATGATAACAATAATGATCAGTGATTTATAAAGGGAATAATAGTGCTGTAGTGGTTATGCTGAATATAATAGGTACATGATGTCACTACTTTAATAGCCTAATCTAGTAATACTATGCTGTCTTGAGTTTATTCTCTTTAAAATGCATGATTTAACAAGATAGTTATAATGGCTGTTGGTAAATGGTTTTGGTTGTCTTGATGTACTTTCCCTATTAAATTTAATCTAAATAGCCAGAATGTATTTAATTAGACCTTAAACAGGCTCACACCGACCCCCCCCCCCACCCCAAGTAACAAAAATACTAAAAATATGTCATGTTGATTTAAACAAAAAATAATTAATTCACTGCATGTCAGCGGTCCGTTTTATTGGTCAAGTTAGTCATGCACAAAGACCAATATTAGTTTACATTTTCTTTTATTGCTCTTTTAGAAAATGGAACATGTCTAACACAGAGACTTATGATTTACTGTTGACAGGTCTGGTTAACAGACTGTTTCTATATATCATAAAGGCGAAGATAAATTTGATTGATTGAGATATCTAACTAACAAAAAAACAAACAACTATATTTAAGTGGAGTACAGTATACAATTGTCATTGGAGTAATTTGCATGCCTTAAAATTAGTTTATGCAATTACTTGACAATGAGAAAAATATAGTTCACAGGTACCATATTTGACATTTAAATACTGTGAATTATACATCGATACCATGCCTAACCCTTCTAGGGTAGGGTAGGTGCCCGAGCCTTTAGCTCATAAGACTGTCATTCCCATTTGCCCCCTTGGGGTGGGGATGGTAGACCAGAGAGGCCTAGCTTGTGGCTAGGCCTGGGGACAGTTGGTCCCAAAGATGAGGAGGTACTTGTGCCTCCTCCCATGGGAGACTTAGGTCTCAGACACTCCCTAGAGAGGGAGCCAAGGCCGGGCCACCACTTGGAAAAGGCCCGGGCCGGGAGAATACCGGCTAATCTTTAATAATAATAATAATGTGAATTATAATCATATTTAAAGATCTTGGGTAACCATTCGTTACAACATTTATATCGGGGAATACTGAGGAAGAAGATATATTTGGTTGGTTAGCCCCCGAAATGCCACACAATATCTTATATGTAAACCCGACATTGTAATCTTTATAGAGAATAAACTTGATTTGATTTGATGATGAGACAGTAAATCCTGTATAAATGCAGCTGACCACCAACACCACTGCCACCACCACCATCACTACCGCCACCACCATCACCACCATACCACCACCACCACCACCACCACCACCACCACCACCATACCACCACCATACCACCACCACCGCTACCACTACCACCACCACAACCACCACCACCACCATACCACCACCATACCACCACCACCGCTTCCACTACCACCACCACAACCACCACCACCACCACCACCACCACCACCACCACCACCGCTACCACCACCACCACCACCGCTACCACCACCACCGCCACCGCCACTACCACCACCGCCACCATGACCACCGCCACCACCACCACCACCGCAACCGCTACCACCACCACTACCACCACCACCACCACCACCACCACCGCTACCACCACCGCTACCACCACCGCTACCGCTACCACCACCACCACCACCACTCCCACCACCACCACCACCCCCACCACCATCACCACCACCACCACCACCACCACCACCACCTCCACCACCGCTACCATCACCGCTACCACCACCGCTACCACCACCACCACCGCTACCACCACCACCACCACCACTCCCACCACCACCACCACCCCCACCACCATCACCACCACCACCAACACCCCCACCACCACCACCACCACCACTCCCACCACCACCACCACTCCCACCACCACCCCCACCACCACCACCACCACCACCACCACCACCACCACCACCACCACCACCACCACCACCAGCGGAACTAGAAGTTGTACTCGCTGAAGGGGATGGAACTGCCAGTCACAGGGAGACCCAGAAGATCCGCAAATATGAAGGCCCTTGCTATAACTTCATCCCAATGAGGTCGGAGACCCTGAGTGGAAAACTCATTATAGAAACCAAGGACCACAGGGCTGCCAGCTTCCTCTTTCAGAGACTCAGTGTTGCAATCCAGAGGGAAAATGCCTGCAGCATTCTGAGCACGCGGCCCACCGCCGGGAAGCTGAACGAAGTATTCGAGATGTAGTTCTGAGTTGTTATCTATGTTGTTTTACTCCCTATTGTATTTGTGTCAATGTATTTTGCGCGAGTGTGTTAGATAGGAGTGAATGGAGACAAATGGCATTTGGGACCTGACGAGCTGTTGGAGTGTGAGCAGGGTAATATTTAGTGAAGGGATTCAGGGAAACCGGTTATTTTATATAACCAGACTTGAGTCCTGGAAATGGGAAGTACAGTGGCTGCACTCTAAAGGAGGGGTTTGGGATATTGGCAGTTTGGAGGGATATATTGTGTATTTTTATACGTATATACTTCTAAACTGTTGTATTCTGGGCACCTCTGCAAAAACAGTGCTTATGTGTGAGTGAGGTGAAAGTGTTGAATGATGATGAAAGCATTTTCATTTTGGGGATTTTCTTTCTTTTTGGGTCACCCTGCCTCGGTGGGAGACGGCCGACTTGTTGAATATATATATATATATATATATATATATATATATATATATATATATATATATATATATATATATATATATATATATATATATATATATATATATATAGAGAGAGAGAGAGAGAGAGAGAGAGAGAGAGAGAGTGCACACACAAAAAAAAATTACATTTCCAATGCAAAAAAATGTATACACGAGATTTTTGTGCATACATTTAACTTCAAGAAAACAGCTGTCTCACTTCCACCTGGCACCGTTCCACCCAGGAGGCTGGGCTCTGGGATCTTGTCTGTGCGAAGAGAAGTCTTTTTGGGGGCCCGAAAGCCCAGCTTCCTAGGTGGTACAGTGCCAGGTGGAAGTGAGACAGCTGTTTTCTTGAAGTTGCACGGGTCTTCCCTGAAATTGAAAGTTTAGTTCGACCCATTCTGACCACTTGGAATGGAGATATAGCATGGCAAAGGTCGTGGTCGAGTGAAGGGACACTGAGGAACAATGTAACAACCCTCCCCCCATCCACACCGGGCTCTGGCAGAGCACTGAAGCGTGGCATGGTAAGGAACAACGGAGCAAGACGGGATCCAGTACACTAAGTCATCACAAGCTCTGCCTAATTTTCCTATGGCGGAAACGAAAGCGATATGTATGCACAAAAATCTCGTGTATACATTTTTTTTTGCATTGGAAATGTAATTTTTTTTGGTGTGCACTATATATATATATATATATATATATATATATATATATATATATATATATATATATATATATATATATATATATATATATGTATATATATATATATATATATATATATATATATATATATATATATATATATATATATATATATATATATATATATATATATATATATATATATATATATATATATATATATATATATATATATATATATATATATATATATATATATGTATATATATATATATATATATATATACTATATATATATGGTGCACTTAGGAGTCTCTGGAGACAAAGAACTTTGTCCTTGGAGGCAAAAAGGGGAATGTATGAGAGTATAGTTTCACCAACGCTCTTATATGGGTGTGAAGCATGGTTGATGAATGTTGCAGCGAGGAGAAGGCTGGAGGCAGTGGAGATGTCATGTCTGAGGGTAATGTGTGGTGTGAATATAATGCAGAGAATTCGTAGTTTGGAAGTTAGGAGGAGGTGCGGGATTACCAAAACTGTTGTCCAGAGGGCTGAGGAAGGGTTGTTGAGGTGGTTCGGACATGTAGAGAGAATGGAGCGAAACAGAGTGACTTCAAGAGTGTATCAGTCTGTAGTGGAAGGAAGGCGGGGTAGGGGTCGGCCTAGGAAAGGTTGGAGGGACGGGGTAAAGGAGGTTTTGTGTGCGAGGGGCTTGGACTTCCAGCAGACATGCGTGAGCATGTTTGATAGGAGTGAATGGAGACAAATGGTTTTTAATAGTTGACGTGCTGTTGGAGTGTGAGCAAAGTAACATTTATGAAGGGGTTCAGGGAAACCGGCAGGCCGGACTTGAGTCTTGGAGATGGGAAGTACAGTGCCTGCACTCTGAAGGAGGGGTGTTAATGTTGCAGTTTAAAAACTGTAGTGTAAAGCACCCTTCTGGCAAGACAGTGATGGAGTGAATGATGGTGAAAGTTTTTCTTTATCGGGCCACCCTGCCCTGGTGGGAATCGGCCAGTGTGATAATAAAAAAAAATAATATATATATATATATATATATATATATATATATATATATATATATATGTGTGTGTGTGTGTGTGTGTGTGTGTGTGTGTGTGTGTGTGTGTGTGTGTGTGTGTGTGTGTGTGTGTGTGTGTATAGTGCACACTGTACATCCTATCTCCAGGACTCAAGTCCGGCCTGCCGGTTTCACTGAGTCCTTTCATAAATGTTACCTTTCTCACGCTCCAACAGCACGTCAAGTCCTAAAAACCATTTGTCTTCATTCGCTCCTGTGTAACATGCTCATGCATGCTTGCTGGAAGTACAAGCTCCTCGCACACAAAACCTCCTTTACCCCCTCCCCTGGGATCAACTTTGTCATCCTCCTTTCTACGTTTTCCAGAGCATTTGTATTCATTCTGTAATACGGTGACCAAAACCGCACAACATAATCTAAATGAGGCCTACCCAAAGATATATCGAGTTGAAGAACAACCTGAGGATTTCTGTGTGCTCTCAGCCTTTCTTTGTAGCCTCGTTACAGCAGGTTCAAGTAATGGGACCTCAAAACCTTGATACCTGTATCTGGTTACATATTCTAGAAGAGACCCATCATGCAACTGGATCTGGAGAACTGTGCCTCTCTGTCGAGGAGGATCCCTGTTGAATATTTTTGTTTTATCAGTAGAGTTTATCAGCCACAGGTCCTGACACTAGGCTAGTACATGATTAATGATGTTTTGCGTGTTAGAGAATCCGGTGGTGTGAATCATTATATCATCATCAAAACTAATCATATAATGATGGCGCTGGTCAGGCACAGATTACGTAAAGCATTAATTAAAATATTGAATAGAGTGGGACTGAGCACACCTCTCAATGGGGTTCCTAGTTGAAAATCTATAGTAAAACTTTTATGTCCCTGGAACAACCATTTAACTAATAAATTCATTTCTCCCATGTAATTACAAATTTATATTTTTCGGTTTCTAGATACGTGCTACCTGAAGTATGAGTCTCATTTGACTCTAAATTCAACCCCACAATACTACGCCAACTCACTCCGCTTGTACTGGTACACTGTCTGCCAGTGAACCGCTTGTACTGGTACACTGTCTGCCAGTGATCCGCTTGTACTGGTACACTGTCTGCCAATGAACCGCTTGTACTGGTACACTGTCTGCCAGTGAACCGCTTGTACTGGTACACTGTCTGCCAGTGAACCACTTGTACTGGTACACTGTCTGCCAGTGAACCGCTTGTACTGGTACACTGTCTGCCAGTGAACCGCTTGTACTGGTACACTGTCTGCCAGTGAATCACTTGTACTGGTACACTGTCTGCCAGTGAACCGCTTGTACTGGTACACTGTCTGCCAGTGAACCGCTTGTACTGGTACACTGTCTGCCAGTGAATCACTTGTACTGGTACACTGTCTGCCAGTGAACCGTTTGTACTGGTACACTGTCTGCCAGTGAACCGCTTGTACTGGTACACTGTCTGCCAGTGAATCACTTGTACTGGTACACTGTCTGCCAGTGAACCGCTTGTACTGGTACACTGTCTGCCAGTGAACCGCTTGTACTGGTACACTGTCTGCCAGTGAACCGCTTGTACTGGTACACTGTCTGCCAGTGAATCACTTGTACTGGTACACTGTCTGCCAGTGAACCGCTTGTACTGGTACACTGTCTGCCAGTGAACCACTTGTACTGGTACACTGTCTGCCAGTGAACCGCTTGTACTGGTACACTGTCTGCCAGTGATCCGCTTGTACTGGTACACTGTCTGCCAATGAACCGCTTGTACTGGTACACTGTCTGCCAGTGAACCGCTTGTACTGGTACACTGTCTGCCAGTGAACCACTTGTACTGGTACACTGTCTGCCAGTGAACCGCTTGTACTGGTACACTGTCTGCCAGTGAACCGCTTGTACTGGTACACTGTCTGCCAGTGAATCACTTGTACTGGTACACTGTCTGCCAGTGAACCGCTTGTACTGGTACACTGTCTGCCAGTGAACCGCTTGTACTGGTACACTGTCTGCCAGTGAATCACTTGTACTGGTACACTGTCTGCCAGTGAACCGTTTGTACTGGTACACTGTCTGCCAGTGAACCGCTTGTACTGGTACACTGTCTGCCAGTGAATCACTTGTACTGGTACACTGTCTGCCAGTGAACCGCTTGTACTGGTACACTGTCTGCCAGTGAACCGCTTGTACTGGTACACTGTCTGCCAGTGAACCGCTTGTACTGGTACACTGTCTGCCAGTGAATCACTTGTACTGGTACACTGTCTGCCAGTGAACCGCTTGTACTGGTACACTGTCTGCCAGTGAACCACTTGTACTGGTACACTGTCTGCCAGTGAACCGTTTGTACTGGTACACTGTCTGCCAGTGAACCGCTTGTACTGGTACACTGTCTGCCAGTGAATCACTTGTACTGGTACACTGTCTGCCAGTGAACCGCTTGTACTGGTACACTGTCTGCCAGTGAACCGCTTGTACTGGTACACTGTCTGCCAGTGAACCGCTTGTACTGGTACACTGTCTGCCAGTGAACCGCTTGTACTGGTACACTGTCTGCCAGTGAATCACTTGTACTGGTACACTGTCTGCCAGTGAACCTCTTGTACTGGTACACTGTCTGCCAGTGAACCACTTGTACTGGTACACTGTCTGCCAGTGAACCACTTGTACTGGTACACTGTCTGCCAGTGAACCACTTGTACTGGTACACTGTCTGCCAGTGAACCGCTTGTACTGGTACACTGTCTGCCAGTGAACCGCTTGTACTGGTACACTGTCTGCCAGTGAACCGCTTGTACTGGTACACTGTCTGCCAGTGAACCGCTTGTACTGGTACACTGTCTGCCAGTGAACCGCTTGTACTGGTACACTGTCTGCCAGTGAACCGCTTGTACTGGTACACTGTCTGCCAGTGAACCGCTTGTACTGGTACACTGTCTGCCAGTGAACCGCTTGTACTGGTACACTGTCTGCCAGTGAACCGCTTGTACTGGTACACTGTCTGCCAGTGAACCGCTTGTACTGGTACACTGTCTGCCAGTGAACCGCTTGTACTGGTACACTGTCTGCCAGTGAACCGCTTGTACTGGTACACTGTCTGCCAGTGAATCACTTGTACTGGTACACTGTCTGCCAGTGAACCGCTTGTACTGGTACACTGTCTGCCAGTGAACCACTTGTACTGGTACACTGTCTGCCAGTGAACCGCTTGTACTGGTACACTGTCTGCCAGTGAACCACTTGTACTGGTACACTGTCTGCCAGTGAACCGCTTGTACTGGTACACTGTCTGCCAGTGAACCGCTTGTACTGGTACACTGTCTGCCAGTGAACCTCTTGTACTGGTACACTGTCTGCAAGTGAACCTCTTGTACTGGTACACTGTCTGCCAGTGAACCACTTGTACTGGTACACTGTCTGCCAGTGAACCGCTTGTACTGGTACACTGTCTGCCAGTGAATCACTTGTACTGGTACACTGTCTGCCAGTGAATCACTTGTACTGGTACACTGTCTGCCAGTGAATCACTTGTACTGGTACACTGTCTGCCAGTGAACTAAAAGGCAGTGAAAGAGAAGTTTTCTTGGGGGAAAAAGGTTCATTAGTTTCGACTGAAAGAGGATTCAAGTCAGGCCACATCAAATTTTATTGTACAGAATTACTAGGTGTTAACTCGTCTCCTGGATGACTTTTTTTTTTTTTGTACATTCTAAGAAAAGGCCCTTCTTATGTTAACATTTCTGGTAGATTAAAATTAGTACTAACGAACTTTTTAATATTAGTACAAGTTTCTGGATAAACATTATTACATGTAATTTAAGATTTGTGTGCTAACTTAGAAGGAATAATAATGTCTGCACAATAAAGTGAATTAAGTTACAATGGGACATTTACACTTTTATAATCAAGTATAACATGATACAACTGACATAGTACGTTTGTAATAATTACATGTTAAGGTGTAATTTATTATTAATAACGAGAATAATTACGGCTTTAATGGCCGATGGAAGTCTATAAGCCTTTTATCTCAACACCATAATACATTAAAGCCTTTTAACAATAACACCAAAAATACAATAACAGCAAATTACATTAACAGGGTAACACATTAATACCACAATTCATTAACACAATAACATAATAGCAAAGAATTGTCAAAACCTTATACTATAACATTCACACAGTTTAAAAGAAAATCTCAACAGTTATACCAACCATGTCATTAGAACAGAAGGACATACAAAAAAGACTTAGAAAACACTCAAATATTTGCCTCACGTAAATTCGGCAAGCATTTTTTACTTACTAGATTAATAATAATAATAAACCTTTATATCTACAAGTACATGTACAAGGTATACAGTGCTAGCTGACATCAGTGACATACTACTATATAGAAAGCCGCTTGTTATGCAGAGCATTTTGGGCAAATTAGGTCAGTTTTGCCCCAGCATGCAACCCACACCAGTCAACTAATACCGAGGTACCTATTTTACTGATAGGTGAACAGGAACAGTCGGTCTCTTAAGGAAACAAGTCTCAATGTTTTTACCCGTCCCGGGGATCGACCCCGGGCCCTGTGTGTGAGCTGAGTTAGTGCGCTAGCAATCGAGCTACGGGATACCTCCCTTTCTAAATCCTTGAAATAATAAATTAATTTAAAATGAATTAATCTCAATTTTATTACAGGATCGAACCAGACCAGGAATATTCCAGTTAAAGGTTACCTTACTTTAACTACCCAAACTCTGCAGACTTCAGTGGCTAGAATCATTATTAAACGCTATCATAAACACAGTTAAATAAACCACACCACCACCACCACCACCACCACTTACCACCACCATACCACCACCACCACCACCACCACCACCACTACCACCACCTACCACTACCACCACCTCAACCACCACTACCATACCACTACAACCACCACCACACCACCACATACCACTACCCCACCACCACCACACCACCACCACCACCATACTACCACCACCACCTACTCCACCACCACCACCACACCACCACCACCACCACCCCACCACCACCAACCAACCACACCACACCACCACTCACCACCCCACTACCATACCACCACCACCACCACCTACACCTACTCCACCACCCACCACCACCACCACCACCTACCACCACCACCACCACCACCACCACCACCACCACCACCTACCACCACCACCACCACCAACACCACCACCACCACCACCCCACTACCACCTACCACTACCTACCTACCTACCACTACACCACCACCTACCACCACCTACCACCACCTACCTACCACCACACCACCACCACCTACTACCACTACCACTACCACCACCACTACCACACTACCACCACCACCACTACCTACTACATACTACCTACCACGCCACCGGACCAGTTATCCGATAGTGTTGTGCCGTTACGAGCACAAGAAATGTTGCAAATAAATGTTGCATTTCCGTTGCACATGTGCATTTATCACCACTACTACTACCTACCACCACCACCACTACACCTACCTGCACCACACTACCACCACCACTACTACCACCACTCACAATACCACAATACACTAACTACTACTACCACCATACTACCACCACCACACACCACACCACTTACCACCACCACCACCACCACCACCACCACCACCACCACCACCACCTACCACCACCTACCACCACTACCACCACACACCACCACCACTACACTACTACCACCACCACCTCACCACCACCACCACACCACCTACCACTACTACCACCACCACCATTACCACTCACCACCACCTACCACCACCATAGCTACCACCACCTACCACTACCACCACCACTACCTACTACCTACAGCCAATAAAACGTTCACTTTATTGCACATGACTTTACCACCTACACCACCACCACCACCACCACCACCACCACCTACCACTACCACCACCACCACTATACCACCACCACCACACTACTCCACCTACCACTTCACCACCACCACCACTACCACTAGCAATAAAAGCCTCACCTTTGTTGCACCATGTGCACCACCACCACCATCACCACCACCACCACCTACCTACTACCTACTACCACCACCACCACACTACCACCACCACCACACACACCACCACACTCACCACTAGCAACAAAAGTGCATTTCCTTAGCACATGATTCCACCCCACCACCACCCCACCACCACCACCACCACCACCACCACACCACACTACCACCACCACCACACACCACCACACCTACCACTACCTACCACCACCACCACCATACCACCACCACCACCTACCTACCACCAAGTTAATGTTAGATTTATTATATTCTTAATCTACCTGAAAATAATTACATAATAAGGATCTTTTTCATCTAAATCATTACCTTAATAAAACAAAATATAACCGATGTAACTTTATGGAGAATATAACTTTATTAATTTATAACACTTAAAATATATACAAAATATTTAGCATAAACATTAGGGTGAGATCTGAGTTTGTAAGATTATTAACAATTTTATCAGTAACATATAATGTAAATGTATTTACCTGGAGTTTACCTGGAGAGAGTTTCGGGGGTCAACGCCCCCCGCGGCCCGGTCTGTGACCAGGCCTCCTGGTGGATCAGCGCCTGATCAACCAGGCTGTTGCTGCTGGCTGCACGCAAACCAACGTACGAGCCACAGCCCGGCTGATCAGGAACTGACTTTAGGTGCTTGTCCAGTGCCAGCTTGAAGACTGCCAGGGGTCTGTTGGTAATCCCCCTTATGTGTGCTGGGAGGCAGTTGAACAGTCTCGGGCCCCTGACACTTATTGTATGGTCTCTTAACGTGCTAGTGACACCCCTGCTTTTCATTGGGGGGATGTTGCATCGTCTGCCAAGTCTTTTGCTTTCGTAGTGAGTGATTTTCGTGTGCAAGTTCGGTATTTTGTATAGTTCTAAGTCAGTATGATTGTTAATAAACAGTTAACATGTTTTATGATTGTTAATAAACAGTTAACATGTTTTATGATTGTTAATAAACACTTAACATGTTTTATGATTGTTAATAAACAGTTAACGTGTTTTATGATTGTTAATAAACAGTTAACATGTTTTATGATTGTTAATAAACACTTAACATGTTTTATGATTGTTAATAAACAGTTAACATGTTTTATGATTGTTAATAAACACTTAACATGTTTTATGATTGTTAATAAACAGTTAACATGTTTTATGATTGTTAATAAACACTTAACATGTTTTATGATTGTTAATAAACAGTTAACATGTTTTATTAATGTTAATAAACACTTAACATGTTTTATGATTGTTTATAAACAGTTAACGTGTTTTATGATTGTTAATAAACAGTTAACATGTTTTATGATTGTTAATAAACACTTAACATGTTTTATGATTGTTAATAAACAGTTAACATGTTTTATGAATGTTAATAAACAGTTAACATGTTTTATGATTGTTAATAAACAGTTAACATGTTTTATGAATGTTAATAAACAGTTAACATGTTTTATGATTGTTAATAAACAGTTAACATGTTTTATGAATGTTAATAAACAGTTAACATGTTTTATGATTGTTAATAAACAGTTAACATGTTTTATGAATGTTAATAAACAGTTAACATGTTTTATGAATGTTAATAAACAGTTAACATGTTTTATGAATGTTAATAAACAGTTAACATGTTTTATGAATGTTAATAAACAGTTAACATGTTTTATGAATGTTAATAAACAGTTAACATGTTTTATGATTTTTAATAAACAGTTAACATGTTTTGTGATTGTTAATAAACAGTTAACATGTTTTATGAATGTTAATAAACAGTTAACATGTTTTATGATTGTTAATAAACAGTTAACATGTTTTATGAATGTTAATAAACAGTTAACATGTTTATGAATATTAATAAACAGTTAACATGTTTTATGAATGTTAATAAACAGTTAACATGTTTTATGAATGTTAATAAACAGTTAACATGTTTTATGATTGTTAATAAACAGTTAACATGTTTTATGATTGTTAATAAACAGTTAACATGTTTTATGAATGTTAATAAACAGTTAACATGTTTTATGATTGTTAATAAACAGTTAACATGTTTTATGATTGTTAATAAACAGTTAACATGTTTTATGAATGTTAATAAACAGTTAACATGTTTTATGATTGTTAATAAACAGTTAACATGTTTTATGATTGTTAATAAACACTTAACATGTATTAATTACATGCACTGTATTAATTACATGCACTGTATTAATTACATACACTGTATTAATTACATACACTGTATTAATTACATACACTGTATTAATTACATACACTGTATTAATTACATACACTGTATTAATTACATGCACTGTATTAATTACATACACTGTATTAATTACATACACTGTATTAATTACATGCACTGTATTAATTACATACACTGTATTAATTACATGCCTGTATTAATTACATACACTGTATTAATTACATGCACTGTATTAATTACATGCACTGTATTAATTACATACACTGTATTAATTACATACACTGTATTAATTACATACACTGTATTAATTACATACACTGTATTAATTACATGCACTGTATTAATTACATGCACTGTATTAATTACATGCACTGTATTAATTACATACACTGTATTAATTACATACACTGTATTAATTACATGCACTGTATTAATTACATACACTGTATTAATTACATACACTGTATTAATTACATGCACTGTATTAATTACATGCACTGTATTAATTACATACACTGTATTAATTACATACACTGTATTAATTACATACACTGTATTAATTACATGCACTGTATTAATTACATACACTGTATTAATTACATACACTGTATTAATTACATGCACTGTATTAATTACATGCACTGTATTAATTACATACACTGTATTAATTACATGCACTGTATTAATTACATAAACTGTATTAATTACATGCACTGTATTAATTACATAAACTGTATTAATTACATACACTGTATTAATTACATAAACTGTATTAATTACATGCACTGTATTAATTACATACACTGTATTAATTACATACACTGTATTAATGACATGCACTGTATTAATTACATGCACTGTATTAATTACATGCACTGTATTAATTACATGCACTGTATTAATTACATGCACTGTATTAATTACATGCACTGTATTAATTACATGCACTGCATTAATTACATACACTGTATTAATTACATACACTGTATTAATTACATGCACTGTATTAATTACATACACTGTATTAATTACATACACTGTATTAATTACATACACTGTATTAATTACATACACTGTATTAATTACATGCACTGTATTAATTACATGCACTGTATTAATTACATACACTGTATTAATTACATACTCTGTTTTAATTACATGCACTGTATTAATTACATGCACTGTGTTAATTACATGCCCTGTATTAATTACATCCACTGTATTAATTACATGCACTGTATTAATTACATACACTGTATTAATTACATGCACTGTATTAATTACATACACTGTATTAATTACATGCACTGTGTTAATTACATGCACTGTATTAATTACATGCAGTGTATTAATTACATGCAGTGTATTAATTACATGCACTGTATTAATTACGTGCACTGTATTAATTACATGCACTCCTTATATGACAAGCAGCTCTTATATGACATGCGACTCCTATATGACAAGCAGCTCTTATATTACAGGCAGCTCTTATATGACAGGCAGTTCATATGTAACAGCCAGCTCCTATATGACAGCCAGCTCATATACAACAGGCAGCTCCTATATGACAGGCTGCTCCTACATGAGAGGCAGCTTCTATATGACAGACAGCTCCTGCATGACAGGCAGCTCCTACATTACAGGCAGCTCCTATATGACAGGCTGCTCCTACATGACAGGCAGCTTTTATATGACAGACAGCTCCTGCATGACAGGCACTCTTATATGACAGACAGCTCCTATATGACAGGCAGCTCCTACATGACAGGCTATTCCTACATGATAGGCAGCTTCTATATGACAGGCAGCTCCTATATGGCAGGCAGCTCCTATATGACAGGCAGCTCCTACATGACAGGCAGCTTCTGTATGACAGGCAGCTCCTATATAACAGACGGCTCCTATATGACAGGCAGCTCCTATATGAGAGGCAGCTCCTATATGACAGGCAGCTCCTACATGACAGGCAGCTCCTATATGACAGGGAGCTCCTATATGACAGGCAGTTTCTATATGAGAGGAAGGTTTTGTATGACAGACAGCTCCTGCATGACAGGCACTCCTATATGACAGGCATCTCCTATATGACACGCAGCTCTTATATGACAGGCAGCTCCTATATGACAGGCAGCTCCTATATGGCAGGTAGCTCTTATATGAAAAACAGCTCCTATATGACAGGCAGCTCCTATATGACAGGCAGCTCCTATATGACAGGCAGCTCCTACATGACAGGCAGCTTCTATATGACAGGCAGTTCCTATATGGCAGGTAGCTCTTATATGACAGACAGCTCCTATAAGTCAGTCAGCTCCTATATGACAGGCAGCTCCTATATGACAGGCAGCTACTATATGACAGGCAGCTCCTATATGACAGGCAGCTCCTATATGAGAGGCAGCTCCTATATGACAGGCAGCTCCTACATGACAGGCAGCTCCTATATGACAGGGAGCTCCTATATGACAGGCAGTTTCTATATGAGAGGAAGGTTTTGTATGACAGACAGCTCCTGCATGACAGGCACTCCTATATGACAGGCATCTCCTATATGACACGCAGCTCTTATATGACAGGCAGCTCCTATATTACAGGCAGCTCCTATATGGCAGGTAGCTCTTATATGAAAAACAGCTCCTATATGACAGGCAGCTCCTATATGACAGGCAGCTCCTATATGACAGGCAGCTCCTACATGACAGGCAGCTCCTATATGACAGGCAGTTCCTATATGGCAGGTAGCTCTTATATGACAGACAGCTCCTATAAGTCAGGCAGCTCCTATATGACAGGCAGCTCCTATATGACAGGCAGCTCCTATATGACAGGCAGCTCCTACATGACAGGCAGCTCCTATATGACAGGCAGCTCCTATATGACAGGTAGCTCTTATATGACAGACAGCTCCTATAAGTCAGGCAGCTCCTATATGACAGGCAGCTCCTATATGACAGGCATCTCCTGTATGACATGATGTCATGTGGGTTCGATTACGTGGATGGGGTAAAAATACTCACGTAGACTGGTAGTACATATAATTATAACGGAAAGTATGGTAAGCGCCAACAGCCGACCTGCCTCTCTCTGCTCTCTGTCTTAGACTGACTCACAAGTGCCTACAGGGTGAGCAGTGTTTGAAATCATGCTATGGTCAGCAGCAACATGAATAACAGTCAGTGATTCACACAGACAGTTGGTAGTGAGTCATCTACTGGTACACTGGTTACTGGTAACTGGTTACTAGGAACTGGTACTACTACTGAGAGCTCGGCGACGCTAACGTATGTTGTCCCGACATACAACTAATACAAACTAGAGACGGCAAGTGTACGGCTTGGGCTGATTCTATACAATGTCAAAGTACACAACAATTGAACATTATAACATACATAAGTAGAATATTGGAATGGAAGCTTACGTAATTGAAACTGTAATAAAACTGTAACGCATTACAAGGTATGATATAGCACAACTCATCGAATGAAACTCAACATTGGGATTACACAATAGAAGTGATAAAAAAAATTTGATCGATCGATCTGTATTCATGTGATCTGCGGATTCTGAGGAAGGAATATATACAAAGAAAGAAGTGTTTAACAGAAAGGCAGATTCGGTGCACTCAAATCTAGACTGTTAACTCTCAGAATTCGGAGAGAACGTGAACACAAAAAAAAAATTCTTGAATACTGATAAGTTGATACTGTAATTATTCATCTATACAGGTTATTTACATTTAGCCCCAACTCTGCTAGGGTGAGATTGACATATGCAGAATGGGTTTCATCTCTGGGAGGATCAAACTCTGTTGCACTGGCTAACTCATGCCGTATTTGAGGCAAATGTGAATTGGTAGTTACAAATGATACTTGAGGATTTCTCAATACCTGTCGTGTACGTAGGGAATAACGACATTCAGGTTGATCGTCTGACTGAGTATCAGAGGTAGAGAGTACAGGATCAGGAGGATTGTCAGAGTCTGCCACATTAGTCTTGGTTTGAGCATCATTATCATCACATACTAACTTCATATGATCTAAATGCGATTCTTTATACTGATCAGTACTAATTTCTCTAACCTTATACTTATTGCCAGTGATATGTTCAACTACTCGATAAGGACCAACAAACTTTTGATCAAGCTTAGGCATTGCAGACGTTTTGTTAAAGTTAGTCAGCATGACTCTCGAACCTACTTTGATTTTGGACGGCTTTGCTCGAGTGTTTGCGACTCTTGTAAATTCTGCTATTGATTTATGAAGTGTTTCACCGATTCTTCTAAAGACGCTTAGAGCTAGGCTGGTACGAGTTTGCTATGAAATCATCAGGGTTGTAATTTGGTTTCGGATTAGAATATAGCAACTCATAAGGCAAACGTTTATCTACACCATACAATGTGGAGTGTCACCTATAGAAGCATTGTAAGCAGAATTTACAGCACACTGCACATCAGGTATAACTTCATCCCAAGTTTCACTGTTGGGATTGATAGTGGCTCTCAAGACATCAAGTACTTTCTTATTGGTACGTTCTGCTAACCCATTGCTGGCAGGATGATGAGGAACAATGGTGGATTTAGAGATCTTGTACAAGGTACACAAATTTTCAAGAATATCATTACAGAATTCACCACCATTATCTGTTACTAGGGACTTAGGGGTGGTATGCCTGCAGATAATGCGTTCTTTAAACGCTTTAGCTGAATAACAGTCAGTGATTCACACAGACGGTTGGTAGTGAATCATCTACTGGTACACTGGTTACTGGTAACTGGTTACTAAGAACTGGTACTACTACTGAGAATGAAGCTCCTCTATGACAGCCAGTTCCTATATGACAGGCAGCTACTACATGACAGACAGCTCCTATATGACAGACAGCTCTTAATTGACAGGCAGCTCTTATATGACAGACAGCTCCTGTATGACAGGCAGTTCCAATATGACAAACAGCTCCTCTACGACAAGCAGCTCCTATATGACAGTCAGCTCCTATATGACAGACAGCTCCTATATGACAGTCAGCTCCTATATGACACTCGGCTCCTATATGACAGGCAGCTCCTGTATAACAGGGAGCACCTATATGACAGACAGCTCCTATATGACAGGCAGCTCCTATATGACAGTCAGCTCCTATATGACACTCGGCTCCTATATGACAGGCAGCTCCTGTATAACAGGGAGCACCTATATGACAGTCAGCTCCTATATGACAGACAGCTCCTATATGACAGTCAGCTCCTATATGACACTCGGCTCCTATATGACAGGCAGCTCCTGTATAACAGGGAGCACCTATATGACAGACAGCTCCTATATGACAGACAGCTCCTATATGACAGACAGCTCCTATATGACAGACAGCTCCTATATGACAGACAGCTCCTATATGACAGACAGCTCCTATATGACAGTCAGCTTGTATATAATATAAGAGGAAGCTCTTATATAGTATATCAAACAGTTTATTTTCATTGTTAGTGTATTTATCCAACTTATATTTGACACCTTGAAGTGTATTTGTCCAAGCAATACTGGACACTTTGTCGTGTATTTGTCCAAGCAATACTGGACACTTTGTAGTGTATTTGTCCAAGCAATACTGGACACTTTGTAGTGTATTTGTCCAAGCAATACTGGACACTTTGTAGTGTATTTGTCCAAGCAATACTGGACACTTTGTAGTGTATTTGTCCAAGCAATACTGGACACTTTGTAGTGTATTTGTCCAAGCAATACTGGACACTTTGTAGTGTATTTGTCCAAGCAATACTGGACACTTTGTAGTGTATTTGTCCAAGCAATACTGGACACTTTGTAGTGTATTTGTCCAAGCAATACTTGACACTTTGTAGTGTATTTGTCCAAGCAATACTTAACACTTTGTAGTGTATTTGTCCAAGCAATACTTAACACTTTTTAGTGTATTTGTCCAAGCAATACTTAACACTTTGTAGTGTATTTGTCCAAGCAATACTTGACACTTTGTAGTGTATTTGTCCAAGCAATACTTGACACTTTGTAGTGTATTTGTCCAAGCAATACTTGACACTTTGTAGTGTATTTGTCCAAGCAATACTTGACACTTTGTAGTGTATTTGTCCAAGCAATACTTGACACTTTGTAGTGTATTTGTCCAAGCAGTTCTTAACACTTTGTAGTGTATTTGTCCAAGCAATACTTAACACTTTGTAGTGTATTTGTCCAAGCAATACTTAACACTTTGTAGTGTATTTGTCCAAGGAATACTTGACACTTTGTAGTGTATTTGTCCAAGCAGTTCTTAACACTTTGTAGTGTATTTGTCCAAGCAATACTGGACACTTTGTAGTGTATTTGTCCAAGCAGTACTTAACACTTTGTAGTGTATTTGTCCAAGCAATACTGGACACTTTGTAGTGTATTTGTCCAAGCAATACTGGACACTTTGTAGTGTATTTGTCCAAGCAATACTGGACACTTTGTAGTGTATTTGTCCAAGCAATACTTGACACTTTGTAGTGTATTTGTCCAAGCAATACTTGACACTTTGTAGTGTATTTGTCCAAGCAATACTTAACACTTTGTAGTGTATTTGTCCAAGCAATACTTAACACTTTGTAGTGTATTTGTCCAAGCAATACTGGACACTTTGTAGTGTATTTGTCCAAGCAATACTTAACACTTTGTAGTGTATTTGTCCAAGCAATACTTGACACTTTGTAGTGTATTCGTCCAAGCAATACTTGACACTTTGTAGTGTATTTGTCCAAGCAATACTTGACACTTTGTAGTGTATTTGTCCAAGCAGTTCTTAACACTTTGTAGTGTATTTGTCCAAGCAATACTTAACACTTTGTAGTGTATTTGTCCAAGCAATACTTAACACTTTGTAGTGTATTTGTCCAAGGAATACTTGACACTTTGTAGTGTATTTGTCCAAGCAGTTCTTAACACTTTGTAGTGTATTTGTCCAAGCAATACTGGACACTTTGTAGTGTATTTGTCCAAGCAGTACTTAACACTTTGTAGTGTATTTGTCCAAGCAATACTGGACACTTTGTAGTGTATTTGTCCAAGCAGTACTTAACACTTTGTAGTGTATTTGTCCAAGCAATACTTAATACTTTGTAGTGTATTTGTCCAAGCAATACTGGACACTTTGTAGTGTATTTGTCCAAGCAGTACTTAACACTTTGTAGTGTATTTGTCCAAGCAATACTTGACACTTTGTAGTGTATTTGTCCAAGCAATACTTAACACTTTGTAGTGTATTTGTCCAAGCAATACTGGACACTTTGTAGTGTATTTGTCCAAGCAGTACTTAACACTTTGTAGTGTATTTGTCCAAGCAATACTTGACACTTTGTAGTGTATTTGTCCAAGCAATACTTAACACTTTGTATTGTATTTGTCCAAGCAATACTGGACACTTTGTAGTGTATTTGTCCAAGCAGTACTTAACACTTTGTAGTGTATTTGTCCAAGCAGTTCTTAACACTTTGTAGTGTATTTGTCCAAGCAATACTTAACACTTTGTAGTGTATTTGTCCAAGCAATACTTAACACTTTGTAGTGTATTTGTCCAAGCAATACTTAACACTTTGTAGTGTATTTGTCCAAGCAATACTTGACACTTTGTAGTGTATTTGTCCAAGCAATACTTGACACTTTGTAGTGTATTTGTCCAAGCAATACTTGACACTTTGTAGTGTATTTGTCCAAGCAATACTTGACACTTTGTAGTGTATTTGTCCAAGCAGTTCTTAACACTTTGTAGTGTATTTGTCCAAGCAGTTCTTAACACTTTGTAGTGTATTTGTCCAAGCAGTTCTTAACACTTTGTAGTGTATTTGTCCAAGCAGTTCTTAACACTTTGTAGTGTATTTGTCCAAGCAATACTTAACACTTTGTAGTGTATTTGTCCAAGCAATACTTAACACTTTGTAGTGTATTTGTCCAAGGAATACTTAACACTTTGTAGTGTATTTGTCCAAGGAATACTTAACACTTTGTAGTGTATTTGTCCAAGCAATACTTAACACTTTGTAGTGTATTTGTCCAAGCAATACTTAACACTTTGTAGTGTATTTGTCCAAGCAATACTTGACACTTTGTAGTGTATTTGTCCAAGGAATACTTAACACTTTGTAGTGTATTTGTCCAAGCAATACTTGACACTTTGTAGTGTATTTGTCCAAGCAATACTTGACACTTTGTAGTGTATTTGTCCAAGCAATACTTGACGCTTTGTAGTGTATTTGTCCAAGCAATACTTAACACTTTGTAGTGTATTTGTCCAAGCAATACTTGACACTTTGTAGTGTATTTGTCCAAGCAATACTTGACACTTTGTAGTGTATTTGTCCAAGGAATACTTAACACTTTGTAGTGTATTTGTCCAAGCAATACTTGACACTTTGTAGTGTATTTGTCCAAGGAATACTTAACACTTTGTAGTGTATTTGTCCAAGCAATACTTAACACTTTGTAGTGTATTTGTCCAAGGAATACTTAACACTTTGTAGTGTATTTGTCCAAGCAATACTTAACACTTTGTAGTGTATTTGTCCAAGGAATACTTAACACTTTGTAGTGTATTTGTCCAAGCAATACTTAACACTTTGTAGTGTATTTGTCCAAGCAATACTTAACACTTTGTAGTGTATTTGTCCAAGCAATACTTAACATCTTGTAGTATATTTGCCAAAACAATACTTAACACACTGTAATGTATTTATCCAAGCAATACTTAACACCTTGTAGTGTGTGTGCAAGTTACACTTGAAGAATTAGACACATGTGCAACACCTGCGTATCATTATTTAGTGGACGTTTAGCCATCCAGGGACTTTATCAATACAAGTGTATAATGTGAAGACTAGAAATATATATAGAAGACAAGGTAATCAGTCCCTTAGTCTGGGAGTAGGTGAACACCTATTACTAGACTGAGGGACTGATTACCTCTTTTTTTATGTATACTTCTACAGTCTTCACATAATGATCTTGTATTGGATAGATAAAGTCACTGGATAGTGACTTTATCTATCCAAATTAATGATACCCAGAAGTTGCACATGTGTCTAATTCTTCATCTTGTCGGTAGTGCATTCCATTCTTATATAACTTAAAACTGACGCTTTATATGTATTTGTCTAACATCTTCAAATTTTGCTGTGTTTTTGGTCAACCTATACTTGAAACTTTGTAGTGTTTTTATTAAAATTATTCTTGAAACCTTGTAGTGTTTTTTTATCAGCTTATACATGGAACTTTGAAGTATATTTTTCCAGCAAACAAGTACAATTTGGTTTCCAAAATATATATCCTGTGTTTCAATTATTATTACATTCGAAAACAAACGCTAAACTTTCTCCATATGTGATTTTTTTCAGTATATTTGCGTCAATGATGTTTTACGGTAATTTGTGTAAGCCTCTGTAAATACTGCAAAGTTCATTGGTCTACAAATTTTCCACTACGAGAGTTACATCGTGTATTTTACACATATTTTTTTTTTTTTGAGCCAAAGAAAAAACTCGGTATTATAAATAAATATAAATGAATGAATAAAACTTAAGGCAATGAATAAGTTTTATTTGGATCCTTTTTGTAATCGTCATGACATGATTCAAAACAAAAGAGAACTACTGACAATTACGAAGAAACAATACCGTACTTACACTGAGATATGATATATGATGAGTCAAAATATTAGACATAAGCCAGACGGTATAATCAATTACTGAACTGCAGATGAGAAAAGCTGACACAAGATTAATTTGCGAATGATTAATGGGAATGATGGAACTGTTTCTTTAATTTCAAAATATTGTTGAACTGAGGTTTTTGCGAAAGATTAATGCGAATGATAGAACTCGTTATTTTAATTTCAAAATATTGTTGAACTGAGGTTTCAAGCTTGAGGAGCCAATTATTAGAATGCATTTCAAATGCTCAGCAGATAAATTTGTGCGATATTTGGACTTAACATACTTCATTTTGAAAATGTTTGTTTACAAAGGTAAGTTGTACCAAAAACTAATACAAATCCACAAGTAAATCGCTTCAAATTTGAAAACTGTTGAGGCTGTAACTGTCAAACTGGTAAATGTCTTGAACTAAGATTAAACCAACATAAATGTAGCATTAGAAGTGGACAAGATTCTAATGCTCTGTTAATTTATGTGAGAGATTTTAACCTTCCAATTCATTTTCAAAAGACTGAGTGGAATATAGTAGAATCAATTTTCATAAATAATACATTTGAAAATAATGTGAATATTGCTTTTGAGTCATATAAATTGGATTCATTTATAATTAATAAAACTGGGGAAGAATTTAAGATGCATTAGACAAGTTAAATTCTTAATGCTTTGGTAGAATATAAATTGTGTTTCACTTACACGATCATAAAAAGTCAGGTGTTGTAAGGTGACTGTGAGGTGTTGTCTCGTTGCTTGTATGTCTTCCTGTTGATTTTTACTTTTACAGTTCCTTGATAATATGAGAAATCACGAACGTGCTTGAAATTCTACTATTTTCCACAGTGGTTGTTTTGTGTGCGTGCACACACACACACACACACACACACACACACACACACACACACACACACACACACACACACACACACACACACACACACACACACACACACACACTCACACAGGACCTAGTAGCAATCAGTGAAGAGGCGGGGCCAGGAGTACAGGTGAGTACAAATAGGTGAGTACCGTGTCGCCTTGTCGCCGTGTTCTTTCTTGCATGCTGGAACTTTCAACTATGCCAGTGAACTTATAAGATATATCCCTGAAGCGCTTGGAACTAATCTAGCAGAAAATAATATCTACTGAGTCAAAAAAGGAGAATCAGTTGGACAATTAAGCACATAGTATTCAGTGCTCATGGGTTTTGGGCTCTTTCTGGCCTATCCAAGGATGTTGGAGGGATCATATAAAGTGTTAGAGGAATAATGAAAAAGCCAGGATGAGCCTATGGTTCACCCAAAGGTGCAGGGAGGCAAAAACCAAGTGTCCTAGGGAATGGAAGAAATATAGAAGGCAAAGTACCCAGGAGAATAAGGAGAGCAGTCGTAGAGCCAGAAACGAATATGCACAGATGAGAAGGGAGGCCCAACGTCATTATGAAAATGACATAGCAGCAAAAGCCAAATCTGACCCGAAGCTGTTATACAGCCACATCAGGAAGAAAACAACAGTCAAGGACCAGGTAATCAGGCTAAGGAAGGAAGGAGGAGAGACAACAAGAAATGACCGTGAAGTATGTAAGGAACTCAACAAGAGATTCAAAGAAATGTTCACAGAGGAGACAGAAGGGGCTCCAGAAAGACGGAGAGGTGGGGTACACCACCATGTGATGGACACAGTACGCACAACCGAGGAAGAAATGAAGAGGCTTCTGAGTGAGCTAGATACCTCAAAGGCAATGGGGCCAGATAACATCTCTCCATGGGTCCTGAGAGAGGGAGCAGAGGCACTATGTGTACCCCTAACAACAATATTCAATACATCTATCGAAACAGGGAGATTGCCTGAGGCATGGAAGACAGCAAATGTAGTCCCAATCTTTAGAAAAGGAGACAGACACGAAGCACTAAACTACAGACCAGTGTCACTGACATGTATAGCATGCAAAGTCATGGAGAAGATTGTCAGGAGAAGAACGGTGGAACAAATAGAAAGGAATGATCTCATCACCAGCAGCCAACATGGTTTCAGGGAAGGAAAATCCTGTGTCACAAACCTACTGGAGTTCTATGACATGGTGACAGCAGTAAGACAAGAGAGAGAGGGGTGGGTGGATTGCATTTTCTTGGACTGCAAGAAGGCGTTTGACACAGCACCACACAAGAGATTAGTGCAAAATCTGGAGGACCAAGCAGGGATAACAGGGAAGGCACTGAAATGGATCAGGGAATACTTGTCAGGAAGACAACAGCGAGTAATGGTACGTGGCGAGGTGTCAGTGTGGGCACCTTTGACCAGCGGGGTCCCACAGGGGTCAGTCCTAGGACCAGTGCTGTTTCTGGTATTTGTGAACGACATGACGGAAGGAATAAACTCCGAGGTGTCCCTGTTTGCAGATGACGTGAAGTTGATGAGAAGAATTCATTTGATCTAAGACCAGGCAGGACTACAAAGGGCTGCAGACCTAGTCCAGCAATTGGCTCCTGGAGTTCAATCCCACCAAGTGTAAAGTCATGAGGATTGGGGAAGGGCAAAGAAGACCGCAGATGGAGTACAGTCTAGGGGGCCAGAGACTACAAACCTCACTCAAGGAAAAAGATCTTGGGGTGAGTATAACACCAGGCACATCTCCTGAAGCGCACATCAACCAAATAACTGCTGCAGCATATGGGCGCCTGGCAAAACTCAGAACAGCATTCCGACATCTTAATAAGGAATCGTTCAGGAATCTGTACACCGTGTACGTTAGGCCCATATTGGAGTATGCGGCACCAGTTTGGAACCCACACCTAGACAAGCATGTAAATAAACTAGAGAAAGTGCAAAGGTTAGCAACAAGACTAGTCCCAGAGTTAAGAGGTATGTCCTATGAGGAGAGGTTAAGGGAAATCAACCTGACGACACTGGAGGACAGGAGAGATAGGGGGGACATGATAACGACTTACAAAATACTGAGAGGAATTGACAAGGTGGACAAAGACAGGATGTTCCAGAGACTGGACACAGCAACACGGGGACACAGTTGGAAGCTAAAGACACAGATGAATCACAGGGATGTTAGGAAGTATTTCTTCAGCTACAGAGTAGTCAGGAAGTGGAGTAGTTTGGGAAGCGATGAAGTGGAGGCAGGATCGATACATAGCTTTAAGCAGAGGTACGATAAAGCTCATGGTTCAGGGAGAGTGACCTAGTAGCGACCAGTGAAGAGGCGGGGCCAGGAGCTTGGACTCGACCCCTGCAACCTCAACTAGGTGAGTACAACTAGGTGAGTACACACACACACACACACACACACACATCCCTTGAAACTGGGCAACTACCTGAGAAATGGAAGACAGCTAATGTAGTCCCCATATTTAAGAAAGGAAACAGAAATGAGGCACTAAACTACAGACCTGTGTCTCTGACATGTATTGTGTGCAAAGTCATGGAGAAGATTATCAGGAGGAGAGTGGTGGAACACCTGGAACGGAACAACATTATAAATGAAAACCAGCATGGGTTCATGGAAGGCAAATCCTGTATCACAAACCTTCTGGAGTTTTATGACAAGGTAACAGAAGTAAGACGCGAGAGAGAGGGGTGGGTTGATTGCATTTTCCTAGACTGCAGGAAGGCCTTTGACACAGTTCCCCACAAGAGATTAGTGCAGAAACTGGAGGATCAGGCGCATATAACAGGGAGGGCACTGCAATGGATCAGGAAATACCTGACAGGGGGGCAACAACGAGTCACGGTACGTGAAGAGGTATCACAGTGGGCGCCTGTGACGAGCGGGGTCCCACAGGGGTTATTTCTAGGACCAGTGTTATTTTTGATATATGCGAACGACATGATGGAAGGAATAAACTCTGAAGTGTCACTATTCGCAGATGATGTGAAGCTGATGAGAAGAATTAAATCGGATGAGGATGAGGCAGGACTGCAAAGAGACCTGGACAGGCTGGACATGTGGTCCAGAAACTGGCTTCTCGAATTCAACCCTGCCAAATGCAAAGTCATGAGAATTGGGGAGGGGCAAAGAAGACCGCAGACAGAGTATAGGCTAGGTGGACAAAGAATACAGATCTCACTCAGGGAGAAAGACCTTGGGGTGACCATAACACCGATCACGTCACAGGAGGCACACATCAACCAAATAACTGCTGCAGCATACGGGTGCCTGGCAAACCTGAGAATAGCATCGTTCAAGACACTTTACACTGTGTATGTTAGGCCCATGCTAGAGTATGCAGCACCAGTCTGGAACCCACACCTGGTCAAGCACGTCAAGAAGTTAGAGAAAGTACAAAGCTTTGCAACAAGGCTAGTCCCAGAGCTCAGGGGAATGTCGTACGAGGAAAGGTTGAGGGAAATCGGACTGACGACACTGGAGGACAGAAGGGTCAGGGAAGACATGATAACGACATACAAGATACTGCGGGGAATAGGCGAGGTGGACAGAGATAGGATGTTCCAGAGAGGGGACACAGAAACAAGGGGTCACAACTGGAAGCTGAAGACTCAGACGAGTCACAGGGACGTTAGGAAGCATTTCTTCAGTCATAGAGTCGTCAGGAAGTGGAATACCTAGCAAGTGAAGTAGTGGAGGCAGGAACCATACATAGTTTTAAGACGAGGTATGACAATGCTCAGGAAGCAGAAAGGGAGAGGGCCTAGTAGCGATCAGTGAAGAGGCGGGGCCAGGAGCTGAGTCTCGATCCCTGCAACCACAATTAGGTGAGTACAATTAGGTGAGTACACACACGCACACACACATACACCTTGCATACCCCCTAACCCCCTGGGTCCCTCCCTCCCCACTCCCCCCTCTCTCTCTCTCCCCTTCGTTCTCCCTCCCTCCCTCTCTACCTTTTTTTTTTACACAGGGTTTGACAAGGTTAAGGATCCCTAGCTTTATTGACAAGCTATTTACAGGTTAAGGATTCCTAACTTTATTGGCAAGCTAAGAGCTGTTACCTACATCAGCTCATTTGAAAGCATTTTTATTGTTATGAGACATACAAGTAGGGAACAGGATGAAGTTGGAGCCATCTGTGGGCCAGCATTTTCATTTGATCAACTGACTTTATCTCGTTGACGTCATTATGCTGTACAAATGTGTTCCATACTCGAGTCATCCTGGGTATATATGATCTCAGATGGAGTGATGTTCTGGAGAAGGGTACAGCCAGAGTGAAGTTGCTGCTCTCTGCCCGTCTTGTGGCATAAAAGCTTGTTTCACGCTGTCCTCGAAGTGGATCCAAGTGTGGTACTTTGACAATATTGGCCTTGTACATAACAGTAAGGTCACCCACATCCCTCCTATGTTGAAGGCTCTGCTGAAATGACAGATCTATCCAGGATGGATCCAGGCGAGATATGAGACGTCTTGTTCTGTTCTCCACTCTGTCAAGCAGTCGCAGATGAGAGAGAGGGGGGGGGAAGGCAAACCAAGAAAGTGGAGCATACTCAAGGTGTGAGCGTACTTGTGCCTCGTACAGAATCTTGCAACCCCTACTGTCAAGCAGATGCGAGATACGGCGAAGTGCTGTAAGCTTCCTGGCTGCCTTATTTGCAAGATTTACAACATGGTTCTTCATGGTTAGTTTGGAGTCAAATTTCACCGCAAGGATATCAACTTCTTCTCCATGTGCCAACACCCTCCCATTCATCCTTACTACTGCACCAGCATTACCATCATAGTGCCTAGAGACGATCATCATTTGCATTTTCTCAGGTGCAAATGTTACTTGCCATCTATTTCCCCAAGCTGATATAGCTCTCAGCTGGTGATTGATGTAGCTTAGAGCAGCTGTCATTTCTTCTCTTGGATAAGTGAATGTCAGTGTACAGTCGTCTGCATATGTATGTGATTCTGGGATGAGATGAAGAAGGTCGTTGAAGTAGACATTCCATAACAATGGTCCCAGTATGCTTCCTTGTGGAACACTTGCCCCAATAGGATGTCTTGCTGATTCTGTTCCATTGAGAACTACCCTTAGAGATCTACCATGAAGGTAATCACTGAGGAGACATAACGTAGAGCCTGCAATTCCCAGTGCTTGAAGTTTTGCTAAGAGGCCCTGGTGCCACACCCGGTCGAAAGCACCAGCAATGTCCAGTGTTACCACACAGCTGACTTTGAATTCATCCAGTGACTGGTGCCACTTAGTGGAGAGGTTTAACAACAGATCAGCAGCAGAGTAACCTTTCCTGAAGCCATATTGACGAACACAAAGTAGTGAGTGGTAGTCAAAAAACTCTGTCATTTGTCTTGAGATTATTGTCTCAAGGATCTTACCAGTTGTTACGCAGAAAGGTGGGATACCTGGGGGCTAGAGCCTTGTCTAAGGGCAAAGGTAAAAGTTACACACATCTCAAGCATAAACAGGCCACCCGGGGCTATCCCAGTCAAAACAGAAAGCGCTAAACCAGTATGTGTTACTTCAATGAGTTGGTTAACAGAGGGTTAGGCAAAAATCCCAGTTAGGAAAATATATCTATTTATTCAACATAACACTATATACACACTCTAGAAACACCTTAATCTTAAACGCCCAAATGAGGGTACGCAAGAAACAGCTGGCTGGAGGTCCAGCCACCATAACCACTAGGCCTAGTCAGCGCCAGACCGTCACTACTCCACTACAAACCTCATTTCTTATTTCCTCACTCATCTCACAGCACCCTGACCATGTCAGAGCCTAGGTGGGCATACAGGTAAGCCATAGAAGAGCCTATGGTTTGAATTGGCTAAACAAAAGGAGTACACGGAGTACATGGGGTGACCCGGTGGTCTGGTGGCTAAAGCTCCTGCTTCACACACGGAGGGCCCGGGTTCGATTCCCGGTGGGTGGAAACATTTGACACGTTTCCTTACACCTGTTGTCCTGTTCACCTAGCAGCAAATAGGTACCTGGGTGTTAGTCGACTGGTGTGGGTCGCATCCTGGGGGACAAGATTAAGGACCCCAACGGAAATAAGTTAGACAGTCCTCGATGACGCACTGACTTTCTTGGGTTATCCTGGGTGGCTAACCCTCCGGGGTTAAAAATCCGAACGAAATCTTATCTTATCTTATCTCCGACGCCAGCCTCCACACCATGCTGCCTCCACGTGACTGCCCCCAGCCACGCTTACCCAGCGTACCCCAACATAGTTGGAAAATAAATCCCTAGCAGGATTTCTTTATAATTATAGTTTAACCTACTTTACAGTACCCCCAAAAGCACATTATGAATTATAAAATTATTATCTACTATTATAACATTCATACTATTATGGCACACTTCTCCACTATATGTACATTACGATGTCATGCAGAACCCTGCATAACAGGAGTGACACTGGTCTGTAGTTGCTGATTTCTGCTCTGCTCTTCTTTTTGTGAACAGGGACTACATTTGCCTCTTTCCACAGAGAAGGCCATTTACACTGTACTAGGCAGTGCTGAAAGATGCGAGTTAGAGGTGCTGCTAGCTGGTCTGCACATCTTCTCAGCAATCTTGGGCTCAATTTGTCTGGGCCCACAGCCTTTTCTTGGTCAAGCGATTTAAGAAGGAAATGCACCTCCTCCTGCCTTATTGTCACCACTGACAGTTTTGACACAATTCTTGCAGCTAGCCAAGGAGGGTCCCTTGCTGGATCAGGAACTTGCATTTTGGTAGCAAAGTGTTTGGCAAAGAGGTCCGCTTTCTCTTGACTGCTAGTAGAGGTGGTCCCATCCTGTCGATTTAGAGGTGGAATGAGTTCATCAGGCAGATAACCTTGTCTGTCCTTGACCAGGGACCACCAGGTTTTGGAGCCTACCCTACCTGATGCTAGCTTTCTTCTTGTGTCCATCTCCCACTTAGCGATGGCCCACTTTTGAACATCACCCATATGCCTACAGGCTTGCCTGTGCAAGATCTTGTTATTGGCGGTAGGATGTCTCTTATACCTTCGCCATGCTTTGTACTTAGCAGTAGCAGTCTCTCTACAATGAAAGCCAAACCAAGGCTGATCTGTAGGCTCTGTCACCTATTGACGGTGAGGAATGTGTTCTTGTTGTAGATTAAGGATGTGTCCAGTGAAGGCTTTCACTTGGTTGTCAACATCCCCTTGGAGAAGAGCATTCCAATTGGTGGTGGCGAGCTCAGAGCAAAGGACTGGCCAATTACCTCTTTCCCATAGCCAGGTTGTGCGTGTGGACTCTCTACTTTTCTCTCTCTCCCTCTCTATCCATCTTTCCCTCCCTCTTCTCTATCTTTCTCTCTTTCTTTCTATCTTTCTCTCTCCACCTCTCATTCCATTCATCTTCCCTTTCCTCCTACCCTCCCCCCTGGCTTCCCCTCACTTTCCTCCCTTCCCACTCATCATCCCTATCCTTCTCCCTATCATTCTCTCTCCCTTTCTCTCTATTCCTCTCTCTCTTCCTCTCTCTCTCTCTCACACAGGCTCCTTTCTGTGGTAAAAAAAAAATGGGTAACCCAAGAGGGTGGAGACCCAGGGGTCTGGAGGTCGAACAGAGACTGAGGTACCTGGGAGGGAAGATTGGGAGTTAGAGCTCACAAAAATGGAGGAAAAGTGGGGTAGGAAGCTAGAAGAGCTCGGCAGGGTAATGGGGGAGAGGATAGCTGAAGAGAGCAGGAAGTGGGGGACTACAAGTCTTAGCAGCAGAAGATAAGGTAAAGTGCTTAGAAGAGGAGCTAAAAAAACTGAAACAGACTAGAGAGACAAATGACAGTACAGACATGACATCAGGAACTTCTATACCAGTCACAGACAAGGGGGCTGTAGGGATTCAGGTAAAGATGAGTATAGGAAGACCAAATGAGAAGCCTGAAGACAACGAAGGAGACATGACATATGCAGAGATTCTAACAGTCAACTACAATGGCAGGGAACAGCTGGGCAGGGAAGACAGTCCACTGAGCATAGGGGCTGCAGCAAGGGCAGGAGTTGAAGGCCTGAACGTTTCGATGGAAAGAGCTAAAGCACCTCAGAGGATGCAAAGAGAGATACAGTGGGAGGAGGAGAGGGAGAGGTCAATGTTTGTCTCCAAGAAGCCGAAGGGGAAACCTACGATGAGAGAAACCAGGGGGAGAAGAAAGCTATCGAAGGTATCATGAAAGCAATAGGTGAGGGAGACGTGATCCAGGTTACAAATTTTCGGAGAATTGGGAGGGTTGGGGGTGGAAGGAGACGGCCTGTCAAAGTAATCTTCAAGGCAGAATCAGCTCGAACCAGGGTCCTGCAGGAGAAAGCACGACTGAAGGACAAACCAGAGTACCGGAGAGTGTATCTAGATTGTGACAGAACACAGCAGGAAAGGACGATACTGAGAGAGAGGGTACAAAGATGAAAGGAGGAACAGGATGCATCAATGAAGACGAGCAGAACCCAGACTCAGGTGGAAGGATAAATACACCCTACAGAGACACCCACAGGACTCCAACCACAACAACCCCAAAACAACTGAATAATCTCAACCACAACCAATCTGGGGAACATAAGGTAGTCATTGCAGTGATGTATAACCCACCACAGAACTGCAGAAGGCCAAGAGAGGAGTATGATGAGAACAACAGAGCGATGGTGGACACACTGGCTGAGGTGGCACGAAGAGCCCAATCGTGCAGAGCCAAGTTACTGGTTATGGATGATTTCAACCACAAGGAGATCGACTGGGAAAATCTGGAGGCTCATGGGGGCCCCCGAAACAAGGAGAGCTATGATGATGGATGTGGTACTGGAAAACCTCATGCATCAACACATCAGGGACACTACCAGAGAGAGAGGGGACGATGAACCAGCAAGACTGGACCTTGTGTTCACCCTGAGTAGCTCAGACATTGATGACATCACTTATGAGAGGCCTCTCGGAGCTAGTGACCATGTAGTCCTGAGTTTTGATTACATAGTAGAGGTACAAGTGTAGAGGGTAACAGGAGTCAAAGGGAAAAAGCCAAACTATATAAGGGGGGACTACACAGGTATGAGGAACTTCCTGCGGGAGGTGCAGTGGGACAGAGAAATGGTAGGAAAATCAGTAAATGAAATGATGGAATATATAACAACAAACTGCAAGGAGGCAGAGGAAAGGTTTGTTCCCAAAGGCAATAGAAATAATGGGAAGACCAAAGCGAGTCCTTGGTTTACCCGAAGGTGTAGGGAGGCAAAAACTAAGTGCATTAGAGAATGGAAGAGGTATAGAAGGCAAAGCACCCAGGAAAACAAGGAGATCAGTCGAAGAGCCAGAAACGAATATGCACAGATAAAGAGTTAGGCCCAGTGACAGTACGAAAATGACATAGCATCGAAAGTCAAGTCTGACCCCAAAATGCTGTTTAGCCACATTAGGAGAGAGGCAACAGTCAAAGACCAGGTGATCAGGCTGAGGAAAGAAGGTGAGGAACTTAAGAGGTATGTGAGGAGCTCAACACGAGATTTAAGGAAGTATTCACAGTGGAGACAGGAAGGACTCTAGAAAGACAGGACAGAGGGGGACACCAACAAGTGCTGGATGATATGCACACAACTGAGAAGGAGGTGAAGAAGCTGCTAAGTGACCTTGATACCTCAAAGGCAATGGGACCGGACAACATCTCCCCGTGGGTCCTCAGGGAGGGAGCAGATATACTGTGTGTGCCATTAACCACAATCTTCAACGCATCCCTTGAAACTGGGCAACTACCTAAGGTATTGAAGACTGCAAATGCAGTTCCCATTTTTTAAAAAGGAGACAGAAAAGAGGCACTAAATTACAGACCAGTGTCACTGACGTGTATAGTATGCAAAGTCATGGAGAAGATTATCAGGAGGAGAGTGGTGGAGCACCTGGAACGAAACAAGATTATAAACAACAACCAGCACGATTCATGGAAGGCAAATCCTGTGTCACAAACCTTTTGGAGTTTTATGATAAAGTTACAGAAGTAAGACACGAGAGAGAGGGGTGGGTTGATTGCATTTTCTTGGACTGCAAGAAGGCCTTCAACACAGTTCCTCACAAGAGACTAGTGCAGAAACTAGAGGATCAGGCATGTATAACAGGAAGGGCACTGCAATGGATCAGAAAATACCTGACAGGGAGGCAACAACGAGTCATGATACGGATGAGGTATCACACTGGGCACCTGTGACGAGCGGGGTCCCACAGGGGTCGGTCCTAGGACCAGTGCTATTTTTGGTATATGTGAATGACATGATGGAAAGGATAGACTCAGAGGTGTCCCTGTTTGCAGATGATGTGAAGTTAATGAGGAGAATTAAATCAGATGAGGATCAGGCAGGACTTCAAAGAGACCTGGACAGGCTGGACACGTGGTCCAGCAACTGGCTTCTTGAATTCAACCCTGCCAAATGCAAAGTCATGAAGATCGAAGAAGGGCAAAGAAGACCGCAGACAGAGTATAGGCTAGGTGGCCAAAGACTGCAAACCTCGGTCAAGGAGAAAGATCTTGGGGTGACCATAACACCGAGCATGTCCCCGGAGGCACACATCAACCAGATAACTGCTGCAGCATACGGGCGCCTGGCAAACCTGAGAATAGCGTTCCGATACCTTAGTAAGGAATCGTTCAAGACACTATACACTGTGTACATCAGGCCCATACTGGAGTATGCAGCACCAGTTTGGAACCCATACCTGGTCAAGCACGTCAAGAAATTAGAGAAAGTGCAAAGGTTTGCAACAAGGCTAGTTCCGGAGCTCAGAGGTATGTCCTACGAAGAAAGGTTGAGGGAAATCGAACTGACGACATTGGAGGGCAGGAGGGTCAGGGAAGACATGATAACGACACACAAAATACTGCGTGGAATAGATAAGGTGGACAGAGACAGGTTGTTCCATAGAGGGGAAACAGAAACAAGAGATCACAATTGGAAGCTGAAGGCTCAGACGAGTCACAGGGATGTTAGGAAGTATTTCTTCAGTTATAGAGTCGTCAGGAAGTGGAATAGCCTAGCAAGTGATGTAGTGGAGGCAGGAACCATACATAGCTTTAAGACGAGGTATGACAAAGCTCAGGAAACAGAGACAGATAGGACCTAGTAGCAATCAGTGAAGAGGCGGGGCCAGGAGCTGAGTCTCGACCCCTGCAACCACAATTAGGTGAGTACACATACACACACACACACACACACACACATATATATATATATACATATATATATATATATATATATATATATATATATATATATATATATATATATATATATATATATATATATATATATATATATATATATATATCCGGCTGACCAGTTGCCCTGAATCCTTTCACAAAATATTACTCTGCTCACACTCCAACAGCTCGTCAGATCCCAAAAACCATTCATCTCCATTCAATCCTATCTAATATACTCAAGCATGCTTGCTGGAAATCCAACCCCTCACCCACGAATCCTCCTTTACCTTCTCCCTCCAACCTTTTCGAGGGCGACCCCTACCCCGACTTCCTTCCCCTACAGATTTATATGCTCTCCAAGTCATTCTACTTTGTTCAGTTCTCTCTAAATGACCAAACCACCTCAACAACCCCTCTTCAGCCCTCTCACTAATACTTTTAGTAACTCCACACCTCGTCCTGATTTCCACACTCCGAATTCTCTGCATAATATTTACACCACACATTGCCCTTAAACACGACAGCTCCACTGCCTCCAGCCTCCTCCTCGCTGCAACATTTACCACCCAAGCTTCACACCCATATAAGAGTGTTGGTACCACTATACTTTCATACATTCCCTTCTTTGCCTCCATGGATAACGTTTTTTTTGTCTCTACAGATATCTCAATGCACCACACACCTTTTTTTCTTCATCAGTTCTGTGGTTAACCTCATCTTTCATAAACCCATCTGCTGACAAGTCAGCTCCCAAATATCTGAAAACATTCACTTCTTCCATACTCCCTCTCTGCAATGTGATATCGAATTTTTCTTTATCTATGTTTGCTTTCAACTTTCTACCTTTACACACCCTCCCAAACTCGTCCACTAATCTTTGCAACTTTCCTTAGAATCTGACAAATGCTCAGTATCATCAGCAAAAAGTAACTGTGTTAACTTCCATTTTGTATTTGATTCCCCATAATTTAATCCCACCCCTCTCCCCAACACCCTAGCATTTACTTCTTTTACAACCCCATCTATAAATATATTAAACAACTATGGTGACATTACACATCCCTGTCTAAGACTTACTTTTACCGGGAAGTAATCTCCTTCTCTCCTACACATCCTAACCTGAGCATCACTGTCCTCACAATTCTCTTTACAGCATTTAGCAGCTTACTAGTTAATCCATACGCTTGCAACTTCTGCCACATTGCTCCCCTATCCACTCCATCATATGCCTTTTCTAAATCCATAAATGCAATTAAAACTTCCCTACCTTTATCTAAATACTGTTCACATATATGCTTCAATGTAAACACTTGATCTATACATCCCCTACCCACTCTAAAACCTCCTTGCTCATCTGCAATTCTACTCTTTGTCTGACCTCTTATTATTTCAATAATAACCTTACCGTACACTTTATCTGGTATACTCAGTAAACTTTGTAATTTTTACAATCTCTTTTGCCCCCTTCCCCTTATATGAAGTAAGTACACACGCTCTCTGCCAATCCCTAGGTACCATCCCCTCTTTTATACATTTATTAAACAAAAATATCAACCACTCCAAAACTATATCCTCCCCAGCTTTTTAACATTTCTGCCATGATCCCATCAGTTCCAGCTGCTTTACCCCCTTTCATTCTACGTAATGCCTCACGCACCTCCCCCACACTCACATCCTGCTCTTCTTCACTCCTAAAAGATGGTATACCTCCATGGCCAGTGTATGAAATTACCGCCTCCCTTTCTTCATCGACATTTAAAAGTTCCTCAAAATATTCCAGCTATCTACCCAATACCTCCATCTCCCCATCTACTAACTCCACTACTCTGTTTTTACTGACAAATTCATTCGTTCTCTAGGCTTTCTTAAATTGTTTATCTCACTCCAATTTTTTTTCTTATTTTCAGCAAAATTTCTTGACAGTGCCTCTCCCACTCTATCATCTGCTCTCCTGTTGCACTCTCTCACTACTTTCTTCACCTTTCTTTTACTCTCCATATACTCTATTCTTCTTATAACATTTCTGTTTTGTAAAATCCTCTCATAAGCTACCTTTTTCTCTTTTATCGCACCCTTTACCTCATCACTCCACCAATCATTCCTCTTTCCTCCTGCACCTACCCTCCTATAGCCACAAACTTCTGTCCCCACATTCTAATACTGCATCCCTTTTCAATCTCTCCCCCACACTCACTATGCATACTTGCACTAGCCCACCTTTATAACAATAGTTTCTTATATATACATACACAATATATATATCAGTGCATCACACAGAAACAAGTGGGTACATACAAAGAAAGATCACAGTCAGAAGGATTCGAAACTACTACTGGGAACGGTCAGGATTCCCAGGCAGTGCTCTAGCACACTCGGCCACACAAATGCCACATAGACTGGGCAGCCTAGTTCATGAGCCATGTTTGTGTGGCCGAGTGGACTAGAGCGCTGCCTGAGAATCTTGACCATTCTCAGTAGTAGTTTCGAATCCTGCTGACTGCGATCTTTCTTTGTATATACCCGCTTGTTTCTGCGTAGTGCATTGATATAAAAATTCCTTGAGAGGACAGAATATGCAGGAGGAGATTGAAATAGCTTGAATCCATGCTTGAGGCTGACTGACGTGCCCGGGCTGGGAAAGAAACACGGCTTGTGAACCAGGTTGCCCGGTCTATGTGGCATTTGTGTGGCCGAGTGGGCTAGACCGCTGCCTGGGAATCTTAAGGATCGTTTGGTCCAGTGGATTAGGGCGTCATGTGTTTTCGCCCACCATGAGGCAGGCCAAAGCAGCATGGGTTCGAGTCCTTGGCTAGTGCAGTGTTGTTATTGATCAATGCCACTCGTTCGTGGTTACAATAACATATATATATATATATATATATATATATATATATATATATATATATATATATATATATATATATATATATATGGACTTCCAGCAGGTATGCATGAGCGTGATTGATAGGAGTGAATGGAGACAAATGGTTTTTAATACTTGACGTGCTGTTGGAGTGTGAGCAAAGTAACATTTATGAAGGGGTTCAGGGAAACCGGCATGCCGGACTTGAGTCCTGGAGATGGGAAGTACATTGCCTGCACTCTGAAGGAGGGGTGTTAATGTTGCAGTTTAAAAACTGTAGTGTAAAGCACCCTTCTGGCAAGACAGTGATGGAGTGAATGATGGTGAAAGTTTTTCTTTTTCGGGCCACCCTGCCTTGGTGGGAATCGGCCAGTGTGATAATAAATAAATAAATATATATATATATATATATATATATATATATATATATATATATATATATATATATATATATATATATATATATATATATATATATATATATATATATATATATATATATATATCTCACCATACATTATCCAACTCGTTTCTTGAAGCTGACGAACTGTCTTTGAAATCAGTGCTTTCTTATATCTTTGTAAAATCGCCGAAGAATCATCGAAGTTGAGACATTTTGGGCAGTTTAGAAACTAGGTTGAACCAAACCAGGGAACGGGTGAGGTTTGAACCTATGGCAAGTGAGTCCTAAAAACGTCAGTGCTTAAGCCAGTTGGTCGTGGTTTGTTTACAATCGGGTTGTTACGATTTCATGAGACATGATAGGTTAGTAAATGAGTGAAGCCTTCGCCAGTGTTACTCTCTTCTTATTTCTTCGTTTTAAGATTATTTTTACAATTCTTCTTATTTCTCTACATCAGAAAAACATACACACACTTGTTCTGGAATCTCCTGATCAAATATACACTGATTATTGATTCTTATGAGTGAGTTGCTGGAACATTAAGTGAGAGTTCAGTGTTTGAGCGGAGTCTTGCAGCGCGCCACCTTTCCATCACTACTCACACTCCTCAAGTTAGCAACTTGTCCTCCACATTAAATTTTTGGGATCCTCAGTTTTGCAAGGTATTTAACACACCTTTCCTGAAATGTAATTTTTTGACAGTCCTGTAATTTTAGTTTCCTCAGCTACATTCACAAGTTTTCTCAACTCTTTATTAGATTTAGAGAAAAAAAAACACTTGAAGCAACGTTTCGCCTGAGACAAGGGTTTGGTCTACAAACGAAACGTCTCAGAAAGTGTTTGCATTTTGCCGTTGTGTCGTTTTCAGTTTTACTATCTCTTTGTGAACTATTAAATACCTTCCTTAAAAAATTATAATACCATTAACTTATATGAGAAACAATTTGCCCTCCTGCGCCATATTTATTCGAATTAATCTGATAGAATCCCCTGGTGGGAGAAACCTCTTTCAAATATACTCTCAAATTCATGTCCTTTTCACCGTCTTAAAGAGTGCAACAATCCCTAGTCCCTCAACTTTCAACTCTTCACCGCCCACAGACAAAAAAGATCCTTCAGTACCAAGAATACTACATCTTCATAGGATCATCCATCACTATGGTCTCGCTGGCTTTATTCTTGCTGCTGCAAGTGATCCTGGGGATTTTGGGGCAACAAGTTACATGGAAAAGCTCAGGTTAGTTATGCTTTTAGTTACTGTTTTGTGAGAGTGTGAAGCAAATACTGAGATGGATCCATTGTGAAGAAGTGCAAAGTCGTAATTCCTGAACCAGGTAACATAAATGTTGATCAAAGAGAATATGAAAAAGACTTGAGGAATCATGGTTATAGAAATCTGAAGTCAAGACAGTAGTACCAAAGTGTACATAATAAAGCTGATTACTTTGCTTTATTTAAAGAAGTACAAGTAACAGGAGTTCAAAGGTTATTCTTCAGGTAAGATTACAAATTGTGATTAGCACCGACAATTATGTAAGAAAGACACGCATGTTGTACTCAGGACATTTATTAAGGAGACGTATCGCTCACGGATAGTTTTAGCAATGCAGTGTAGAGAAAAGGATATACAGAGCATATACAGTATAATGGGTTAGCAGAGGTGCTGCTTGGGCTGGATGGTGGAGCTAAATGGTAGCTGTGTTCTGCTTAGGAAGGGGGGGTATGTTTTATAATTATTGATGAGAATAAGTTAAATAATGAGTCTCAACATTGACTGACCTTAGGTAAAGAATTTGAGAGACAGTGGTGCAAAGCCGAGGAGTGGTTAGAAAGACATTTCCAGAAAGCAGCTTTACTGAGAGGTTTCACCTCTGGACAAGTGTCTTCTGTCAATACACTAATTATTCACTCATCTATGTTGTTCATTCTCATTGTGAATATCAAAGGGGCCAATACTGTCCCCTGTGGAACACCGCTTGTGACGCGTCCCCACCTTGATTTCTCCTAATTTATGCGAACTCTGTGTTCTCTGCCAACTACGCCTCGATTCAGTAAAAAAAAAAATTCCCTTCTGTTTCATATTCCTCTACTTTCTTCAACAATGTTCTGTGTGGGTCTATCAAAGGCCTTACTGAAGTTCAAATACACAGTATATGAATATAAGAACATAAGAACATAAGAACATAACGAAGGAACACTGCAGAAGGCCTACTGGCCCATGCGAGGCAGGTCCAAGTCTCCTACCGGCTTAAGACAATGCACCCAACCTAGTCAGGTCAGGTCACATTGACTTAAAGGAGGAACACGGCAACCGACCTGGTAGCACAAGCTATCAGGTCCAACTCACACCCACCCACATCCACTCATGTATTTATCCAACCTATTTTTAAAGCTACACAACGTTCAGGCCTCTATAACTGTACTCGGGAGTTTGTTCCACTCATCCACAACTCTATTACCAAACCAGTACTTTCCTATATCCTTCCTGAATCTGAATTTTTCCAACTTAAAACCATTGCTGCGAGTCCTGTCTAGGCTAGATAGGACTCGCAGCAATGGTTTTAAGTTGGAAAAATTCAGATTCAGGAAGGATATAGGAAAGTACTGGTTTGGTAATAGAGTTGTGGATGAGTGGAACAAACTCCCTAGTACATTAATGTAGTATTTATTATCATGATCTTCCGCCTCAAATGCCTTAGCGGAAAAAGTTAGGAAGTTAGTAAGTCAGGAACGTCCCTTTGTAAAACCGTACTAAGGTTAACTGATCAGTTTATATCTTTCAAGATGGCCTCATATTGTTTTAGCAATTATTTGTTCATCTATTTCCCCACACTGGAGGTTATGCTGTCTCCCGCTATATAGACGGGTATAATATATTCCAGTTAACATTCATCCAACACTATTCCAGTTTGTAGTGATCTGTTTAAATACTAGCTAGCGGTTTGCTAAGTACCTTCATACATTCCTTTATAACTCCTGACAACAGTTCATCAGCGCCTGATGATTCGTTTGGTTTTAATTTATCTATTTGTCTGAAAACCATGTCACTAATGATTTTGATATTTTTTTACGTCCTTACCTATAATTAATAATTTCTGAAATTTCCCTAGTTTCTTCTTTGTTATTGACAGTTAAGAGTTCCATCTTAACCATAATCTTTCTCATATATATATATATATATATATATATATATATATATATATATATATATATATATATATATATATATATATATATATATATATATATATATATATATATATATATGGAAAGAAATGATATCCTTGTGACTTTAATTTCATAATCTCATTTTGATTTTCTTACTTCTTTTATGGTTCTCTTTTTAATTCAATATATTTGTTCCCCATGTATCCCGCTCTTCTTTCTATTCTCCTGTAAATGTCTTTTGACCTACGAGTTTTTGTAATCTATTGGTTGTCCATTTAGGGTCATTTTCGTTTGATCTAATTTCGATAACTGGAACATATTTTGCCTGGGTAACTTGTAATATGCATAGAGAAATGTTAAATTGTCAACCATACCCACGGAGTTGCTTCACAGAATAATCACTTGTCAGCTCACACCAGTCCGCGCCATCTACATAATCCCACATCCCCACAAAATCGGCTGAACCAATATCAGGGAACTTGACTTGATTAGAACAATTAAATAATTTATATAAGATAATGAAACTGAGTGATTTGTGATCGCGTTCCACTTGTTTTTGCTAACAACCTTATCCTGGTTGCTGGTAACCTGTTTCCCGTCACTAACAACCTTATCCTGGTTGCTGGTAACCTGTTTCCCGTCACTAACAACCTTATCCTGGTTGCTGGTAACCTGTTTCCCGTCACTAACAACCTTATCCTGGTTGCTGGTAACCTGTTTCCCGTCACTAACCCAAACACCTCAAATTCATTGCTATACTTTTTCAAACGAGTTGTCAGTTCTTTATTTTTTCCCCATGAAACGTAGAACCTCCTTCACCACCTTGAGTTCTGACTCTTAAGACACTACAGAACCAAGCCTCTGTAACACTCCACATTAATTCCCCAATAGAGCTGCAGGACACCTAGCACAACCTTCCATGATCACTGACCTCAGTCGCCAGTAGGCCTATTTCAGTGTTCAGCTTTTATTATATTTTTATGTTGTTCTTAAGAAATAGGGAGAGGGAGGGAGGGAGGAAGACAAAGAGATAGAGAGAGAGAGAGAGAGAGAGAGAGAGAGAGAGAGAGAGAGAGAGAGAGAGAGAGAGAGATAGAGAGAGAGAGAGAGAGAGAGAGAGAGAGAGAGAGAGAGAGAGAGAGAGAGAGAGAGAGAGAGAGAGAGAGAGGGTGTAGGGTGGAACAATTATAGTAAAAGCAAGTTTTACTAATAATATATTACAATGTGCTCCCTAGTACGCATTGTAGGTATTTTACATTAAAACATCCAGAGAGCATGTGTATATGTGACTCTAATTAATGTGTAGTAAATTATATATATTTATATATATATATATATATATATATATATATATATATATATATATATATATATATATATATATATATATATATATATATATATATATATATATATATATATATATATAGGATGGGGTCCACCTCTGGTGTAAATTGTGGGACCCACAGTCTCGGAGAAGTGGATAAAAAGGCTTCAAGGAAATATATATATCTATATATATATATATATATATATATATATATATATATATATATATATATATATATATATAATGTGTGTGTGTACTCACCTATATGTACTCACCTATATGTGGTTGCAGGGGTCGAGTCATAGCTCCTGGCCCCGCCTCTTCACTGGTCGATACTAATTCACTCTCTCCCTGCTCCATGATATTTGTCATACCTCTTCTTAAAGCTATTTATGGAACTTGCTTCTACTGCTTCACTCTCCAGATTATTCCAGTTCCTGACAACTCTAAGGCTAAAGAAATATTTCCTAACATCCCTATGACTCATCTGGGTTTTCAGTTTCCAACTGTGTCCCCTTGTTTCTGTATCCCATCTCTGAAACATTCGATCCTTGTCCGCCTTGTCAATGCCTCTTAGTATTTTATACGTTATCATGTCTCCTCTATCCCTCCTATCCTCTAGTGTCATCAGGTTGAGTTCCCTTAACCTCTCCTCATAAGACATACGCCTCAGTTCCGGGACTAATCGTGTTGCAAATTTTTGCACTTTCTCCAATTTCTTGACGTGTTTGACTAAGTGAGGGTTCCATACCGGTGCTGCATATTCCAGTATAGGCCTTACGTACACTGTGTACAATGTCGTGAATGACTCCTTACTCAGATGTCTAAACGCCAATCTCAGGTTTGTCAATCTCCCATATGCTGCAGCAGTTATTTGATTGATGTGTGCCTCAGGGGACATGTTCGTTATAATGCTTACCCCAAGATCCTTTTCTTTAACTAACGTTTGCAGCTGTTGGTTTCCTAATCTGTACCCCGTCTGCGGTCTTCTGTGTCCTTCCCCAATCTTCATGACCTTACACTTACTGGGGTTAAACTCCAGGAGCCATTTGTCGGACCATACTTGTAGTTTGTCCAGATCCTCTTGTAATCTTAACTGATCCTCGCCCACTTGTATTCTCCTCATCAGTTTCACATCATCAGCGAACAGTGACACTTCTGAATCTATTCCTTCCACCATGTCATTCACGTATACAAGAAACAGCACCGGGCCTAGGACTGAACCTTGTGGAACCCCACTCGACACATTCGCCCACTTCGACACTTCAGCACGTACCAACACACATTGTTTCCTTCCTGTCAGGTATTCCCTGATCCATTTCAGTACTTTCCCCGTTATTCCTGCCTGCTCCTCTAATATTTGCACCAGTCTCTTGTGTGGCACTGTGTCAAAAGCCTTCTTGCAATCTAAAAAGATGCAATCTACCCATCCCTCTCTCTCCTGTCTTACTTCTGTTATCTTATCGCAGAACTCAAGTAAATTTGTGACACAGGATTTCCCATCTCTGAAGCCGTGCTGACTGTCATGTATGAGCCCAATCTTTTCAATGTGTTCCACTACTTTTCTCCTGATAATCTTTTCCATGACTTTACATACTATACAAGTCAGTGACACTGGTCTGTAGTTTAATGCTGCCTGTCTGTCCCCTTTCTTAAAAATTGGAACTACATGTGCTGTCTTCCACGCCTCAGGCAACTGACCTGTTTCGATAGATTAACTGAAGATTGCTGCTAATGGCACACACAGTTCCTCTGCTCCCTCTCTCAGTATCCATGGAAATATGTTATCTGGGCCCACCGCCTTTGAGGTATCGAGTTCGTCTTGCAGTTTCTTCACCTCTACCTTGATTATGTGTATTGTGTCCAGCGCCTGCTGGTGCACCCTACCTGCACAGTTTGCTGGAAGCATTCCTGACTCTATTGTGAATACTTGTCTAAATCTTTTGTTTGGTTCATCACATACTTCTTGGTCACTCTTCGTGAGCTCCCCTCCTTCTTTCCTCAGCCTGATTACCTGGTCCTTGACTGTTGTTTTTCTCCTAATGTGACTGTATAACAACTTTGGTTCAGATTTGGCTTTTGATGCTATGTCGTTCTCGTATTGCCTCTGGGCCTCTCTCCTTATCCTTACATATTCGTTTCCGGTTCTTCTGCTCAGCTCCTTGTTTTCTTGAGTCCTTTGCCTTCTATACCTTTTCCATGCTCTAGCACACTTGGATTTGGCCTCTTTACACATCCATTTAAACCATGGGCTCACTCTGGTCTTAACATTTTTTTCTGTTGCCCTTTGGTATGAACCTTTCCTCTGCCTCCCTGCACTTAGTGGTTACTATTTCCATCATTTCATTTACTGTCTTTCCATCTAGTTCTCTTTCCCACTGCACTTCATGCAGGAAACTGCTCATTCCTATGTAGTCCCCTTTTTTGAAGTTTGGTTTCTCTCTTTGTTCTCGTGCTGCTGCATTCTCCACTGTTAACTCCACAAGATATTCAAAACTCAGGACATCATCATCACTAGTGCCAAGGGGTCTTTCGTGGGTGATATCCCTTATGTCTGAACTATTCAAGGTGAATATGAGATCCAGCCTTGCTGCAACATCCTCTCCTCTCTCTCTGGTTGTATCCCTAACATAATGATGCATGAAGTTCTCCAATACAGTCTCCAACATCTTAGTCCTCCATGTTTCTGGTCCCCCATGTGGCTCTAGGTTTTCCCAGTCAATCTCTTTATAATTGAAATCCCCCATTATAAGCAATTTTGTCCTACCCATATGAGCCCTCCTGGCCACTTAAGCTAGTGTATCCACCATTGCCCTATTGCGCACATCATACTCTTCTCTTGTTCTCCTGCTGTTAAGTGGTGGGTTATACATCACTGCTATCATCACCTTTGGACCACCAGTCTGAAGTGTTCCTACAATGAAGTCGTCTGTTTCCCTTCTTTCTATTCCTCCCATCTCCTCAAAACTCCACTGTTTTTTTATGAGCAATGCTACTCCTCCCCCTCCTCTGTTCTCTCTGCCTTTCCTCATAATCTGATATCCAGGTGGAAAAATTGCATCTGTTTTCATCCCTGTAAGTTTTGTCTCTGTTAGTGCTATGATGTCAGGTGATGCATCAATGATGCGTTCTTGACACTATTCACTCTTATTTGTTATTCCATCTGCATTGGTGTACCATACCTTTAGCTTCCTTTCCATTACTGTATTTTGGGAGATGGAAGAGGAAGGTACAGGCTGGGAGGGTGAGAGGCAGGGCACAATATTATGGGAGGCTGCTGTGACTGTGGAATTACTGCTTGGGGGGAGGGGGGGTGGCTATGGAGTGAGGCTCGTTTCTGTTTTCTGTGTTTGGTTGATATGTGGTGGCAGGGGTTGAGAGGTTTCTGTAAGCATTTGTGTTTGATGTTCCCCCAAAGGCTGAGTTTTCCTGTCTGCCGTTGCCTGTCCTGTCTCTCTTTCCTTCCACTGGTTCTGTCTTGCTCTCATTTTCAGTTGTTCCCTTTCCTTTCGTGTTCTGTCTCATTTTAGGAACACTTTTTGATAATCTGGAGAGTCCTTTAACAGTGGTTTCTGTTGTAGTATCCTGTTCCTTACCACATCTGTTTTGAATGTCATTCTGATTGGTCGATTTTTTTCCCTCGAATACCCCCCAAGTCTGTGAAAATTTTCTACCTGAGACATGTCCCTCTCTCCTGTTATTGCAATGATGTACTTAATCTCTGTTTTTTCCCAATGCTTTCTTTCATCATAGGTCTGCCCTTCAGCCTCCTGAAGCCCATAAATAATTATTGATCTCTCCCTCTCCTCTTCCCATTTCTTTTCCCTCTGTATCTCTGGATCTGATTTAAGCATCTCCTTTGCTGTTTCCCTAATCATCTCCCAGACACCATGATGGCCTGATATTACTGCTGCAAAAGGCTGCCTAGATTCATCCCCTCCTTCAGTCCCCTCGCTGCCTGCTGATGTTCCCATTTCAGTCATCTTGCTCCTTTCGGACCTCATCTTTAGATCCTGCTTCAGCACATCCATTTCTTCCTCCAATCTCTGTATCTTTGCCTCAGCTACTACAGCTCGTGATTCCCACTTCTTGCTCTTTGCAGATATTTGCTCTAGTATGTTATTGCAAAGCTCGTTTAACCTTTTCTCCCATTGTTGTTCCATTTTGTTCTTGAGCCTTTCTACCCGTTCTTCCTTTTCCGACCAGCCATCATCAGTTCCCTTGCCTTTATGTCCTCCCTTTTGAGAGCCCATTTTGTTTTTATCCTGTTGGGATGTTCTAGCTGCTTCAGCTTATCGTAAAAATGTGTGTGTGGTGGGGGGATTTATGAGCTAATGTGTTAAGTTAGGTTTGTGTGTGTGTGTGCGTGTGTGTGTGTGTGTGTGTGTGTGTGTGTGTGTGTGTGTGTGTGTGTGTGTGTGTGTGTGTGTGTGTGTGTGTGTGTGTGTGTGTGTGTGTGCGTGTACTCATCTAGTTGTGGTTGCGGGGATCGAGTCACAGCTCCTGGCCACGCCTCTTCACTTGGCTGCTACCCGGTCACTTTTTCCGTTCCGTGAGCTTTATCATACCTCTTCTTAAAGCTATGTATGGATCCTGCCTCCACTACATCACTACCCACTTCCTGACAACTCTGTAACTAAAGAAATACTTCCTAACATCCCTGTGGTTCATCCGAGTCTTCAGCCTCCGACTGTGGCCCCTTGCTGCTGTGTCCCATACCTGGAACATTCTGTCTCTGTCCACCTTGTCTATACCTCTCAGTATTTTATACGTGGCTAGCTGAGGTGATGGTGTTACAACTGAGGTCACAGTCCTGCTGGTGGAGACGTGGCTAGCTGAGGTGATGGTGTTATAACTGTGGCCACAGTCCTACTGGTGGAGACGTGGCTAGCTGAAGTGATGGTGTTACAACTGAGGTCACAGTCCTGCTGGTGGAGACGTGGCTAGCTGAGGTGATGGTGTTATAACTGTGGCCACAGTCCTACTGGTGGAGACGTGGCTAGCTGAAGTGATGGTGTTATATCTGTGGTCACAGTCCTGCTGGTGGAGACGAGGCTAGCTGAGGTGACGGTGCTATATCTGTGGTCACAGTCCTGCTGGTGGAGACGAGGCTAGCTGAGGTGATGGTGTTATATCTGTGGTCACAGTCCTGCTGGTGGAGACGAGGCTAGCTGAGGTCATGGTGCTATATCTGTGGTCACAGTCCTGCTGGTGGAGACGAGGCTATCTGAGGTGATGGTGTTATATCTGTGGTCACAGTCCTGCTGGTGGAGACGAGGCTAGCTGAGGTGATGGTGTTATATCTGTGGTCACAGTCCTGCTGGTGGAGACGAGGCTAGCTGAGGTGATGGTGTTATAACTGTGGTCACAGTCCTGCTGGTGGAGACGAGGCTAGATGAAGTGATGGTGTTATATCTGTGGTCACAGTCCTGCTGGTGGAGACGAGGCTAGCTGAGGTGATGGTGTTATATCTGTGGTCACAGTCCTGCTGGTGGAGACGTGGCTAGCTGAGGTGATGGTGTTATATCTGTGGTCACAGTCCTGCTGGTGGAGACGAGGCTAGCTGAGGTGATGGTGTTATATCTGTGGTCACAGTCCTGCTGGTGGAGACGAGGCTAGCTGAGGTGATGGTGTTATAACTGTGGTCACAGTCCTGCTGGTGGGGACGAGGCTAGCTGAGGTGATGGTGTTATAACTGTGGTCACAGTCCTGCTGGTGGAGACGAGGCTAGCTGAGGTGATGGTGTTATAACTGTGGTCACAGTCCTGCTGGTGGAGACGAGGCTAGCTGAGGTGATGGTGTTATAACTGTGGTCACAGTCCTGCTGGTGGAGACGAGGCTAGCTGAGGTGATGGTGTTATAACTGTGGTCACAGTCCTGCTGGTGGAGACGAGGCTAGCTGAGGTGATGGTGTTATAACTGTGGTCACAGTCCTGCTGGTGGAGACGAGGCTAGCTGAGGTGATGGTGTTATATCTGTGGTCACAGTCCTGCTGGTGGAGACGAGGCTAGCTGAGGTGATGGTGTTATAACTGTGGTCACAGTCCTGCTGGTGGAGACGAGGCTAGCTGAGGTGATGGTGTTATAACTGTTGTCACAGTCCTGCTGGTGGAGACGAGGCTAGCTGAGGTGATGGTGTTATAACTGTGGTCACAGTCCTGCTGGTGGAGACGAGGCTAGCTGAGGTGATGGTGTTATATCTGTGGTCACAGTCCTGCTGGTGGAGACGAGGCTAGCTGAGGTGATGGTGTTATAACTGTGGTCACAGTCCTGCTGGTGGAGACGAGGCTAGCTGAGGTGATGGTGTTATAACTGTGGTCACAGTCCTGCTGGTGGAGACGAGGCTAGCTGAGGTGATGGTGTTATATCTGTGGTCACAGTCCTGCTGGTGGAGACGAGGCTAGCTGAGGTGATGGTGTTATAACTGTGGTCACAGTCCTGCTGGTGGAGACGTGGCTAGCTGAGGTGATGGTGTTATATCTGTGGTCACAGTCCTGCTGGTGGAGACGAGGCTAGCTGAGGTGATGGTGTTATAACTGTGGTCACAGTCCTGCTGGTGGAGACGAGGCTAGCTGACATGATCATCTTACAACTATCTGAAAATAAAATCCAAGCGTCGACTTTTTTATGTCGCAAAATGGTTTACAACTTTTTCATTAAAAATCTTTCATTTCTGTTATCATCATGTTTTCAATCGATGTCATTGCTAGAGCAGTCAATCTTTCATTCGCCAATGTACTGCGCAAAAAAGTTTTGATTCTTTTCAAGGTTGAAAAACAACTTTCTGTTTCTGCTGTTGTCACTGGAGTTGTTATTAAAAATTTTAACAGCTTAACAGTTTTTGAAAATGTTGACTACAAATGAATGTCATTTATCATCTTTAGCATGTCAGTAAGTTTTTCCGATTGCCAAAAATCCTCTCTGGAATTCATGACAGATGTAGTTCAATTTCCAAATGATTCGTGAAACTGAATCTCGTTCTACACTACAGTAAAATTACATCACAAACCTCTTTAGAAGCGACTGTTTTATCTGTATTAAATTTTCTTGTCTTCAGTTCAGAAGACATTGTGGAAGCATCACATTCATCTCTTAATTTCTGAATTGAAGAAGCAAAAGCTGTTAAAGAGGTATTAGCCTTGACTGCATTAACACTTCTAGACTGAAGCTGAGAAAACATGATGTCAACGTGAGGCATTACTTTGGAAAAAAAATCCAAACCAAAGCTCAAATTCAGGATGACACAGGATTTTCTTGATACTCGCTGCTGCAGATCCAGTATCTCTCGAGTTAGATGCTTCTAGAATAGTGCAATAATCAATCAGAACAACTTTTATTTCCTGCACACCTGCTCTTGAAATTCCAACGTGTTGCAGAAGGCCATGGAATTCGACTGTTTTAGCAAATTTCTAACAGAGATTCTAAAAGTTCATTTTGTATTGATTTTGATGTTCCTTTAAACACTGTAGCTTTACGTATATGAGTATCTAAGCTAGAATCCAAACTACAGGCAAAATCAACTAGGCCTCGAAATACACTTGGATTTTTGGAGCTCGAGTTTTCATTATGTCCTCTGAGAGGGAACTCAAATTTGCCACAGAATTTTACGCAGTTTATAATTTTGGACAGTACATTTCTGTTTTTTCAACCTCTTCATTGTGTTTCGCTATCGAAATCTCGTATGCTGAATCAATTTGAGCTGCAATGTTCACTTTAACCATCATTGACAAATCAGTATATATATATGCTTGACTGATTGCTCATGTTTTGTTATTTTCTGTGGTAAATGCCTCAAGTCAGTCACGCCATTTTTTGTCCATGAAGAGTCTCCACTAAATAGTAAGTATGAAAAACAGAATAAGCGTTATTTTCGTCACAGCCACTAAGCTATTCACTTTTCTGGTAAACACTGACGCTAAACTGGCGCGTATATTCTTTGCTCCTGCTTGTACTTTTTTGTAGAATGGATAAAACAGATTTTTCCTGTAATGTATTTGTCATTTGCAAATTATTTTAGCGTAAGGTTGATGAAGTCATACGTCTGGCAGTAAGCATCTGGGGGGACTGCAGCTATGCAGCTCCTATGGACGAGCCGCCACTGTGTATGCCTGTGTAGTGTGACCTAAGTGTAAGTAGAAGTAGCAAGATATACCTGTTATCCAGCAATCCTACCATCACGTAAAACAAATACAGGTTTCTGTATCACACTCACTTAGCAGGACGGTAGTACCTCCCTGGGTGGTTGCTGTCTACCAACCTACTACTATATATCTTCTTTCAACAAACCGGCTGTATACCTCAGAGACAGGGTAGCACAAAAAGAAAAACAAAAGTTTCTCTTTTTAACTTTAGTAATATATACAGAAGGGGTTACTAGTCCCTTGGTCCTGACATTTTAGTCGCCTCTTACGACACGCATGGCTTACGGAGGAAGAATTCTGTTCCACTTCCCCATGGAGATAATAGGAAATAAACAAGAATTAGTAAGAAATAGAAGAAACCCGAGATGGGTGTGTATATATGCTTGTACATGCATGTGTAGTGTGGACTAAGTGTAAGTAGAAGTAGCAAGACGTAAAACAGTTCTTGCATGTTTGTGAGACAAAAAGCACCAACAATTCCACTATCATGTAAAACAATTACAGGTTACAGTTCTGCACTCACTTGGCAGGACGGTTGTAAAGTGAGTGTAAAAGGGAAACCTGTAATTGTTGTACATTATGGTGGAATGGCTGGCGTTTTTTACTGACTCTTCAGAATGCAAAATTTCAATACATCTTGTTACTTCTGCTTACACTTAGGTCACACTACACTTATATATATATATATATATATATATATATATATATATATATATATATATATATATATACGTACATATATGTGTGTGTGTGCGTGTGTGTGTGTGTGTGTTGTGTGTGTGTTGTGTGTGTGAATATAATGCAGAGAATTCGTAGTTTGGAAGTTAGGAGGAGGTGCGGGATTACCAAAACTGTTGTCCAGAGGGCTGAGGAAGGGTTGTTGAGGTGGTTCGGACATGTAGAGAGAATGGAGCGAAACAGAATGACTTCAAGAGTGTATCAGTCTGTAGTGGAAGGAAGGATTGGTAGGGGTCGGCCTAGGAAAGGTTGGAGGGAGGGGGTAAAGGAGGTTTTGTGTGCGAGGGGCTTGGACTTCCAGCAGGCATGCGTGAGCGTGTTTGATAGGAGTGAATGGAGACAAATGGTTTTTAATACTTGACGTGCTGTTGGAGTGTGAGCAAAGTAACATTTACGAAGGGATTCAGGGAAACCGGCAGGCCGGACTTGAGTCCTGGAGATGGGAAGTACAGTGCCTGCACTTTGAAGGAGGGGTGTTAATGTTGCAGTTTAAAAACTGTAGTGTAAAGCACCCTTCTGGCAAGACAGTGATGGAGTGAATGATGGTGAAAGTTTTTCTTTTTCGGGCCACCCTGCCTTGGTGGGAATCGGCCGGTGTGATAATAAAAAAAAATATGTATATATATATATATATATATATATATGTATGTATATATATATATATATATATATATATATATGTATGTATACATATATATATATATATATATATGTCGTGCCGAATAGGTAAAACTTGCGATTTTGTCTTAAATAGCAACGCTCATCTTGCCGAATAAGACAAGCAAAAATTTGTGAATGCAATAATTTCACAAAAATCATTCTGAACCTAAAGAAAAAAAATATATTTCCTTGTGTTTGATTATTATTAAGTTATTGTAAACTTATCTAAAATATATTTAGTTGGATTAAGCTAAATTAAATTGAGCTTGATATAATACGGTTAGGTAAGATTTCTAATTTTTTCTGGTACAAACTTTTTAATATTTACGATAACATAAATGAAAAAATATTTCTTTGAACGTATAAGAGAAAATTTTATAAAGGACTTAGTTTTAAATGAGTTCTTGCTAACTGACCAGCGTTACCTATTCGACACACACGCACACACACACACGCACACACACACACACACACACGCACACACACACACACACGCACACACACACACACACACGCACACACACACACACGCACACACACACACACACACACACACACACACACACACACGCACACACACGCACACGCACACACACACGCACACACACACACACACGCACACACACACACACGCACACACACACACACACGCACGCACACACGCACGCACACACACAGACACACAGACACACAGACACACACACACACACACACGCACACACACACACGCACACACACACACACACGCACACACACACACACACACACACACACACACACACACACAAACACACACACACACACGCACACACACACGCACACACACACACACACACACACACGCACACACACACACACACGCACACACACACACACACACACGCACACACACACACACACACACACACACACACACACACACACACACACACACACACACACACACACACACACGCACACACACACACGCACACACACACACACACGCACACACACACACACACACACACACACACATGGTTTACCCAAAGGTGCAGGGAGGCAAAAACCAAGTGTGCTAGGGAATGGAAGAAATATAGAAGGCAAAGGACCCAGGAGAATAAGGAGAACAGTCGTAGAGCCAGAAATGAATATGCACAGATAAGAAGGGAGGCCCAAAGACAATATGAAAATGACATAGCAGCGAAAGCCAAATCTGACCCGAAACTGTTGTACAGCCACATCAGGAGGAAAACAACAGTCAAGGACCAGGTAATCAGGCTAAGGAAGGAAGGAGGAGAGACAACAGGAAATGACCGTGAAGTATGTGAAGAACTCAACAAGAGATTCAAAGAAGTGTTCACAGAGGAGACAGAAGGGACTCCAGAAAGACGGAGAGGTGGGGCACACCACCAAGTGCTGGACACAGTGCACACAACCGAGGAAGAAGTGAAGAGGCTTCTGAGTGAGCTAGATACCTCAAAGGCAATGGGGCCAGATAACATCTCCCCATGGGTATTGAGAGAGGGAGCAGAGGCGCTATGTGTACCCCTAACAACAATATTCAATACATCTATCGAAACAGGGAGATTGCCTGAGGCATGGAAGACAGCAAATGTAGTCCCAATCTTCAAAAAAGGAGACAGACATGAAGCATTAAACTACAGACCAGTGTCACTGACATGTATAGTATGCAAAATCATGGAGAAGATTATCAGGAGAAGAGTGGTGGAACACCTAGAAAGGAATGATCTCATCAACAGCAGCCAGCATGGTTTCAGGGACGGGAAATCCTGTGTCACAAACCTACTGGAGTTCTATGACATGGTGACAGCAGTAAGACAAGAGAGAGAGGGGTGGGTGGATTGCATTTTCTTGGACTGCAAGAAGGCGTTTGACACAGTTCCACACAAGAGATTGGTGCAAAAACTGGAGGACCAAGCAGGGATAACAGGGAAGGCACTACAATGGATCAGGGAATACTTGTCAGGAAGACAGCAGCGAGTCATGGTACGTGGCGAGGTGTCAGAGTGGGCACCTGTGACCAGCGGGGTCCCGCAGGGGTCAGTCCTAGGACCAGTGCTGTTTCTGGTATTTGTGAACGACATGACGGAAGGAATAGACTCTGAGGTGTCCCTGTTTGCAGATGACGTGAAGTTGATGAGAAGAATACACTCGATCGAAGACCAGGCAGAACTACAAAGGGATCTGGACAGGCTGCAGAACTGGTCCAGCAATTGGCTCCTGGAGTTCAATCCCACCAAGTGCAAAGTCATGAAGATTGGGGAAGGGCAAAGAAGGCCGCAGACGGAGTACAGTCTAGGGGGTCAGAGACTACAAACCTCACTCAAGGAAAAAGATCTTGGGGTGAGTATAACACCAGGCACATCTCCTGAAGCGCACATCAACCAAATAACTGCTGCAGCATATGGGCGCCTAGCAAACCTCAGAACAGCATTCCGACATCTTAATAAGGAATCGTTCAGGACCCTGTACACCGTATACGTTAGGCCCATATTGGAGTATGCGGCACCAGTTTGGAACCCACACCTAGCCAAGCACGTAAAGAAACTAGAGAAAGTGCAAAGGTTTGCAACAAGACTAGTCCCAGAGCTAAGAGGTATGTCCTACGAGGAGAGGTTAAGGGAAATCAACCTGACGACACTGGAGGACAGGAGAGATAGGGGGGACATGATAACGACATACAAAATACTGAGAGGAATTGACAAGGTGGACAAAAACAGGATGTTCCAGAGATTGGACACAGTAACAAGGGGACACAGTTGGAAGCTAAAGACACAGATGAATCACAGGGATGTTAGGAAGTATTTCTTCAGCCACAGAGTAGTCAGTAAGTGGAATAGTTTGGGAAGCGATGTAGTGGAGGCAGGATCCATACATAGCTTTAAGCAGAGGTACGATAAAGCTCACGGCTCAGGGAGAGTGACCTAGTAGCGATCAGTGAAGAGGCGGGGCCAGGAGCTCGGACTCGACCCCCGCAACCTCAACTAGGTGAGTACAACTAGGTGAGTACACACGCACACACACACACACGCACACACACACACACACACACACACACACACACACACACACACACACACACACACACACACACACACACACACATGGTTTACCCAAAGGTGCAGGGAGGCAAAAACCAAGTGTGCTAGGGAATGGAAGAAATATAGAAGGCAAAGGACCCAGGAGAATAAGGAGAACAGTCGTAGAGCCAGAAACGAATATGCACAGATAAGAAGGGAGGCCCAAAGACAATATGAAAATGACATAGCAGCGAAAGCCAAATCTGAGCCGAAACTGTTGTACAGCTACATCAGGAGGAAAACAACAGTCAAGGACCAGGTAATCAGGCTAAGGAAGGAAGGAGGAGAGACAACAAGAAATGACCGTGAAGTATGAGAAGAACTCAACAAGAGATTCAAAGAAGTGTTCACAGAGGAGACAGAAGGGACTCCAGAAAGACGGAGAGGTGGGGCACACCACCAAGTGCTGGACACAGTGCACACAACCGAGGAAGAAGTGAAGAGGCTTCTGAGTGAGCTAGATACCTCAAAGGCAATGGGGCCAGATAACATCTCCCCATGGGTATTGAGAGAGGGAGCAGAGGCGCTATGTGTACCCCTAACAACAATATTCAATACATCTATCGAAACAGGGAGATTGCCTGAGGCATGGAAGACAACAAATGTAGTCCCAATCTTTAAAAAAGGATACAGACATGAAGCAATAAACTACAGACCAGAGTCACTGACATGTATAGTATGCAAAATCATGGAGAAGATTATCAGGAGAAGAGTGGTGGAACACCTAGAAAGGAACGATCTCATCAACAGCAGCCAACATGGTTTCAAGGGATAGACTCTGAAGTGTCCCTGTTCGCAGATGACGTGAAGTTGATGAGAAGAATTAAATCGGACGAGGATGAGGCAGGACTGTAAAGAGACCTGGAGAGGCTGGACATGTGGTCCAGTAACTGGCTTCTCGAATTCAATCCAGCCAAATGCAAAGTCATGAAGATTGGGGAGGGGCATAGAAGACCGCAGACAGAGTATAGGCTAGGTGGACAAAGACTACAGACCTCACTCAGGGAGAAAGACCTTGGGGTGACCATAACACCGAGCACATCACCGGAGGCACACATCAACCAAATAACCGCTGCAGCATACGGGCGCCTGGCAAACCTGAGAATAGCGTTCCGATACCTTAATAAGGAATCGTTCAAGACACTGTACACTGTGTATGTTAGGCCCATACTGGAGTATGCAGCACCAGTCTGGAACCCACACCTGGTCAAGCACGTCAAGAAGTTAGAGAAAGTACAAAGGTTTGCAACAAGGCTAGTCCCAGAGCTCAAGGGAATGTCGTACGAGGAAAGGTTAAGGGAAATCGGACTGACGACACTGGAGGACAGAAGGGTCAGGGGAGACATGATAACGACATACAAGATACTGCGGGGAATAGACAAGGTGGACAGAGATAGGATGTTCCAGAGAGGGGACACAGGGACAAGGGGTCACAACTGGAAGCTGAAGACTCAGACGAGTCACAGGGACGTTAGGAAGTATTTCTTCAGTCATAGAGTTGTCAGCAAGTGGAATAGCCTAGCAAGTGAAGTAGTGGAGGCAGGAACCATACATAGTTTTAAGAAGAGGTATGACAAAGCTCAGGA